>NC_133131.1:112502472-112806364 GCF_048418815.1 Hemitrygon akajei
CTTGCTGGGCGCGGTCTTTCATTGATTCTATCGTGCTTCTTATATTTACTGTGATTGCCCACAAGAAAATGAAGCTCAGGGTTGTATATGTGAAATCCATGTACTTTGATAATGAATTTACTTTGAACTTTAATGTCCAATACTAAACTCTTGAAACAAACACTCCACTCTGAGTACAAGAGATTTGTGAAGTACCAAAGAAACATTCAAGGCCGTTCTCAACGGTTTCTTGGAATAGTCTAACATCCTCATCAACCCACATCCTTGTCTGGTCAGTGAACTTCTGACATGGAAAGGAGCAAAGAGTAAAGCAATAAATACGTCAGATCTTCATGATGCGAACACATAGAGACCAATCATGGCAGGTGCACAGAATATCCCAAACAACCTGCCCCCTCCCCATGTTACGAACCTCCTGCCCCACATGTAGCAGCATCTGATGATCCCTTATCTGTCTCACAAATCATCTCAGAACCCAGAGAACTGGAAGGGATGTGACCCTGGGGTCTGCTTCCAGAGAAGAATTAGATTATTTGTATGTAGTATGTACAATCTAAGTCTTGTTCAGACCGTCTGTTCTGTTTTCACAAACATGGGTGCTGTATAAGGACATGCTGTTTTCTATTTACAGTACAATGAATTGTGAACTTCTGAATCAAAACACCAGGAAGCATTGCCAAAATATCAGGAATGCCAGAGCTGTATAAACCTCCTTTCCTATAAATCACACCAGACAGAATTTTATTTCTATCAGTGTAGCTGACACAGTTACAGTTAAAGCTGGAAGAATATTTCCATTACAAAACTATAATTCTGAATTTCACTTTCCCTGTGAACACCCCCACCCACAGGTTCACTCATCACTCCACCATGATTATCTTCAACACTGTGCCACATGAAGCCACGTTCTCAGCCCTCGGCTCTGCTCTGCAGATTCTGCTCTAACTCAGTCTGCAAGTTTGTAGGTGACACCACATAGTGGACCATATCCCAAATAATGATGAGTCATAGGACAGAGGAAGATCGAGGCCCTAGTAAGATGGTGCCAAAACAATAGCATTTCCCTCAAGGTCAACAAAACAAAAAGCTGGTTATTGACTTTGGGAATAATGGCGGAGGGGTGCACACACTCTGCTTACATCAATGGTGCAGAAGTTGAGATTAGAGGAGTGACATGAGCAATTGCCTATCCTGGTCCAACCACATTAATGCCTTAGCCAAGAAAGCTCACCTACTCCTCTATTTCCTCAGGAGGCAAAAGAAATTTGATATGTCCCTGTCCACCCTTACCAATTTTTATCAAAGCGCTATTAAAATCATCCTATCCAGATGCATTATGGCTTGATACAGTAACTGCGCTTCACATGACTGCAAATGCACACTAGAAGAATAGCACCTTGGCGGTTTACAACCGAATGGTTGGAACATTGAATTCTCCAGTTTCAGTTCACCCACACTCTCTGTGCTCTTGTCTCTCTCCTTCTGGTTAACAACCTCCCATCCCTCACCACTTCCACCTGTACCTCCACCATCCTGTTCCCACCCCCACTTGGCTCCATCTATCAATCACCCACAGAACCTCCTGGGTCTCCTACTCCCTCCCTCCTCTGGTTCCATCTGCCTTTTATTCTTCATGTATTTCTACTGATGAATGTCTATCTTACCAAATTCCAGAATATGATGCCTCTATATGTCTCCACATCACCTTCTGTCCCCCAGATCTATCCTTCCTCCCCCACCCCCCGCCACCACTCCAGCAGTTGCTGATATCTGATCTGTTGATCTGCTGCTAGCATTGCTGGCTCCTCTTTACCCATCTTTTCTCTCTTGGTTTGTCTCATTACCACACATTTAATATTGCACTATCATAGATTTTACACTCAATATTTTGTCATCACTACTGCCTTCTGTCCTATCTTCCCTGTGTCATCTGTCACGTACCCCATGACCGGGTTACCAAACCAACAGAAATTGAATAATACATTGGAGTCCGGTATTACTGTAACTAAAAGTGTTTATCAGCAAACTAAGTAATACAGTACTATAAAATGCAAATATATATAAAAACAGGTTAGCAATGATATATACAGAAGTGTAGAAATAGGAATCAAAACCAAGCTCTATGGAAGTCTAGGGGTAAATGAATATTTTTATGATGATGCAGAGTTCAGTTCAGTTCAGTTTAGTTTGAATCGAGGTAGTTGCTGTTGTAGCATTGGAGAGAGAGAGAGAGAGCGAGAGGTGAGCAGTTGCAGCAGGCAAACCTTCTGTTGTCTTCTTGTCCTGTTGTGGTCACCGACCGTGACCCCTCCGTACCAGGCCAGACCGTTCTTCGATGGTGAGCCTGTCACCCAGGCGAGGGTGGACACACACACACAAGCCCCCACCAGTCTGCCTTCACACACTGTGAGCCTCTGACCGATTCCCCCGAATCGATCCTCCAAACCCCCACCTTCCTGTGGGTGCACAACGCTCTTTCAGTGTCCCGTGGTGTGTCTGCCTGTGTCTCAGCAGACTTGCTTTTATCTCCCCTGCCGGGGTACCAGCCATCCATCAGCTCCATGTCCATGTCCATCACCTGGCACCATCTTGCTGTCTCAGCAAGAATCTTACAAGCAGGCAAAAAAAAATGTCCTTGGAGCAAAAGTAAATAATCATCTATGGAGACATAACTTTAAATCTTTGTCTGTCTCTCTCTCACATCTGCGCTGTGTGCCTCCCCCCCCCCCACCCCATTAGCAGCATAAACAGTGTCTAAAAGCCAGACTCATTTCCCGACATTTTAAAGTGGTTGTCCACAGAAAATATGAATCCTAGGGGTGCATAACACATCTCAATTCTCCGTCTGCTTCTGTGTTATTTTTTAAAACTGGACCATCTCTAACTTTCTACTTTGATGAAAAGGCATTGAACTGAAATTTTAACGTTTTCTGTCTCTGAGGATGCTCTCTGATCTGCTGAGTATTTCCAGCAATGCTTGTGTATAGTTATTTAATAACTGTTCCTCTAGTCACTTCCTTAATTCATAGGTAAAATTAGCAAAAATTTCATAATGAGCCAACTAGCATGAATGATCTCCTGGAGGTGACATAATAAGACCTTACCAGAACAGGTAAGGTTATGTTCCAATAATATTCTGAAAATATTAACTGTTCTAAGCAACTTCCACACTCAACATTCCACCTATAATACATACATTGCTTTCAATACTTTCCATGACTATTTTTTTATCTCCAAAATTGCCATTTTTCCTTTGGAAATGTTCTTTCACGTAAATCTTTGCGTATCTTCGACCAATAATACTCACTCTATTCCTTCTAAGCCCCAACTCAGAAAAATGCAGCATTATAGAAAGGGGGGGTGCTTACTGAGATGCAGCTAACCAGCAAGAAGAAAAGAGGATGTAGGGGATGATTAACCTGCTACTCAAGGACTGCACGGATGAGGTTGTGAGGAACTACTGGTTTGAAAAGCACCACAGGTATAGGCTGACTCTGCCTGCCTTTTACCACATGCTTGATGCATCATCCTATTGTCTGAACAAAATGTTTCTTCGTGTCCTTTCCAAGGTGTCAAAAGGCTACAATTTAGCGCCGTTACACAGTATATTGCACTGTTCACACCGAGTTGCAATCAGAGCTATAGTGTACATGCATTACTTAAAGAGAATATGTGTAACTTCTCTTATCGTTCAATTAACAAGCATTGTTTGTTCAATAGCTATAAAACCCTGTTTCTAAATACTCCACAATGGGAAATAATTCAGTAGAATACATCTTATCATTTCGCAGATCTTCGTTAGTCAGCTGCATGACAGCTCTTTTTAAAATGTTAAAAAAGAATTTATTGCAGGAAGTTAGTCACACCTTTATCACAACCTGATTGAAAATGTTATTCAAGGGATTAATCTCACAATGGATGGCTGGAATCTGTTTTCTATTAGCTTGCCCTAACTTTTCTACAAGATATTTAGCTGGAATTTCATCTTACAGCAGCTGAATCGATGGAAAAAAATCATCAAAATATAGATCATAATCCGTCATTGATCCATGTTTAAACGATGTGTAAAAACCTACAGCAGAATGTAATTATGGGCAAGAAGAAGAGCCATTTCACAGCTGCCAACAGCATTGTTTATCACTCCAAGCTGAGAGAGTTATGGAAGGAGATTGATCCATTTGTTTTCTTTCCGATCCCCTTGAACTCTAAATTAGCTTCCAAAATGTGAACCACACAGTTTTTCAATGAAATTTAATTGCACCCACACACAAATATGTCACAGAAATCATTTCCCTTGAATCTCATAAAACCCAGTATTGTCTTTAATATTTTCCGACTGACATTTGCTTCCTTAACGTCAATCTTCGATCAAACCTTATTGCTATTTTCTTTTAAGAACTGCAGGTTAAAGTTAAGCAGTACTGACAAGCTTTATCAAGCGTTCAGGGTTTATATATTGCCACTCTGATGAATGTAGCCAATTAAGACACTGGGTGGATCCAGAAATCATAATGAGCAATTAATTGGCAAGGGTCAATCATGCCTTGTAATCCCCAAATGTATTTTGGGCACTATTGAACCTCTGTTGTTTATAAGTTGACCCACTGCCAATTAGAACCAAAAGTACATCTGAGTATTGATTGGAGGTAGACTGCATAATTGTTACTCTGATTTGTCCACTGAATGTTCATACCTTAGCTTCTTTCTTAAAATTAACACCTGCTTGAAATTTATCTGAAATCATTGATTTTGCCTTGATGTTCTGATTATATTCTATCCATCTGACACAAATTGACACTCCAATTCTAAACACAGTCAGATCTTTTAAATGTGGACTGCAATCCACAGAGCAACTGATCCAAATATTGTCCATCCCCTTCAGGTGTGTGTTGGTAGGGGGTTGACTTTTTTAATATAAAAATTTCTTTTATGATGTATGACTTATCTTTAAATTTTTGATTACAGAGTGGTATACCTTTATGTGTTATGCTATAACATTTTGATCAATTTTATTACAATATATGAATGTACACAAGTTATGTTGAGATGTATCTATGTGTTGCACTCTGTAAATCTTGGTTTTTTTTCTGAATAAAAATATTGTAAAAAGAAAGGTGTGTGTGGTAATGTCCAGGCACCAGAACAAGAGATGTTGTGGGATTAGGTAGCTTGGACAATCCTAGATGCACACATGAACAGAATTTGAAATGTGACTCGGTACAAATGTAGTGTTAACCACTTAGGACCCATCACAGAATCAGAACCGAGTTTATGATCAGCGACAAATGTCATGCTGTTTTGCAGCAGTAGTGCAGTGCTTGACTTAAAACAGTGACTATAAGTCACAATAGTAATAGTAAAAAATACAACTAGCAAGGTAATGCTTATGGACCATTCACAAAGCTAACGGCAGAAGGGGCGAAGGTGTCCTTAAAATGTTGAGTGTGAGGCAAGGAAGATGCTAATGAGTGAGACACCGAGTGTATTTACCATATATCGTGGTACCAAAGTGAATCTGTCACTAGTTAGCTTAAAAAATACAGTAGAACCAAACAAACTCAAGCTAGCAAGCAGCATGAGCTTTACTGGCAGTAAGACACAAAAACATCACATACTAACACCAAGTGCAGAAAGTGGTGACATTCATTTTACTGAATCTTGAATCACACATTAAGGAAAGAAAGATAGATACATAGAAAGATAGGTAAATGCTTTATTGATCCTAAAGGAAATTACATTACCAGTGCACAGATATACAAATATACCAATATTAGAAGAGAAGTAAGTAAGAAAGAATAAAAAATGTTACCTCAAACAGTCTAATGGGGCGGGGGGGGGGGGGGGGAGGTCAATGCTTCTCGGGCTATAGGTTAACTCATTATAGAGCCTAATGGCCGAGGGTAAGAATAGCCTCATAAAGCACTCTTTGGAGCAGCACAGCTGCCTTAGTAAGAGATTGCCCATGGAAGATAATCTCACAAGACCAAGATGTGTGGAAATGAATTTCCCAATGACACTGGGAAGCTGAAGGAATCATTGACCTTTCCATACATCTCCAATGGAGAATGATTCAAGATCAGTGGAATAGATAAGGCTAGAATGAAAGTAGTAGCAGTGGAGCAAAGCATCTTCTTCTGGTTGCTCCAAGATTCAAGTTAATTGGTTCAAAGAGGAATCCTGGAAATACTACCAGATTGGTGAAAAATCAGGAGCATGAACCAACTGTCTGAATCAACCTGACAAGTACTAGACAAGTACCAAAGATATTTTGTGATACGCTTGAAAACATTCAAGATCTGCAGAGCTAGATAAAAAAGTAGAAAACCGCACTTTGATTCTTCAAAGAAAAACTACAATGATCTTGATTAATGGTAAAACAGGCCCAAATCATCAAAAAGCCCACTCCTATAAACACAGAACATAGAAAAGAACAGTACAGTACAGCACAGTACAGTCTCTTCAGCCCATACTGCTATGCTAACCCTTCCCTCCTACATTGCCCTCAATTTTCCTATATATAACTGTCTATTAAGTGTCCTTAATGTATCTGCCTCTACCACCACCCATGGTAGTGAGTTCCAAGCACTACCACTCTCTATGTAAAAACTCTACCTCTTAGATACCCCCTTTTCTTTCCTCCAATTGCCTTAAAATTATTTCATTTCCATTTCCACCTTCAGAAAAAGATGTTAGCTGTATATTCTATCAATGCCTCTTACCATCTTATACACCTCAATCAAGTCATCTCTTATCCTCCTTCACTCTGAGGAGAAAAGCTTGAGCTTGATCATAAGGCCTACTCTCTACTCTAAATAGCATCCTTGTAAATCTCTCTGAACCCTCCTCAAAGCTTTCACATCCTTCCTATAATGAGACAACCAAAACGGAACACAATATTCCATGTGTGATCTAACCAAAGCTTTATAATGCTACAAAATTACCTTGCTTCCCTTGAACTCAATTCCCCAATTAATGAATGCCAACATTTGCTTTCATAACCATTCTATGAAATTGTGCGGCAATTTTGAGGGATCTATGGATCTACATGCTAAGATCCCTTTGCTCTTCCACTGCTAAGAATCCTGCCATTAACTCTGTATTCTGTCATAAAATTCATCCTTCCAAATTGAATCATTTCACACTTTTCTATGTTGAACTCCATTTGCCGCTTCTCAGCCCAGCTCTGCATCTTATCAATGTCCTGTTGTAACTACAACGATCTTTAAACTATGCAGAACACCATCAAATTTCATGTCATCTTCAAACTTACTACCCCAAAGTAATTTATAAAAATCACAAAGTGCAGCGGTCCCAGAACAGCACCACTGGTCATTGACCTCTAGGTAGAATGTAGACCATCCTTTCCCTGCTTCAATGGGACAAACCTATCCAGAACCCCATCCAAATACTCATGAAACAACTTCCACAATTCTGCTCTGCATTTCCCAGATTACATCTGTTCCCAATTTATGCTCCCAAGTTCCTCCTAATAGCATCGTAATTTCCTCCCCAATTAAATAGCTTTTAATGCCACCTGTTCCAATCTTTGTTCAAGACTATGGTAAACGGCAATGAGTTGTGGCCACTGCCTCCAAAATATTCACCTGCTGAGAGTTATGTCACACTACCAGGTTCATTGCCTGGTATTAGATCCAGTATGGCCTCTCCTCTAGTCAGCCGATCTACATATTATGTCAGGAATTCTTTCTGACCACACCTACAATTTCTGTTCCATATTAAACTTTTGCACTAAGGAGGTGCAACAAAGGAAGTTGAGGTCCCCATTGAAAATAACCCTGTTATTTTTGTACCTTTCCAAAATCAGACTCTTCAATGTCTTCATTGCTACTGTGGGTTCTGTAGAATACTCTCAATAGTGTAATTGCTGCCTTCCTGCTTCTGATTTCCACCCATACTAACTTAGTAGACAATCTCTCCATGAGCTTCCTTTCTGCAGCTGTGATAGTATCCCCAATTAGCAATACCACTTTCCCCACCTCTTTTACCTCCCTCCTTGTCCCTTTTGAAACATCTAAACCTTGAAGCATCCAACAGATATTCCTTTCTCAATCTCTCGGTCTCCATCTCTGGAGACAAAATGTCCACTGACATCTTCTATAAACCCGCTGACTCCCATAACTACCTTGAATATACCTCTTCCCACCCTGCTAAATGTAAAAATGCTATTCCCTGTTCCCAGTTACTCCTTCTCTGCTGCATTTGCTCCCAGGATGAGGCTTTCCATTCCAGGACATCTCAAATGTCCTCTTTCTTTAAGAATCGTGGTTTCCCTTCTGCCGTCATCAATGATGCGGTCACCCGCATCTCCTCCATTTCCCGCACTTTGGCCCTCACCCCATCCTCCCGTCACCACAACAGGGACTGTGTTCCCCTTGTCCTCACCTACCACACTTCAGATCCAGCATATTATCCTCCGCAACTTTCACCACCTTCAACAGGACCCCACCACTAAGCACATCTTTCCCTCTCTACCCGTCTCCACTTTCCGCAGGGATTGTTCCCTCTGCAACTGCCTGGTCCACATGTCCCTCCCCACAGATCTCCCACCTGGTACTTGTCCCTGCAAGCGTAAGTGCTACACCTGTCCCTACACCTCCTCTCTTACCACCATTCAGGGCCCCAAACAGTCCTTCCAGGTGAGGCAACACTTCACTTGTGAGTCTGTTGGGGTCATCTATTGCATCCAGTGCTCCCAGTGCAGCCTCCTCTACATCAGTGAGACCTGACGCAGATTGGGGGACCGCTTCGTCGAGCACCTCCGCTCCATCTGTCACAACAGACAGGATCTCCCAGTTGCCACCCACTTCAACTCTGCTTCACATTCCCATTCGGATATGTCCATACATGGCCTCCTCTACTGCCGTGATGAGGCCAAACTCAGGTTGGAGGAGCAACACCTCATATACTGTCTGGGTAGTGTCCAGCCCCTTGGTATGAACATCGAATTCTCCAACTTTCGGTAATTCCCTCCCTCTCCCTTCCCCCATCCTACCTTCACTCTGTCTCCTCTTCTAGCTGCCTATCACCTCTCATGACTCTGCCTTCTTCTACTACCCATAGTGCTTTCCCCTTACATTCCTTCTTCACCTCTCCTGTCTATCCCCTCCCTGCTTCCCCTCCCCCACCCCTTGATCTTTCCTCTGATTGGTTTTTCACCTGGCACCTTCCACCCTCCCCCCACCTTCTTTATAGGGCCCCTGCCCCCTCCTTCTTCAGTCCTGATGAAGGGTTTCGGCCCAAAATGTTGACTGTTCATTTCAACAGATGCTGCCCGACCTGCTGAGTTCATCCAGCTTGTTTGTACATGTTGATTTGACCACAGCATCTGCAGTGTACTTTCTGTCAACAGATATTCCTGTCCTTGTGACAAGATGCAGCCTGACCTGCTGAGTTCCTCCAGCATTTTGTGTGTGTCGCTTGGATTTCCAGCATCTGCGGATTTTCTCTTGTTTATAATAGTAAAATCTGTAGCTTCTTACACAGCTTGCAAATGTTGGAAAAACTCATGATGAATCAGACCTTGTAAAATTTCTTATTCTGTTTGGATCAATGGAATAGCGATGCTCTGACAGAGAGCTAGGTGAAACCAGCTTAATTGTAACAACATGACTCTGTTGAACAGTACCTCTACCATTCTCAAAGACTTTGCAGATAGAAGTGACCTGTGTAGTAGTATTTGGCTGCTGTAAGTAGTATATGAAGAGTGATTATTTTATACTATACTAGTTCATTGTTGAATGCCAAAATCCACATTTTTACCTCTGAGTAATATTTCCCAAGAAAAATTATGGTTACAAATCCATGATTACCCACATTATACAGCATAATGATGACAATGATCTCTGAGTGATAAAACCAAAATATTGCCAGACTAAATATCTCATCTATCTTTGCTTGTTTCAAACCTCTAGAAGAAATGATATATTTGCAAAGTTATGTTCACTGAAGCTAAACTACAGTATTGGATGGAATTGGAACACATAACCTGTCCAGACCAAAACAATCCTGTTTTTATTTCAACTCTTCCGTTTGCTCGAATTTTTCTATCGGTTTGCAAATGTGGTGCTTAGATGATCTACTCAATGCGGTAAACCTTGAATATGGTGCCAACACCTTTCATTCTCAAGAAACATTCTGTTCTCAGAAGTAAATGATCCATTGATTCAGCAGCATTCTGAAACCATTGTGTGAATAAATGGTTTTGACTTTGAAATGAATGATACAAAATGGCATTCAAAGCAAGGAGTGGCACATGACGCAACTGGCAGTAATACACCTCACAGCTTCCGCAACTCGGATTCAATCAGGACCTCGTGCTGTCGATGTGCTGCTTGCATGTCCTTCCTCAATCACCCAGGATTTCCTCCCACATTCCAAAGACTGAGCTGCTGCGTAGATTAAATGGCCACATTTTAAATGGGTGATGGAAGAATATGAAGAGTTAATAGGTATATGAGGGATTGCTCTGGGAGCCAGAAAAGACTAGATGGCTGAATGTCCATTACCAGCCCCACCGCTACCCCCCTGCCGCTCTCCGTCTTGAGTGAAGCCGAAGTTCATGGTCAATGTATGAATCCAGTAGAACAGACAGCAGCCATAACTCATTGAAAGTGGGATCACAGGCAGATAGCATCATAGAGAACTTTTAGCACATTGACCTTCATAAATCAGGACACTGATTACAGGAGACAGGATGATATGTTGAAGCTTTACAAGGTACCGGTGAGGCCTAATTTGCAGTATTGTGAGCTGTTCTGGTTACTTCCCTACAGGAAAGAAATCATTGAGTTTGAAAGAGAGCAGAGGGAAGTTACAAGGTTGTTGCCGGGACTTGAAGGTATGAGTTATAGGGAAAGGTTGAACAGGTTAGGATTTAATTCCTTGGAAAGCAGGAGAGATTTTATACGAAATGATGAGTGGTATAGATAGGGTGAATGTATGCAGGCTTTTTTCCCACAGGTTGGGCAAGCCTAGAATTAGAAGCCATTGGTTGAGGGTGAATGGTGAATATTTAACGGGAATCTGAAGGATGGTGCAAATATGGAACCACCCAGCAGAAGTGGTTGATGTGAGTTCAAATGAATTGAATTGAATTGACTTTATTTCTTACATCTGTCACATACATAAGGAGTAAAAGTCTTTACGTTACATCTCCGTCTAAATGTGCTAAGTGCAAGCATAGTAATTTATAATAATTTATAATAAATAGAACAGTCACTATAACATAGAACACACTCAAATCAGTGTGAGTTAATTAGTCTGATGGCTTGGTGGAAGAAGCTGTTCTGGGGCCTGTTGGTCCTGGTTTCTATCATTTCCCGGATGGTAGCAGCTGGAATAGATAGTGATTGGGGTGGCTCAGGTCCCCAATGATCCTTCGGGCCCTTTTCACACACCTGTCTTTGTAAATGGCCTGAATCATGGGAAGTTTACAACTACAGATGTGCTGGGCTGTCCACACCACTCTCTGCAGAATCCTGCAATTAAGGGAAGTACCGTTCCCATACCAGACAGTGATGCAGCCAGTCAGGATGATTTCAATTGTGCCCCTGTAGAAAGTTCTTGGGATTTGGGGGCCCATACCAAACTTCCTCAACCGTCTGAGTTGCCTTTTTCACCACTCAGCTGATGTGTACAGACCACTTGAGGTCCTCAGTGACGTGGATGCTGTTTACTCCCTCAACCCCAGATCCATTGATGTCAATAGGGGTTAGCCTGTCTCCATTCCTCCTGTAATCCACAACCAGCTCCTTTGTTTTTGTGACATTGAAGGAGAGGTTGTTTTCTTGATACCACTGTGTCAGAGTGATGACTTCTTCCCTGTAGACCACCTCATTATTGTTTGAGATTAGGCCAATCAATGTAGTGTCGTTGTCAAATCTAATTAGCAGATTAGAACTGTGGGTAGTAACACAGTCATGGTATACAGAGAGTAAAGGAGGGGACTCAGTACACAGCCCTGAGGGGCTCCTGTGTTGAGAGTCGGAGGGGTGATCTGACAGGAAGTCCAGGATGCAGCTGCACAAGGCAGAGTCAAGGCTGAGATCTCTAAGCTTCTTGTCAAGCCTGGATGGAACTATGGTGTTGAATGCTGAACTGTAGCGAAGAACAGTATTCCCACATGACGATCCTTCTTCTTCAGATGAGTAAGGATGATATGTAGAGCAGTAGCTATTGCGTCGTCTGTCGATCCGTTGTGTTGGTAGGCGAATTGTAGGGGATCCAGTTTGGATGATAGCAAGCTGCAGATGTAATCCTTGACCAGCCTCTCAAAGCATTTGCTTATTATTGAGGTGAGTGCGACAGGACACTGGTCATTCAGACATGTTACCTTTGTCTTTTTTAATACAGGGACAATGGTGGATATTTGAAGCAGGAGGGCACTCTACACTGGGAGAGGGAGAGATTAAAAAGATGTGAGTTCAGCTGCAACATTTAAGAGAACTTTATGCACATGGATGAGAGGGTCCAAGTGCAGGTAAATGGGATTAGCCAAAAGATTGGGCTAGTTTGGACTAGATGGGCCAAAGAGCCTGTGTTGTAGTATCCCAAGACTCTATGATATAATACACTGCATTGGAAAACTGTTAACTTTGCTTTTTAGTTTGTTATTTCCAAGATAAACATAGTTAATTATCCTTAAAAATAGTTTCAGGGAATAATAAAATCAGACATCTCTCAAGCAGATACCAAACAATTGGCCTTCATGGACTCAGGCCAACGCAATATCTGGGAGGCGACAGAAGAGATACACCTACAAGTGGCGGCTGACGACTGAAAGCATTTGTGGTAGGTTCAGTGGTAATTACTTGCTGGGCAGGTGTCAGATGTGCTGCCGTGCTGTTTGCTATTCTAATTAATGTGACTAATCTTCTTCTGTGACACTGCTAATTGATATATATTCTTGGGCTTACAGTGTAAAAGCACATGTACAAACTTGTTTCCCTTTTGACGCACTTTATGGTGCCAGGAGCACTCTTTCCTCTGAAATAAAAGATATGATATTGTGTTGTGTAATGAAAGAACGTGTCTGCTGCTTTCCATGACAGTGGCTGTTGGGGTAGGAATGAGTGGAGGGAGGTTGGACATCGTTGGAATCCAGAGGGAGAGAATACTTCCCTCTTCAGTGTCACAAGGATTGTTTATATGCATCTGTATCATTGATCCCCATATTCCAACAATGTCAAAGGGGAATTCAACTATAAATGTAAATATTGTTAGCAATGGTTAAATATTGCTATTAAAATGTGTGGCAAAAATTAAAATAGCAAGCTGACAAAGGAACTGGACTCAAACAATGCAAATAAAGTGCCTTGATCTTACAATTTAAAACTGGTGTATGGTTAGTTCATGCCTATTCATTAAGCACAAGGCAGAAAAGGCAACATAAATTCTGACCAAAAAGTCAAATGTAAATCACGTTTTGAGATCTGCCAGATGGTCACCAACACCACTTATTGAAATAAAGTCAGTGTTTCTATTCCAAATGTAAAAAATTCAAAAGTAACCATTGTCAATGTCCACTCCCCAGCTGGCTACAATGTCACTGAGAGTGTACTAGTGTCTATTGCAGAGTTCAGATAAATTGGTAATATACTCCATGGTGTTTTATTGTTCACAATTCTATTGTGTTTAATTTAATTAGTTATGGGCATGATACCTGATTGTCTGATATCTAGCCTACTGATCAGCTTCACTACATTAATTATATTGAGATATGAATTCAAATTCTGATGCAAACATCTATCTATTAACTAAATCGAGAATAAAAAGTTATTAGTAATCATAGCTGTGAAAAAAAAAACACTAGTTGTTGTTAAAAAGAAATTTACTCAACCTTAAATGAATCTAAATAAAAGAACCTAACATGTTCTTCAGGTTGGGAAATCAGCTATTCCCACCCAATCTGTTATTTTATCAACTAGCAACATGAATAAATCATACCTAAATCATGATCAACATCCTAGAGTTTTCCAGCACAATCCTTGGATATTCCTCTTCATATACGCTTTAAAATTAGGAGCATGGATGGCCTACTTAGTAAGGTGTTGGCGTTTACATCAGCTCCACACTTCCATATAGTCACAGTAATCTCTCTGCCCCATGCTTATATAAAGAAGATATCTACCACTGATTTTAAAGTATCCAAAGCTTACATTGCTTATAGAGGAAGACATTTCCAAGCATCTCCATTAGAAGCAGAGGCAAGAATACTACTCCACTGTTCAAAATGATGCTGACTGATCCATTAGTCTTAATACCATATTCCTCCACTTGCCCCATATCCCTAAATGGCCTTTGAATCTAGAAATATAACTATCCCTTCATAGTAAAACCATGCTGTAGTATATGTTGAAATTCCATACCCCTTGATGAGGTTCTATTTAAATGCACCTTGGGATAGAGCTGAGTAAATCAGACAGCATTTTCTAGTTTTCTGCAGGGGTGTTTGCTGTTCTTGTCTCAATTGGGCTGGTTCCTGAAGTATTCATATGACAGATAAATGGAGTAACCTGGAAATATCTGCATTTACCTGCCATTTATGAACCTCAGGATACATACCATATTCTTAATACTATTATCACATTATCCAGACGATTTTCTTCTTATTGAAGTCTTGCTCATTATTAACTATACCCCCAGTGTAATGAGTATAATTAATGTAATGTGTAGTGTGTATCTTGAAATTCTACCTTCATTCCTCTGCCTGAATCTTTGATACCAATGGTTCCCATTAATGGTACCAACAACTGTCCTCAAGAATCATTGTCCCCCATCTTCTGCCAGTCTGAGTTATCCCTCTTCAGTTTTTCTCACTTTGCATTGTGGAATTTTGGAATGGTCTACCTGGGGAACTGTGAAGGCTAGATTATTAGGGATATTCAAAGTGGAAGTAAATACATTTTTGGAAGATAAGGCATTTAAGGGCTTTGTGGAATTGGCACAAAAGAGAAGACCTGCAACAGATAATTCTGATTAATGGAGTCAAGGTCCACTTTCCTGCTCCTATTAGGTTCTTATGTTCCTACCCCAATGTGTGACAACCCTTGCCTCCATTTGCTCTGACTTTATTTTTATCAGACACTTCTGGAATTTTTTTGCACCTTTTATCTATCACATTAACCTTATTTAGTCTTCCTGTTACTTCACACTATTTAATCATATTGGCAAAACATGGGAACCTAGAAAATAGGAGCAGGAGTTGATCATTCCAGACTCTTCCACCATTCAGTATGAGCACGATTCATCATCTATCTCAGAATCTCTTTACCTCTTGATATCTTTTCTTCCTAAGATTTTATCTGTCTCCTTTCTTAAGTATAGTCAGTGATGAGTACTCGGAAGTTTTCTGTGGTAGGAAATGTGACAGGCTCACCACCTCTGAGTGGAGATATCTTTCTGCATCTCAACCCTGTAATGACTCCTGATTCGCAAATATTTCAATCAGGTGAAACATTCTCCCCATCTAGTCTGTCCAACCTTGACAGAATTTTGTAATTTTAAACTAGATCTCTCATTCACAGCCCTAATGAATAGAACCGATTCAACTTATGTGCCTTCAGAGAGAAACATAGAAATCTACAGCACATTACAGGCCCTTCAGCCCACAATGTTGTGCCAACCGGGTATCCTACTCTAGAAACTGCCTAGAATTTCCCTACTGCATAGCCCTCTATTTTTCTAAGCTCCATGTACCTATCTAAGAGTCTCTTAAAAGACCCTATTGTATCGGCCTCTACCACTTTCGCTGGCAGTGCATTCCATGCACCAACCACTCTCTGTGTGAAAACTTACTTCTGAAACCCCCTTCTACCTACTACCAAGCACCTTAAAATTATGCCACTTTTTATTAGCCATTTCAGCTCTGTAAAAATGCCTTGGCTATCCAAACAATCAATGCCTCTCATCATCGTATACAGCGCTATCAGGTCAGAAAAGGCCAAGTTTACTCAACGTATTCTCATAAGGCATGTTCTCCAATGCAAGCAACATCCTTGTAAATCTCCTCTGCACTCTCCCTACAGTATCCACATCCTTCCTGTAGTGAGATAACCAGAACTGAACACAGTCCTCCAAGTGGGGTCTGACCAAGGTCTCATATAGTTGTAACATTACCTCATGGCTCTTGAACTCAGTCCCATGATTGATGAAGGCCAACACACCATGCGCCTTCTTAACAATGCTGTCAACCATCAAAGGTTACAGGGAGAAGGCTGTGAACTGGGGTTGAGGAGGAGAAAAAAAAATAGGATCCGCCATGATTGAATGTCTGACAACACTCGATGGGCCAGATGGCCTAATTCTGCTCCTATATCTTATGATCTTGTGGTCTTATAACCTGTGCAGAAGCTTTGAGAGTCCTATGGACCTGGACCCCAAGATCCCTCTGATCCTCCATACTGCCAAGAGTCTTACCATTAATACTATATTTTGCCATCATATTTGACCTACCAAAATGAACCACCTCCCACTTATCTGGGTTGAACTCCATCTGCCACTTCTCAGCCCAGTTCTGCATCCTATCAATGTCCAGCTGCAACCTCTGACAACTCTCCACACTATCCACAACACCCCCAACTTTTGTGTCATCAGCAAATTGACCAATCCACCCTTCTACTTCCTCATCCAGATCATTTATAAAAATCACAAAGAGGAAGGGTCCCAGAACAGATCCCTACAGAACACTACTGGTCACTGACCTCCATGCAGAATAAGAACCATCTACAGCCACCCTTTACCTTCTGTGGGCAAGTCAATTCTGGATCCACAAAACAAGGTCTCCTTGGATCCCATGCCTCATTACTTTCTGAACGAGCCTCACATGGGGAACGATATCAAATGCCTTACTGAAATCCATATACACTACATATACTGTTCTACCTTCGTCAATGTGTTTTGTTACATCCTCAAAGAATTCAATCAGGTTCGTAAAGCATGACCTGCCCTTGACAAAGCCATGCTGACTATCCCCAATCAGATTATGTCTCTCAAAAAGCTCATAAATCCTGCCTCCCAGGATCTTCTCCAACAACTTGCCCACCACTGAAGTCAGACTCATTGGTCTATAATTTCCTGGGTTGTCTCTACTCCTTTTCTTAAACAAGGAAACAACGTTTGCAACATTCCAATCCTCTGGTACTTCTCCCATCCCTGTTGATGATGCAAAGACCATTGCATGAAGCTTAGCTATCTCCTTCCTCACCTCCCACAGTAGCCTGGGGTATATCTCAACTGGTCCCATTGGCTTGTCTAACTTTCAAAGACTCCTGCACATCCTCTTTCTTAATGTCTATACAATCAAGCAGTTCTGTCCATTGCAAGTCATCCCCACTATTTTTAAAAAATATTTTTTTAATTAAAGGACCTTGGCAATTGTGGGCAGGATATTGAAATACTCCTCCTCTGGTCACAAGTGTAGGAATTTTGCTGATCTTAGCAAAACCCTGGAGCACACAGTGTGAAGTCTGTCTAGAATCATTATTTCCACACCCATTATTATTCCTTTTCAACCTGAATTTTTGGCTGTACAACAATTTTCATAATAGGTTTGCAAATAAAACTTTTGCAAGAATCAGCAATACTTTTTGAATAGCTAATGCACATTCAGAAAACTTGATTAAACCTGCAGAAGTTTGAGTGACAGAGTCCTTATGGAGTGGATTCACTTTGAATTAATGATGATGGGCTCACTCAGTAAACGTTACCCAGTTATCTAAAACACAGAAATCAACTATAAGTATTGTACATTGTCTGTCACTAAGAGTACCACTAGGACACATCAGTTACTTCATGTATGTGAAATTTGGCATTCACAACACATACGTGAGGTAATAATTTGATCAAAATTACTTTCCTAGGAGCCACCAGCAATTAAAAATAGCTTTAGCAGCTGTGCACCAGCCAGCACAGCTGTGGCGATAACAAGTGATGCCAAATAACTACTCACTGAGTTGTCTTGGCACCAGAAGAATATGTTGGCATTCTCCAGCTAGCAAAGCTGAATTCCCTCATGCTGGCTTTTACCATCTGCAATCATCCTAATGCCTTAGTAGCCAGAACACTGCTTCACGGTCATCTATTTTGTTCACAAGATGAAGCTGCAATTCCCAGACAAATTTTCATTACTTAAGCTTGCTTTTATTTTCTAACAATGCAATGTTATATTGTGGTACTTTCATTTAAAAAAATAATAGAAAACATAGAAAACCACCAGCACAATACAGGCCCTTTGGCCCACAAAGTTGTGCCAAACTTTTCCCTATCTTAGAAATTACTAGGCTTACCCAGAGCTGTCTATTTTACTAAGCTCCATGTACCTATCCAAAAGTCTCTTAAATGCCTTGATTGATCTCTTAAATGATTGAAACATATAAGATTATTAAGGGATTGGACACGCTAGAGGCAAGAAACATGTTCCCAATATTGGGGGAGTCCAGAACCAGAGGTCACAGTTTAAGAATAAGGGGTAGGTTGTTTAGAACAGAGTTCAGGAAAACTTTTTCACCCAGAGAGTTGTGGATCTGTGGAATGCTCTGCCTCAGAAGGCAGTGGAGGCCAATTCTCTGGATGCTTTCAAGAAGGAGTTAGATAGAGCTCTTACAGATAGCGGAGTCAAGGGATATGGGGAGAAGGCAGGAATGGGGTACTGATTGTGGATGATCAGCCATGATCACATTGAATGGCGGTTATGGCTCGAAGGGCCGAATGGCCTACTCCTGCACCTATTGTCTATTATCTATTGACCCTATCATACCCGCCTCCACCACAGTTGCCAGCAATCTGTTCCATGCACTCACCACTCTGCTTCAAACTTACCCCTGGCATCTCCTCTGTTCTTACTTCCAAGCACCTTAAAACTGCGCCCTTTCGAAATAGCCATCTCAGCCCTGGGAAAAAGCCTCTGACTATCCACACAATCAATGCCTCTCATCATCTTGTACACCTCTATCAGGTCACCTCTCCTCCTCCGTCACTCCAAGGAGAAAAGGCCGAGTTCACTCAACCTATTCACATAAGAATGTGGGGTAATCTTACTACGGTGTATAAAATAATGAGGGCATTGACGAGGTATAATCTTTTTCCCAGGGTTGGTGAATCAAAACCTAGATGGAATAAGTTTAAAGTGAGAGAGGAGAGGTTTAACTGGAATCTGAAGAGCAAATTTTTCACTCAGGGATTGGTCAATACCCGGAATAAGCTGCCAGAGAAAATGTTTGATACTTGGACAGATTTAGAGGGATATGGGCCAAACACAGGCAAATGCAACTGACTTAGATGGGAATCTTGGTCAGCATGGACTAATTGGGCTGAATGGCCTGTTTCCATGCTGTATGACTCTACAAGTCTATAACTCCATGTATATCACTACTACCAGTCACCTCGATGCCAAAGACGTTTGGATCCCAATGGCCCTTCTGGAGCCACCACCACACTTCACGACTCCAGCCTGAACTCTTGTCAAGCTTCGTGCCCCCACCACAGATGATGCGTCTGGTTCTAGATGCAACATCCCCTGCTACCCTATCACTCAGCATCTCTTTCTTTTTATGTCCTTTCTCCATGTCTCTTCTCTAAATGATCCTCCTCCTCCTCCTGATGTCACTCTATTACTTCAAGTACAACAAGGCATGATTGCATTTGCTAGCTCCCCAGTGCTACAGCCAGCAGAGGGAGGGCCTTTCTGCACACTTTCATGTGAAAAACCAGTTACATCATGCTCAGTCTTTTTGACCTCATTTATCTATTGAACATTGTTACTTAGATCCTTACTCAATGCTGAAATGGGCTTCCCAGGCACCCTTGATTAGATATTCCTCTTTCAGCTGCTGAAGAATTTCTAGGCCATATATTTTGAACCCTAACTAAAACTTAAAATGAACGTCAACATTTTTAGTTCTGTTTTTAGTGCTGGTTGAGAAATTCAAAACAGCGATTAAGTTTTAAGATTTGGGAAACATTCATTTCCATATGATGTGATGGAGACTGTGCTTAGCAAACTTGGCAAATCTATTGGACACATCAGAAGATTGATAGGAAGTGATTAAAGTTCTACAAGATCAGTTTATACCCATAAGGGCCATGCTTGTTACCTGCCAAAAAATCTAGAAATGATAAAAAAAAATGGAAGAGACAACATAAAACTCAAAGAAAATGTAAAAACTCCAAGAACATGTGAAAACCTGCATTGATCTGCCAACTGGGAAAGACACAAAAACAGGAAACAGACAAAAGATGTATGCAAAAGAGACTGCAAGGAATATCATATTCAAAAAATAATGTTTCTCATAGCATTTTTCAGTAGTACATGACAAATGGCATTATATGAGAATTTCTCACCTACTGGGAGATGGAATCACAAATCTTAATGGTACTGCAAATATTTACAACAAAATGGGTGATGAATATTTAATTATACACATCCATAATCTACCCTAAGGAAATCAAAAATCTGTATGAATCATAGGGAAGGTATCTAGCAGTCTCCAAAGATAATTCGGAAGTCTGGATATGACGCAAGACTCCACCCTGGATCTTTAGCTCCCCATTAGTTTTAAACACCAGTTGATTGCGAAGCAGCTGGAAGAGAGAATTGGTGGGAAGTACAACTACATCGTTCTGGAATGTTGTAGTCCACTCAGTTATGGGTTAGTCCAACTGGCTTAATTTGCAGGCCATTTTCTGGCAAAGAAAAAAAATCGGTGCACAGCCAAATGAATGGCTATTAAAAGATCGTCAGAAATTACTTTCATGAGGTTGGATAGTGGGTGCTCATTGACCTCGTGTGCACTGACACCATGTTCCCGAGTGATAGTGACGTCTGCTGCATACTATGTTCCTAAAGTAATGAATAGCAGAAAGGAAAAAGTCTCTTTCAAATGTTTTAAAAGTGACTTCATGAAGCTTCTTTGAAATGATTTTACACAATTCATTGTCATCTGGACTTTTATCGATATTTTTCCCCTACTCTCTCATCTGGCCAGGATATAAAACCTGCACTGAGTCTTCTATTGTTGGCTTGCTCAGTGTATTGTGTGAATGATTATTTTGGTTACTTATGCATCCATGTTCTCACTTGCTCCACTTTGGAAATCTTCCCTCCAGTTGTCCAGCTTGCTTATATCCATTTCTTCCTTTAATTATATCCAAGGTGCACAAGCATTTCTACTTCCCTCCTCATCATATCATCCACTGTGATCACCCAGTCAGTTTATACTTCTATATATCTCTGGTAATATTTCTTTAATGATCAATTTTGTGAAGCATTTTGAAAGAATTATTTGCATTAGCAACGTCACAATAAACCAAGCTATAATGATAGCTTCCCTAGATTGCCTTGTTCTTCTTTGGTGTGATCTGACACGCCTCTTAATCACGTGAAGGAAGGGACATTTGTATGGAGTAAGTTAGTGGAGTGAGGAACTTCTGTGACAACTGAGGAACTGATCCCACATAACAGGAAGAAGCAGATCTGCCAAGAAATGCAACATTAACTCTTGTTTCTACCTTTACTTTTTACGTAGTGTAGCCAGTAAGAAGAAAAGTAAGAAAGAAGGATAAGAGATGGAAAATAAAATAAATGTCTTTGAAACAGTACAAAAATTGGATGAAAAGAAATTATATGCTTGCTATAATTACATACGTCTACACTATTTAATTTTTCACAACAAGTGAATTTGCCAATCAAGTTGAAAACAGATTCAGTATAATAAAAAAATAGATGATTGATGAGGGAAAAACAATCAAACACATTT
Source organism: Hemitrygon akajei (assembly GCF_048418815.1). Taxonomy (NCBI): domain Eukaryota; kingdom Metazoa; phylum Chordata; class Chondrichthyes; order Myliobatiformes; family Dasyatidae; genus Hemitrygon; species Hemitrygon akajei. The sequence goes on from NC_133131.1 coordinate 112,524,246, forward strand.
TACTATAAACTGATTTGATCTTCACTGTCGGTAAATTCAAATGTGAATCACTGCTGGAGCAACAGAATGGTGGGTTTTTTTTGTAAGCACTATGCTCAGCTTTAAATTTTTTCAATGAAACACAATTCATGCTGTGCTTAAGGACTTTGGCCTATTCCAGTTCAATTATGTGCAGCTGCGCTTCAACAGTTTCCAATGCAGGAAATATTTTGGTCGCTCTACAATCATACTGAATCTAAAATGGAGCCAAAATAAGTAGCTGCAGCTTGCATCCAATTTTTATGTCACTGAACTGATACTGAAATATTGTTCCTTTCTTCCAAACAAGTCATGCAGTTCTAACTTCTTGTTTGCATCAAATCTTAAGAATTCTGTTATTCCATTAGTTTTTTTGACACATACCATGTTTAGTTACTCACTAGTATGTCATACCAGCTAATATAGTAGAAATTGCACTCTTTCTGATAAAATTGTACAAGGTCAATGCATTGAAGCAAAAAAAAAATCTGCTGGTTGAATGCAGTGAATCAGGCAGCAGATATGGAGGCAGAAGGATAGTTGGCATGGCAGATTGAGACTCGGTGTCAGGATTGAGAGTGCAGAGGGGAGACAGCCAGTCTAAAGAATAAGGAAGAGCAGTAAGTGCTGGCAGGTGGCAGGTTGAACCAAGTGAGGAGGGGGAATGATAGACAGGTGAGGTAGAGAGAGACTAGAAGGTGATAAGTAGAGATGACAAATAGCTGCAGAGTTTAGAATCTGTTATGTAGGAACTAGAAAAGGGAGGGAAGGGAAGAAAAGAGAGGGGATGGGATTCTCGGTGTGTTGAGTGTATCACAGGAGGACAATTGGAATCAGGCGGGGGAAAGGAAAGTAAATGGGTAAAAAGGGCTGGGACAGAGTTGGAAAGAAATGGGAGTGAGAGAATTTGAATGGATCTGAAGGAGAGAGAGAAAGGAACACACAGGATATGGGTTATGTGAACTTTGAAAATTCAGTGTTCATACCAATAGGTTACAGGGTAACCAGGTGGAATATGTGGTTCTACTCTCCTAATTTGCATTTGGCCTCAGCATGGCCAAGGGCCGGTGTAGGAATAGGAAGGGGAATTGAAAAGACGTGTAGCTGGAGCTCAAGATAGATGACTCCCGAGTTCCTCCAGCGGTTTGGGTTTTGCTTCAGATTTTGGCATCTTCAGTCTCTTTTCTCACTAACACATTGAATATGCATTTGTAATCCAACTATAGTCTGATAATGTCAGAGATCCCATTTCTTTGGAAGTCATATAAAATTGAAATTCTAACCATTTTTGTGTTATATTTTGAGGAATAATACTAAGTTAGTAGTCATACAGAGGGATAATTCCACATCTACATAGAGATAAATATGCTGAAAAGGAATCTTGGGAAAAAAAAACTGGTTTTGATCTTCCTTTGTATAACAAGAAAAGGTTAATTGATGATTTTTTAAAGGGGTCTTAAAGGAAGAATGACCACATAATTGCGTTTGGGGCAGATCAACTAATAGGAGATTGGCTAATTGGTTAACCAGCAGCCAATTAAAAATGAAGTAGTGCTCAAGCAGTGTGGCCATTTTGGGAGTGGCTTTTGTAACTGTGGTGGAGTAGGGGAGGTTTTGGCTCAAGAAGTTTTGGTGTGCTGAATAAGTAAGGCAATTTTTGGAAGTGAGAACAGGAAATGTGAAAAGGCATGTCTCATTGTTCATCAATTGTAGAGCATTTTATCCAATAAAAGGAAGATAAGGTTAATTGGTGTGTCCTTTGGAGCAGAAATTGTGAGATTGCGAAGTTCATGGGATTTATTTGCGAACTCCAACATCGAGTGTTATTTTCTGATCAACATGACTTCCTTCAGTTCCTCATTGTATATATGTGGTTCATTAATATTTCTGGAATCTTTGCCAGTGAAGGCACAGAAAGGTAACTGTTTAATTTTTTTGATTCTTATTCCCATTACAAAATCTACAGAGGTACTGTGGAGGCCAGTCTGACTGGCTGCAATGATTTCTGGTATTGAGATTTCAATATACAGGATCGAAAGAGGCTGCAGAGGGTTCTGGACTAAGCCAGCTCCATCACAGGCACAACCCTCCCCACCACTGAGGACATCTTTGAAATTTAGTGCCTCAAAAAGTAAAGCAGCATCTATCATCAGGGACTCTCGCCACCAGGTTTAGGAACAGTTATTATCCCTCAACCATCAGGCCCTTGAAGAAGAGTGGACAACTTCACTTGCCTCATCACTGAAATGTTCCCACAACCCATGGACTCGCTTTCAAGAACATTCGTGATAACTATTGATTATTTATTTATTATCATTACTTTTTGCTTTTCTGCACCAGTTTCAGTCATGTGTAAGTTTACTAACCAACTCACTACATCTTTTGTCCAAATCACTTATCACTAACTACAGAGGTCCCAGCATTGATACAGTACCTGCAGAGCACCAATGGTTGCAGTCTGCCTTACGCCACTTGCCTCTGTCTTCTGTGGAAGAAACATTTCTGAATGTAAACCACCAATTCACCATGGATCATGCACCCCTAATCTCCCTGAGCAACCGACCACAAAGTACCTTTTCCAACACTTTACTAAAGTTCATTGTGACGACATTCACTGCCCAACCCACATCAGTCACACTGATAAATTTTACACTTTCTCTACTAGGAGAGATTCACGTCACAGTTAACAGTTACCATTGCTGTCTGCCTGTTCAAGCTTTGTATGCCTAAAATAAGAAAACATTCCACTGATCAGTTCATTTTAACAATGAATATGAAACTGAGTACATTGCTGATTGAGACATTCTGTCATTTCCTAAATTTGTGGATTTCAAATTGCATTCAGATAGAACTGTAATAATTGTTAATGTCTTTTGCCAATGGCAATTCAGCCTTAGTGGAGCAAAACCTTCTCAATACTCACATCACTGGGAACCTTTCTTTCAACCCACAAAGAAAAATAAAACTGGGGTATGGAATTTGTAGTTCCACGTACTTGAAAAGCTTACATTTAAAGAGCCTGGGAACATGACCCTGGAAGAGCTCAGCCTGCTGTTAGGCAGAGCAATGCACACAGTCTCCACCTGCAGCAAACAAAGAGGATCAGAGAGAATTCTGCTTGATTGCAATGGTTGCATTCCTCTTGTAAAATTCAGTTCCATTCACTTCAAAGGGACCAAATTTCAGAAGCTGATACACCACAATATATGACATATTTCATGTGTGATCAAGATCAGATACGCCATCTGATTATGCAAAAATGTAAAAGCAAGAGGGTAGTTGAAGTGAGTAATTTCAATTTCTACAATATTGGCTAGCACTCCATTAGTGCCAGAGGCTTAGGTGGGGCAGAATGTATTAGGTGTAGCCAGGAGGGTTTCTTGACAACATATTTTGCAATCAGGGAATGGACCACACCAGACCTTGTATTGGGAAATGATCCTATCCAGATGATCAGGGTTTCTGTCGAAAAGTGTTTTAAGAACAGTGACTAATTACATTGTTTTCAGATAGTTATGGATAAGAGTAAGACTGATCTCTCTGGGAAAGTACTGAATTGGAGAAAGGCAAATGTCAATAGCACTAGGCAGAAGCTGGGGGAAGTGGGTGGGATCTACTGCTACTGGGTAAGTCCTATTTGAAGCCAGAACATAAATAACTCACAATCAATGTTAATGGGTCAGATGGTTCTACTGTAAATAAAGACAAAAATATGGAATACTCAGTAGATCAGGTGCCATCATGTGGAGCAGCTATTGTTGGGAGTGGGCCAGTGATGAGAGTGGAAGTATCAGGCCTGGGCTCGGAAGAGGTGTGGCTCTGGGTAAGTATCTGTTATGTTTCCCTTTTGTCTTACTGTGTCAGGAGTAATTAGTGTAGCTTAAATGGCTGCTGTGTGTTCTTCATGCCCAATGCTGGATTCTTGGGAGACCCAGAGTCTCCCAATGAACTACATATTTGTGAAATACATCCAGTTACAGCTCCTTGAAGACTGGATTAGGGATCTGGAGCAGCAGTTTGGCTTCTACGGGAGAGTGAGGAGATCACCGATTGGAGTTACAGGGATGCAGTGTTACAGGAGGCGAGTAGCTGGGTGACTGTCAGGAGAAGGAATGGGAAGGTGAGTAGGCAGTTAGTGCGGAGCACCCCTGTGGCCATTCCCCTCAAAAATAAGTATACTGTTTTGGATACTGTTATGGGGGTTGATCTCCCAGGGGACTGCCACGGAGACGAGGTTACTAGCATTGAGCATGTGTCCATGGTACAGAAAGGAAAGAGGGAGAAGAGAGGAGTGGTAGTGATAGGGGACTCAATAGTCAGAGGAACAGACAGGAGATTCTGTGGGGGTGAATGGGAAACCCAGATGGTATATTGCCTTCCAGGAGCAGGGTCAGGGATGTCTCAGATCATGTCCACAACATTTTGGAAAGGATGGGAGAGCAGCCAGATGTCTTGGTACATATTGGTACCAATGATATAAGAAGGAAAGTCAAAGAGGTCCTGAAAAGAGAACTTAGAGAGCTAGGCAGAAAGCTGAAATATAGGACCTCCAGGGTAGTAATTTCTGGATTGCTACCTGCACCACACACCAGTGGTGGTAGAAACAGGATGACTTGGCAGATAAATGTGTGGCTGAGATGCTGCTGCCAGGGGTCAGGACTTCAGGTTTTTGGACCATTGGGATCTCGTCTGGGGGAGGTATGACCTGTACAAAAGGAACGGGTTGCACCTGAACTTGGGGGAGACCAATATTCTCGCGGACAAATTTGTTAGAGCTTTTGGGGTGGGTTTAAGATAATTTGGCAGGGGTTGTGACTGGAGTGAAGGGACTCTGGAAAAGGAGTAAAAAAAGCAGAGAGCATGCAGTTACATCGTCAGGAAGGGCAGACAAATGATGGGACAAAACTGCACCCAGCGGGGTGAGTATCAGTCCTTTAGGGATACAGATTCAAAATTGGTAGCAAACACAGTACTCAAAATGTTATATCTCAATGCACAGAGTATAAGAAGAGGTGAATGATCTTGGTGCACTTTTACAGATTGTCAGGTATGATGTTGTGGCCATCACTGAAACATGGCTGAAGGATAGTTGTAGTTGGGAGCTGAATGTCCAAGGTTACATGTTGTAATGGAGGGGTAGGAAGGTAGGTAGAGGGGATGGTGTGGCTCTGCTGGTGAAGAATAGCATTAAATCAGTAGAAAGATGTGACATAACATCAGAAGATGTTGAATCCTTGTGGGTTGAGTTAAGAAACTTCAAGGGTAAAAGGACCCTGATGGCAATTATATAAGAGCTTCCAAACAGTAGCTAAGATGTGGACTACAGATTACAATGGGAAATAGAAAAGACTAGTCAAAAGGCCAATGTGTCATGGTCCCGATCGTTAATTCCCTATCTTGTTCCTAATTTTCTTTTATTATGCCATGGTCCCAATCGTTAATTTCCCTAATTGCTTCCAGTTCTCTTTAATGATGGCACACCTGGTTGCATTCAAAGACTCAGTATAAAGAACTCTACGTCACAACCACTAGTTGCCAGTTCGTTGGTCTCTTCTTCGGTGAGTAAACTATGTTTCCCAACTGCTTAGAACTGTTTGTTCTAAGTTTAACTCCAGTTTCAAGGGTTACCTATGAGTCTCCTTTTCTCTGTGTCAAGTCTCTGAGTAAAAGCTCAGTGTCAAGGCTCCATATCAGGGCTCTGTGTCAAGATCCCTCCTGCTTGCTGTTTGGCACTTACGCCCGTGTAAACATCCAAACTCAATCTCCGTGCCTGTGTCCTGCACTTGGATTCACTTCAGTTGCTCATTGCTACAAAATGTTATGATAGTCATGGGAGATTTTAACATGCAGGTAAGTTGGAAAAATCAGGTTGGTAACGGATTTCAAGAGAGTGAATTTGTTGAATGACTACAAGATGGCTTTTTAGAGCAGTTTGTCGTTGAGCCTACTAGGGGAGCTATACTGGATTACGTATTATGTAATGAGCTGGAGGCAATTAGGGAGCTTAAGGTGAAGGAATCCTTAGGAGACAGTAACCATAATATGATTGATGCCAACTTGAAATTTGATAGGGAGCATATAAATTCTGACATACCAGTATTTCAGTGAAGTGAAAGAAATTACAGTGGTATGAGAGAGGAAATGGCCAAAGTAAATTGGATGAAGATGCTGGCAGGGATGATAGCAGAGCAGCAATGATGTGAGTTTCTGGGGGAAATGAGGAAGGTGCAGGGTAGATGTAATCCAAAAACAAAAAAAATTCAGATGGAAAAATAGTATAACCGTGGCTGACAAAGGAAGTCAAAGCTATTTTGAAAGCAAAATACAGCAAAGCAAATATTAGCGGTAAGTTAGAGGATTAGGAAACTTTTTAAAAACCTACAGAAAGCAACTAAAAAATCACTAGGAGGGAAATGATGATATATGAAAGCAAGCTACAAACAATATCAAGGTGGATAGAAAAAGTTTTTTCAAGTATGTCAAAATAAAACAGTGATGAGTGTGAACATAGGACTGCTAGAAAATGAGAGTGGAGAAATAATAACGGAGGACAAGGAGATGGCAGGTGAACTAAACACTGGGGAAGACACTAGCATTGTGTCAGGTGTTGGAGGGTGTGAGGGAAGAGAAGTGAGTATAGTTACTATTACAAGGGAGAAGGTGTTCAAAAACCTGAAAGACTCAAAGGTGCATTAGTCACCCAGACCAGATAAGCTACATCCTAGGGTTCTGAAGGAGGTAGCAGAAGAGATTGTGTAGGCATTACTAATGATCAAGAATCATTGGACTCTGGCTTGGCTCTGGAGGACTGCAAAATTGCAAATGTCACTCTACTCTTTAAGAAATGAGGAAAGCAGCAGAAAGTAAATTATAGACTACTTAGCCTGACCTCAGTGGTTGGGAAGATGTTAGTCAATTGTTAAGGATGAGGTGGTGGAGTACTTTGTGACTCAGGACAAGATAAGACAAAGTCAGCATGGTTTCCTTAATGGAAAATCCTGTTGGAATTCTTTGAGGAGATTACAGGTGGGAAAGATAAAGGGGATGCAGTGAATGTTATATATTTGGATTTTCAGAAGACCTTTGACAAGGTGCCACACATGAGGCTGCTTACCAAGTTAAGAGCCTATGGTATTACAGGAAAGTTACTGGCATGGTTAGAGCATTGGCTGATTGGTAGGAGGCAGCAAGTGGGAATAAAAGGATCCTTTTCTGGTTCGCTGCTAGTGACTAGTGGTGTTCTGCAAGGGTTAGTGTTAGGACCGCTTCTTCTTATGATATATATCAATAATTTAGATGATGGAATTGATGGCTTTGTTACCAAGTTTACAGATGATACAAAGGTTGGTCGAGGGGCAGGTAGGCTACAGAAGGACTTAGCAGATTCGGAGAATGGGCAAGAAAATGGCAAATGAAATACAATGTTGGAAAATGCATTGTTATGCACTTTGGTAGGAGAAATAAATGTGCAGACTATTTTCTAAATGGGGAGAAATCCAAAAATCTGAGATGCAAGGAGACTTTGGAGTCCTTGTGCAGAACACTGTAAAGGTTAACTTACAGGTTGAGTTGGTGGTGAGGAAGGCAAATGCAGTGTTAGCATTCATTTCAAGAAGTCTAAAATACAAGAGCAGGATTGTGATACTGAGGCTCTATAAAGCACTGGTCGGGCCTCACCTTGAGTATTGTGAACAGATTGGAGCTTCTTATCTAAGGAAAGATGTTCTGGCATCAGGGAGCATTCAGAGAAGGTTCACAAGGATGATTCCGGAAATGAAAGGATTATCATATGTGGAATGTTTGATGGCTCTGGGCCTGTAATCACTGGAATTCAGAGGGATGAAGGAAATCTCATTGAAACCTTTTGAACGTTGACAGCCTAGAAAGAGTAGATGTGGCAAAGGATATTTCCTATGCTGGGGCAATCTGGGAAGAGAGGCCAGTCTCAGGATAGAGAGCTGTCCATTTAAAACATAGATGCAGAGAAACTACTTTAGCCAGAGGGAGGTGAATTTGTTACCACAGACAGCTGTGGAGGCCAGCTGTTGGGTGTATTTAAGGTAGAGATTGATAGGTTCCTGATTGGCCACAACATCAAAGGTTGTAGGGAGAAGGGCAGGGAGTGGGGCTGAGGAGAGGTTAGAAAGGATCAGCCATGATTGAATGGCGGAGCAGGCTCAATGGGCCAAATAGCCAACTTCTGATCCTATGTCTTGTGGTCTTATCTTCAGAGAGTGAAAATCAGAACAGGCATTTGATCTGAACTATTAATTCAGTTTCTTCATCTATTCTATATGACCTGATTAATTTATTCAACATTTTCTGTTTTTGTTTCAGAATTCCAGTATCTGCAGTGGTTTTGTTGTATAAAACTAAGTTTTTGGTCTTCACACAAGAGAAATGGCATAGCTTCATGAACTAGCACATCACACTTGAACAGTCTCAGCTGGTTGAGAGCTGAAGACAATCTTAGTTTCTCCCCCTCCCCCCCCCGAGTTTCTGCCTCAGAATCCCTGTTTCCAAAAGACCTATGAAAAGGCCATGAGCGTTGTCACAACAACAACCTTGTACTTAACATCAGCATGACCAATGAATTAATTGTGGATTTCAGGAACAGGAAGTCATGAGAAAACACAACATTCCTTGGTATGGAGTCAATGGTGGAAAAGAGAAGCTACAAGTTGCTGGGCATCAACATCTCAGAGAATCTGTCTTGGACCCAATATATGGATGCAATCACAAAGAAAGCAATCTAGCAGCTATACTTCATGAGGCTTGGGGAGATATGGCATGTGACCAAAGGCTCTTGCAAATTTCTACAGGTGTACTTTGACAGAGAATTCTAACTGGTTGCATTACTACTAGTATGGAGGCTCCAATGCACAGGATGGAATGAGGCTGCTGAGGGTTGTCAGCTCACCAGCTCCATCAAGGGCACAAACCTCCCCACCATTGATGACAACTTCAAAAGACAGATCCTCAAGGAGAAACATTCTCTCTTATTACTACCAACAGGGAGGAGGCACTGGAGCCTGAAGATACACACATTTCAGGAACAGCTTTTTCCCGTCATCAGATTTCTAAGCAGTCCATAAACCCATGAACCTCACTTTCATCTTTTGCTCTATTTAGTTTCATTGTAACTTAGAGTAAATTTTATTTTGCTCTGTACTGTTGCCATAAAAAACAAAAAAATTCACAAAATATAAACATGAATTTGATTGTGACCTACAGATGTACACCAACCTTGACTCTATCGTGTCAGGATTCATCCCTTCAAGACTTTAGAAACATTAGTGATCAGGTCATTGGTGGATCCATCAGCCCATTACAAATGCTGATAAACCTTGAACTTTCCCCATCAAAATGCAAGAGAACAAACCAAATGATATTTTCTTAATGGACTGGTTCATTAAATTGATAACTTATCGACCTAAAACAAACCAGCGGTGTAAAGATGGTACTCTATATGGGGGTGGAGGTAGTACAGTCTATGCAGAAAGACTCACCAAATAACTGAATGTATCAATGTGTAAGAGCCTTGGGCACAGTAGCTAGTGTACCTAAGCCCTTTGCACAATTCTATATTTGTCAATGCGGAGTGGAGAGCAACTTTGTAAATCTGACGGGAGCAAAGGATGTTGGGAATGGGTGACAGTAGAGTGCCAGGGGAGGAGTGTGGGACAGGTGACAGAGAAGGAGTGCCAGGGCCAGGGAATGGAATGGGTGGAGACACATCCAACCCTGAGACAGCAGGCAAGGCCATTAATCATTACAAAGTGACCCCATGGTGCTTCCACCAGATTATTGGCGGGTTGGCCAAAGAGACGGCTGTGGGTCCAAAGTAATAAGGTTGTAGCTTTGTAAAAATATTGGAGATTGCCATGTCATCCATACTGCTGAGTTATTTTAATGGCTCAATGTACATGAGAGTAGATCATCAATATGAAGTTCTGGAGCAACAAACAATCTACTGGAGGAACTCAGATGGCAAAGCAGCACCTGTGGGAGGAAAGAAATTGTCACACTTTAGGTCAAAACCCTATTGATTTCAGCATCTGCAGACTCCTGCATCTCTCATGTGATATTCTACTTTATCATTTACAAACTCTTTGGGCTGGACACTTGTACAGCCAGTGCAATGCCAATCCCTGCCCTGTTGTAAACTTGGGTAAAATACCATGCAAAGTGAAACTTCAGTAGAGAACTGTTTGGTTAAACAGGCTTGTTTCCCTGCCAGCTCCAGCCACACTCTCGTGGATTGTGCTATACTCTCCTCACTGATCATGACAATGTTGTCAGTCCATTTAGCCAACATCAGAAAATTTGAACAGAGTATATGGTGATTTTCAGTATTCCTCTCATGTGGGTGCATTGAAGATGTTCCAGCTATGCCTTGAATGCATGTAGAAATACAGTCTGAACAGTCATACAATTTCTTCTCTACTTGTTTTCCACTGACAGCATTCCACTCCTGATCAGATAAATCTGTCCTTTAAGAGTCAGAGATTGATTCTCCAAGGATATTTGCTTTTAACATTTTGCAAAAGAGAATCTCTTCATAAAATTTTTCCATTTTTGAAAAGCCATACATATGCCATTAGCAATGCCTCCTTGTCTTGCACAGTTGAATCATCCAGTTGTATCCCAAATTCTGCTTTTAGTAGCTCTGCATAGTGGATGCTCTTTACTCATTTCATCAATGCAATGAGCTACAGAACTATTACTCAGGGTAAATAATTTTAAAATACTGGTATCCATTTTGAGAACAGTGGTGAGTGCTTCTGATATAGCAGACATTATTAATCTTTCACCAATCATATAAGGTTTCCCACACTTTGCTATCATTTTAGAAATGTTATAAGGAGTAATGAGACCACTATTAAGGTCATTCTTAGCTTTCTTGGCAAATGACGAGTGTTCAACGCTTTTCAAATGCTTCTTTCATCTTCTGGAACTGAGGAATACCATAAGTAGCCTTTTCAGAGTGTCTTTTACAGAACTGTTTCTGCAATCCTGATGCTTTCATGGCCTCGTTAGGAAGTACAGCATTACAAATAAGACACATGGGGCATCGCTGATCTGATGGGAATGGAATAAAACTGTACTCCAAGTAAATAACATGGTATTGACACACTTTCTGTAGTTTCTGTTTCTTAACAGGATTAAAATTCAAGGCTTGTCGGAGATGACACAGATGTAACAATGGTAGCGACACACATAAAGTGGCGAGGTGAAAATGAAGACTTTCACAAGAGCAAAAATTACGTTGACAAGGTTCAGATTGGAATCTGTTATTCAGGATAGAAACATAGAAAACCTACACCTTTGGCCCACAAAGCTGTGCCGAATATGTCCTTACCTTAGAAATTACCGAGGGTTACCCATAGCCCTCTATTTTTCTAAGTTCTACGTACCTGTCCAGGAGTCTCTTATAAGACCCTATTATATCTGCCTCCACCACTGTCACCGAAAGCCCATTCCACGCACTCACCACTCTCTGTGTAAAAAAAAAACTAACCCTGATATCTCCTTTGTACCTACCTCCAGTCACCTTAAAATTGTGCCCTCTCATGTTCTCATGTTAGCCATTTCAGCCCTGGGATAAAGCCCCCGACTATCCACACAACCAATGCCTCTCATCATCTTATACACCTCCATCAGCTCCCCTCTCATCCTGTGTCTCTCCAAGGAGAAAAGGCCGAGTTCACTCTACCTATTCTCATAGGGCATGCTCCCCAATCCAGGCAATATCCTTGTAAATCTCCACTGCATCTTTCTATGGTTTTCACATCCTTCCTGTAGTGAGGTAACCAGAACTGAGCACAGTACTCCAAGTGGGGTCTGACCAGGGTCCTATATAGCCGCAACATTACCTCTCTACTCCTAAACTCAATCCTACGATTGATGAAGGCCAATACACCATACGCCTTCTTAACCATAGATTCAACCTGTGTAGCTGCTTTGAGCATCCTATGGACTCGGACCCCAACATCCCTCTGAACCTCCACGCTGTGAGGAGTCTTGCCATTAATACTATATGCTCCCATCATATTTGACCTACCAAAATGAACCACTTCACACTTATCTAGGTTGAACTCCATCTGCCACTTTTCAGCCCAGTTTTGCATCTTAACAATGTCCCGCTGTAACCTCTGACAGCCCTCCACACTATCCACAACACCCCCAAACTTTGTGTCATCAGCAAATTTACTAACCCATCCCTCCACTTCCTCATCCAGGTCATTCATAGAAATCACGAAGAGTAGGGATCCCAAAACAGATCCCTGAGGCACACCATTGGTCACCAACCTCCATGCAGAATATGACCCATCTACAACCACTCTTGGCCTTCTGTGGGCAAGCCAGTTCTGGATCCACAAAGCAATGTCCCCTTGGATCCCATGCCTCCTTACCTTCTCAATAAGCCTTGCATGGGGTACCTTATCTAATGTCTTGCTGAAATCCATATACACTACATCTACTGCTCTACCTTCATCAATGTGTTCAGTCACATCCTCAAAAAATTCAATCAGGCTCATAAGACACGATCTGCCTTTGACAAAGCCATGCCAACTATTCCTAATCATGTTATACCTCTCCAAATGTTCATAAATCCTGCCTCTGAGGATCTTCTCCATCAACTTACCAAGCACTGAAGTAAGACTCAATGGTCTATAATTTCCTGGGCTATCTCTACTCCCTTTCTTGAATAAAGGAACAATATCCACAACCCTCCAATCCTCCGGAACCTCTCCCATCCCCATTGATGATTCAAAGATCATCGCCAGAGGCTCAGCAATCTCCTCCTTCACCTCCCATAGTAGCCTGGGGTATAGCTTGTCCAGTCCCAGTGACTTATCCAGTGCTTTCCAAAAGCTCCAGCACATCCTCTTTCTTAATATCTACATGCTCAAGCTTTTCAGTCCACTGTAAGTCATCCCTACAATCACCAAGATCCTTTTCTGTAGTAAATAGTGAAGCAAAGTATTCATTAAGTACCTCTGCTATCTCCTCTGATTCCATATACATTTTTGCACTGTCACTCTTAACTGGTCCTATTGTTTCAAGTCTTGTCCTCTTGCTCTTCACAGACTTGTAGAATGCCTTGGAGTTTCCATTAATCCTGTCCACCAAGGCCTTCTCATAGCCCCTTCTAGCTCTCTTAATTTCATTCTTAAGCTCATTCCTGCTAGCCTTATAATCTTCTAGATCTCTATCATTACCTAGTTTTTTAACCTTTCATTAGCTTTTCTTTTATTCTTGACTAGATTTACAACAGCCTTTCTACACCATGGTTCCTGTATCCTACCATCCATTCCCTGTCTCACTGGAATGTACCTATGCAGAACTCCACGCAAACCTTCCCTGAACATTTGCCACACTTCTTCCATACATTTCCTGAGAACTTCTGTTCCCAATTTATGCTTTCAAGTTCCTGCCTGATAGCCTCATATTTCCCCTTACTCCAATTAAACACTTTCCTAACTTGTCTGTTCCTATCCCCCTCCAATGCTATGATAAAGGAGATAGAATTGTGATCACTATCACCAAAATACTCTCCGACTGAGAGATCTGACACCTGACCAGGTTCATTTCCCAATACCAGATCAAGTACACCCTCTCCTCTTGTAGGCTTATCTACATATTGTGTCAAGAAACCTTCTTGAACACACCTAACAACTCCACCCCATCTAAACCCCTCACTCTAGGGAGATGCCAATCGATATTTGGGCAATTAATATCTCCCACCATGACAACCCCATTATTATTACTCCTTTCCTGAATCTGTATCCCTGTCTGCTCTTCAATGTCCCTGTTACTATTGGAAGGTCTATAAAAAACACCCAGTAGAGTTATTGACCCCTTCCTGTTCCTAACTTCCACCCACAGAGACTCCATAGACTATCCCTCCATGACTTCCTCCTTTTCTGCAGCCGTGACACTATCCCTAATCAATAGTGCTACCTCTTTTGTCTCCCTCCTTATCCTTTCTGAAACATCAAAAGCCTGGAACTCGAAGTGACCATTCCTGCCCCTGAGCTATCCAAGTCTCTGTAGTGGCCACAATGTCATAGCTCCAAGTACTGATCCACACTCTAAGCTCATCTGCTTTGTTCAAAATACTCCTTACTTTAAAATAGACATATCTCAAACCATCGGTCTGAGCATGTCCCTTCTCTATCACCTGCCTTTCTTCCCTCTTGCACTGTCTCCAAGTTTTCTCTCTTTGTGAACCAACTGCCTCTTCCTCTATCTCTTCAGTTCAGTTCCCACCCCCAGAAATTCTAGTTTAAACTCTCCCCAATAGCCTTAGCAAACCTCCCCGTCAGAATATTGGTTCTCCTGGGATTCAAGTGCAACCCGTCCTATTCGTACAGATCACACCTGTCCCAAAAGAGGTCCCAATGATCCAGCAATCTGAATCCCTGCCCCCTGCTCCAATCCCTCAGCCACACATTTATCCTCCAGCTCATTCTATTCCTATTCTCATTGTCATGTGGCACAGACAGTAATCCCAAGATTACTACCTTTGTGATCCTGCTTCTCAACTTCTTTCTTTATTCCCTGTAGTCTGCTTTCAGGACCTCCTCCCTTTTCCTGTCTATGTTGTTGGTATCAAAATGTACCACGACCTCTGGCTGTTCTCCTTCCTACTTCAGGATATCGTGGATGCGATCAGAAACATCCCGAACCCTGGCACCTGGGAGGCAAACTACCATCCGTGTTTCTTTCCTGCGTCCACAGAATTGCCTGTCTGACCCCCTAACTATAGAGTCCCCTATCACTGCTGCCATCCTCTTCCATTCCCCTACCCTTCTGTGCCAGAGACGTGGCCACTGTTGCTCCCCCAAGTTAGGTTATTCCCCCCAACAGTACTCAAACAGGAGTACTTACTGTTAAGGGGGACAGCCACAGGGGTACTCTCTAGCATCTGACTCCTGCCCTTCCCTCTCCTGATTGTTACCCACTTATCTGTCTCCTGAGGCCCCGGTTTGCCTACTTGTCTATAGCTCCTCTCTATTACGTCCTCACTTACCCTGACCAGATGAAGGACATTGAGCTGCATCTCCAGTTCCCTAACGCGGTCCCTAAGGAGCTGCAGCTCGATGTACCAGGTGCAGATGTGGCCGTCCAGTACTTCCCACAGATGACACCGAGCACGGAACACCAGCCTGACACACATACTCCCTGTCTGTATTCTACACAGGCAGCCTACCTTGCCTTGACCCATTATCACCAAAGTCCCGTTGAACCAAAGCCTTCCTACTCTGCCTCCCTCTAGAGCAGGTGTTCAGCAAGCTACCTTTATACTATTCCAGTTTGTGCAATCACCTAAGGTCTCATCATCCCCAAACTTGGTTCTTGAACAGACATATGAAGCCGAGGTCACTTTGAACACCTCAAGAGGAATCTTCTGGGTCTGCAAGTTCACTTATTGACTCTATTTCACCATTTGGTTCTGCCCAGCACCGTATCATTGTTTTCTGTAGATCTGTAGAGAAAGTTGAGAGGGTGTATTTGACTTTCCAACTGTCAAATTCTATGAACTCATTCCGTGCGGCGAGTCAAGGGGAACTGTTGGGCACCATGGTTGCTAGTTTATGTATCCCCAATAATGTCTGTTTGGTTGGTAAGTTTGGGTGAGATTGCTGAGTTTCAGATGCATTGTGACAACGAATGCTCACCGCCTGCAGAGCCATGCTTCTTCCTGTGTTCCAGTGCCTCGTTCTTTTTCTTGCAAGTGCCTGCTCTACTAACGGTCAGTCGGTCCCGTGCCTCGTTAGGGTGCCCTTACCACCCCCCCCCCCAGAGTATTGACCCCACTCCCGATAACCCCTTGGGACACATAACCGCCCCCATTGTGAATCACTGCCTTCCATGAAGTTATTTATTTTCCAAAAATCCTCAAAGGAATATATTTTGGAAAAAAAATGAAGAAAACCTTATTTTATGTAAACCACATGTGTGGCATGAAGGGACTGTTGTGTGGGAGGAATCAGAGTAAGATTATATTAAATAACATTGCACTCTTAGTGACAGCTAATGAAAAACCAAGGTTTCTGCCTCCCACATAAAAATATCCTATTCCAGATTCAAAATTTCTAAATGTTTTGTTTTGTTCTGTTCTCTCAATGTTTGGGGGAGTTTTAATCTGCAAGGAGATTAGAGATTTACCACAAAAGAGGGCTACAAAATTAACATACTCATTTATCCTTATACATAATTAGATACCAATTATCACCTAATGCAAGGGACTCAACTTTATTAATGCTACCTTCTGAAAAGGAATTCATGTCTCCATTGCCAAGATTTACTAAGGGCAGTCTGCAATATGACATGGTCAAATGCATCTTTCCACATGGTTGTATTTCTCTCTCACCTCGTGAGACTGAAACACGATAATATTGTTTTACTCAGAATCCCAGGCAAAGCTTGTGAAATGCATATCATATTCTCTCTGCTGTGGAAAGACAGTGACTGTATTTCAAATCATTTGATTGTGAGATGCATCTAGAGTATCTGCAAAAGAAATGGCAAGATGCTCTAGTAATGTAAGTTCAGTTTTATTTTTGACAGAAGTGTTATAATTTCAAAGTTCTCCAAAAATGCCCTTTTAACTTGATAGTCCAACAGTGAATCTTAGAAATGGATCTGACCCCTATGAATTAAAAGCAGTAACTCATTTGCAAAGTGAATTTACAGATGTAATTGTGCACTAGCAATTTTCTAATTTGCAATAGTTCCCTTGCAGCTTCAATTGGTTCTTGGTGCACTGTACAGCTCATTTTGAAGACTGTTACAGTAATTTTTTAATCCTTCAACAATGAATATATTTTTTCAGAATTAGTAAAAGGGTTGAGTTGATTTTCACTTTAGATTAGATTTGATTGTTATGTTGTCAGATTGGCTGTTAAGCAATTAATCCTGATGAGTTGCCACTTCCTCCAATTATTAACCTGCACCCTAGGCACGCTCTCTTATTGAACCATACTGTTAGCAGCCCTCCTTGCCCTGGGACTGAGCTCCAGCACTACAGTCTATCCATACAACTGTTCATGGACACCCAGATAATATTGTCTGTCTCTACCTTGTCTCAATTTAACAGTTTTTGTAACCTCTATAATCCAGCGTCTTCCTTGTAATTCTCCCATCTTTTACTGACAGACCTGCTGATTGTATTCTGGCCAGTAGCTCCCTGTATGCACATCATTTCTGTGACTACTGAGAATAGATTATTTAACTAAATTGGTTTATTATTGTCACATGTTTCAGGTTTAGAAACACTTATTAACCTTCAACTGTCAGGCTCTTGAACCAGCACCCATTCACCTCAACACTGAACTGATTCTACAAGCGATAGACTCGCTTTCAATGACTCTACAACTCATGTTCTCAATATTATTTATTTATATTTCTTTAATTATTATCTATTATTAATTTTAATTTTGCCTTTCTTGCACATTGGTTATTTATCCAACTTTGGGTGCAGTTTCTCATTGATTCTATTGTGTTTCTTTATATTTACTGTGAATACCCATGAGAAAATGAATTTGAAGACAATATATGGTGTTATATAGTACATTGATAACAAATTTACTTTGAACTTTGGACAGTTATAAAGAAATAGCAATACAAGTAGACAATAAGATGCAAGGCCATGATAAGGTGGGTTATGAGGTTGAGTCCATTTTATCAAACTAGGGAATCATTCAATAGTCTTTTAACAACAGGATAGAAGCTGTCCTTGAGCCTAGGGGTACATGACTTCAGATTTTTGTATCTTCTGCTTGATGAGAAGGGGCTAAGAGAAAATGCCCAGCATGAGTGGGATCTTTGATTATGTTGGGTGCTTTCCTAAAGCAGCAGGGGGTATCGACAGAGTCCATGGAGGAGAAGCCGGTTTCCATAACACGCTGGGCTGTATCCACAACTTCCTGCAGTCTCGAGCAGTTACCACACCAAGCAATGATGTTTTCCTCATAGAAGGCTCTCAATGGTGCATCTATAAAAACTAGTGTGCGACAAAGGGACATGCCAAATTTCATTAGCCTCCTGAACGAGTAGAAGCACTATGAACTTTCATGAAATTTAAATGTAAGAAATCAAAGCTCATCAAGCATTAGTTGTTTTACAAATGTGACAACATAGAAATCCTGCAAGGATTGAGGAAGGTAAGGGCTCTGGATAAAGGGGCTTGTCGTAAGTGAAGTTGTAGAGCCCGCATGTTTTTCAATTATATCATAACATAATCTGGAATGGAATAGGATGGGCTCATAGAAATGTCCTTGGAGGGCTCCAGAAATTGTAGTGTGGGACATGAATAAAAAAGGTGGAATATCTTAGAAAGTTTATGGTTTCTTGACATTGGGATAACTGGTTCCCCAATGCATAAGAACATAAAATAAAACAGGAGTATGCATTGGACCTCCCACCTAATATCATGACTGAGTGGTGTCATAACAACAACCTCTCACTCAATGACAACAAGACCAAGGAACTGATTATACTGTATACTTCAGGAGAGGAAACCAGAGGTCACTGAGTGAGTCCTCATCAGAGCACCAGAAGTGGAGATGGTTAGCAACTTTAAATTCCTGGGTGTTACCATTTCAGAGGACTTGTCCTGGACCCAGCATATAACTGCAATTCCAAAGGTAATACAGCAGTGCCTCTACTTCTTTAGAAGTCTGTGAAGATTCAGCATGACATCTAAAACTTTGGAAAAACTTCTGTATTTGTGTAGTGCAGAGTATATTGGCTGGCTGCTGCACGGCTTGGTATGGGAACACCAATGCCTCCGAATGGAAAATCCAAAAAAAGATAGTGGATTCAGTCCAGTACATTACGTCTAAAATCCTCCCAACCATTGAGCACGACTACATGATACGCTGACATAGGAAAGCAACATCCACCATCAGAGATCCCCACTACCCAGGCCATGCTCTCTTCTCAATGCTGCCACCAGGTAGAAGGTACAAGTGACTCAGGACTTGCACTACCAGGTTCAAGAACAGTTACTACCCCTCAACCATCAGGCTCTTGTGTAGAAGAGGATGACTACACTCACTTGCCCCGTCATTGAAGTGTTCTTACAACCAAAGACCTCACTTTAAAGACTCTTTATCTCATTATCTCAAGTTCTTGTTATTTATTACTATTTATTTATATTTGCATTTGCACAGTTTGTTGTCTTCTGCACTGTGGTTGGTCTTTTATTGATCCTGTTATAGTTACTATTCTATAGGTTTGCTGAGTATGCCCACAAGAAAATGAATCAGGGTTGTAAGTGGCGACATATATATACTTTGATAATAAAATTTACTTTGAGCTTTGAACTTAAGACCTGCTCCATCTCCAGTAAGATCATAGCTGATTTTTTACTTCAGCACCACTTCCCTGCACTGACAACATATCTTTTCATTCCCTTATCTTAAACCTAATCATTTATAATCCTGAATATATTTGACGACCAGTCATCCACAACCCTCTTAGGTGGAGACTTCCAAGCATTTGCCACATATTTAGTAAAGAGATTTGGTATTTTTTCTCTGTCCTAATTGAGCCACACTTGATTTTGTGGGTGATCCTTAGCTCAAGACACCCCGGTCAGGAAATCATCAACTCTGCCAAGACTTTTCTATATTTCAAAATAATCCCAGGAGAATATAGGCCTAGTCAAATTAATCTTTCCTCAGATTGCAAGTCCATGATCTTTGGAATCAATCTTTCTCCAGGGATAGGGTTCCTCTTGTTCTCACCTACCATCATACCAGCCTTTGCATCCAGTACATAATTCTCCATAACTTCCACCATTTCCAACGGGACCCACCGCCAATCATATCATCCACCCCCCCCCCCGACTTTATGCTTTCCACAGGGATCACTTCCAGTGTGACTCCCTTGTGCATTCATCATTCTCTACTGATCTCCCTCCTGACACTTATCCTTGCAAGCAGAGCAAGTGCTACACCTGCCCACACACCTCCTCCCTCACTACTATTCAGCGCCCCATACAGTCCTTCCAGGTGAGGCAACACTTCACCTGTGAGTCTGTTGGGGTCATCTACTATATCTGGTGCTCCCACGGTGGCCTCCTGTGTATCAGTGAGACCTGATGCAGACTGGGAGATCACTTCACCAAGAACCTACACTCTGTCCGCCAGAAAAAGCAAGATCTCACAGTGGCCACCCATTTTTATTCCACTTCCCATTCCCATTCCAACATGTCAGTCCATGGCCTCCCCTACTGTTGTGATGAGGGCACACTCAAGGTGAAGGAGCAACACTTTATATTCTGCCTGGGTAGCCTCCAACCTGATGGCATGAGCGTCGATTTCTTGAACTTCCAGTAATGCCTATCCCCACCTTCAGCACTCTCACTCCTGTTTCCCTCTTACCTTTGTCCTTACCAGCCTATCACCTCCCTCCTTTTCTTTCTTCCATGTCCTTCTGTCTTCTCCTATCAGATTCTCCCCTTTTCCAGCCCTGTTTCTCTTTCACCAATCAACTTCCCAGCTCTTTACTACACCCCTCCCCCTTCCAGTTTCACCTATCATCTTGTGGTTCTTCTTCCCCTCTCCCAACTGAAGGGTCTCAACCCAGAACGTTCACTATACTCTTTTCCATAGATGCTGCCTGGCCTGCTGAGTTCCTCCCGCACTTTGTGTGTGTTGCTTGGGTTTCCAGCATCTGCAGCTTTCTCGTTTGAGAAGAAGAGTTCAAATTTTATACTTTGTGGAGGAAGAAGTATCGTGGCATTCATGTGCTGTTTTCTTTTCCTTGCAGAGAAAAGGTGGGCAAATTAATCAGCTGAAAATAACTAGCTGTATAAATGTTGTAAAAATCGATTAAGAGATAAACATGTTTTTGAAAATGGTGTTGAAAATCATATGAACAGAAGGCTTTTCCAGAATCAATTCATTTTAAAATTTTGTGTTATATGTTCAAGAATGTATTCCTTGAATTTTTTGAATGAAGATGGTGTTTATACATAGAACATAGAAAACCTACAGCACAATACAGGCCTTTTGGCCCACAATGCTGTGCCGAACATGTACTTACTTTAGAAATTATCTAGGGTTACCCATAACCCTCTATTTTTCTAAGCTCCATGTACCTATCCAGGAGTCTCTTTAAAAACCCTACCGTATCCGTCTCCACCACCATCGCTGGCAGCCCATTCCACGCACTCAACAAGTTCTGCATATAAAACTTAACCCTGACATCTCCTCTATACCTACTTCCAAACATCTTAAAACTGTGCCCTCTCATGTTAGCCATTTCATCCCTGGGAAAAAGCCTCTGACTATCTACAAACTGTACATGATCAATGCCTCCCGTCATCTTATACACAGCTATCAAGTCACCTCGCCTCCTCCGTCACTCCAAGGAGAAAAGGCCAAGTTTACTCAACCTATTCTCATAAGGCATACTCCACAATCCAGGCAACATCCTTGTAAATCTCCTCCACACCCTTTCTATGGTTTCCACATCCTTCCTGCAGTGAGGTGACCAGAATTGAGTACAGTGATCCGTGGGGTCTGACCAAGGTCCTATATAACTGTAGCATTACCTCTCAGCTCTTGAACTCAATCCCATGGTTGATGAAGGCCATAACATTGTGTGCCTTCTTAACCACAGAGTCAACCTACGCAGCAGCTTTGAGTGTCCTATGGACTCTGACCCTAAGATCCCTCTGATCCTCCACACTGCCAAGATTCTTACCATTAATACTATATGCTGCCATCATATTTGACCTACCAAAATGAACCACCTCACACTTATCTGGGTTGGCCTCCTTCTGCCACTTCTCAGCCCAGTTTTGCATCCTATCGATGTCCTGCTGCAACCTCTGACACCCTCCACACTATCCACAACATTCCAATCCCCATACCAGGATGGGAGGAATGGTTATATTGGGATGAAGAAGTGAAGATGCAGATAACTAGCTGTATAAATGCTGTAGAAATTGAGTTGAAGGATAATAATCATGTTTTCAAAAGTGATTGAAAACCATATGGAGAAGGCTTTTCCATGTTACCAAATGAAGTCCTATCAGAGGGTGAAAGGGAAATATGGAGGGTAAGAGATACAAATAAATAATCTTTGATAGTTTGACCTTAAAGAAAATGGGAGTGAAAGACCTCGGTGAAAGCTTTTGTCCCAGGATGAAGTAAGGGGTGATGTGTAGAGCTAAAGTTAATGAAGGAGAGGAACAATGTATTTGTATTATTGAACTGATGGTAAATTCGAATGGATTGTTTCCTTTCTCTGAACTCCTGACCTGGCCTTTGGGAATCAAGCAAAATGTCTAAGCCATTATTTTTTTATTAGAATTTTCAATTTTTAATGTATACTTAAAGCAGCAATGGAAATGGGTACTATGGTATTCTATAAATAATTGTGTACGTTTCTTCAAGAAGGTAAAATAGTAAATATACAATATTTCAGATGGAATGTACATGATAATTTGAGGTAATTTTACATAACCTCTATATGATAACATTGATCAGAACAGGTAGTGAAATTATTTATTTCAATCGCGTGAAGATATAAAATCATATTCTGAACATTTTATTCTAATTTTTTAAAATTTCAATATAATTTACCTGTAAAAATAAAATAATTCTCTCCAGTCTAATTTTCTCCAGTCCTGAAAAGGGGTCTCAGCCCAAAACGTAGCCTGTACTCTTTTCCATAGATACTGCCTGGTCTGCCAAGTTCCGCCTGCATTGTGCATGTGTTGCTGTTACTTTGTTGGTATTTGCAAAATGTATCTAAAGATTTTCTTTCTGTATAAGTAAGGGCATTATATACTTCCATCTCAGTGTCAGGTTAGAGTTTTAAATTGGTTTATGTTTAACTAAGACTTTGATTAGCTTAAAAAAAACACTATTAAGGATCTAACACTGGAATGGTTAAAATATGTTTCAGATAAAGGCTTGTTAGACAAAGTGATAGTTCTGAAGCTGCTGCAGTCTGAAATGTGATACACCTATCCGGGTCCAATTGCTTCACCTATGGGTAAGTGTTGAATTAAGAAGATACCCACTTCAAAGAAAGCTCATTGCTCATACATTTTTCACTAACATGGTGTTAGTAATGGTGTTGTGATGTCTCCTTTAGATTTCAGCTTCAACGTCCAAGTAATATTTCTTCATTCTGCTCTTGATCAGCTGCAGATTCCAGTATGTTATTTAATTTTGTGTTGTTTACATTTAGCCAGGATCTTGAGGGGAAAAGATTTACAGCTATGGGTTAAAGAGCTGGGGTAGGGGATTGTGGGATTGATCCCAAGAGGCTTAGTGGCTAAATGTCCTCTTTCTGTGGATTAACACCTCTGCTTCTCCGATTTTCAAGTTCAAGTTTAAGTTTAATTAATTGTCATTCAACCTTACACATGTTTACCAGCAAATGAAACAACATTCCTCCAGCCCAAAGTGCACAACACAGTACATATAACTCACAGACACAACACATAAAGTAATATTACCACAAAAAATGTAACAAATAATAAGGTAAATAATATGATACAAATTCAAAAGTAAACTGTATAATACTATAGGAGCTTCAGACGCGATGAAATCTAGGTGGTGGCAGGGAGATCTGGAATTTTTCGGCCTGGGTGGAGAAACTGTTTCCCATCCTAACACTTGTTGTCCTAATGTTACAGTACCTCCTCGCTAACGGTAACTTGTTCTGATTTTTTTTGCCCGGTGTCAGTGAAGATTTTCTTGCAGGATTCACGAGCTTTTTTTAAAATCTTCTAAAGTACTGAGTTGTTTTCTCTTCTCCAGGACACTAACCTCGGTTGATCTATGGATGGCATGGAAGTGTGCCACAAAGGGGAATGCTGGCTCTATGACCAGCTCTCATTTAACTTTGGAGCAGCCTTTATCTGTTTCAGACACAAAACTATCAAAACTGGATAGATAAGGTGGAAGGAATCTTTGCTGACAGGTCATTTTATTTTTGGAGACTAACACTTGCATGAAAGTGCCAAGAGAATTGTTCGTTGGAAGTCTGAAGGTTACATTTCAGTATTCACACAGACAGATGTAATTCTTCTTCACTTCCAATCATTTTTCTCTTGATGCTGTGGTGAGGATCTCTAGATCTTCATATTGACTCAGTACAGGGAAGCCTGACAACTCTGAGACTCGGACAAGAGCAGCTTACTTCTGTTGAGTGATCTTGTTCCGGACCAAACTGAGGTGATTGGACTTGAAGAATTACATAAATTATAAATTGCAGAATCCAAAGCATTGCTGGAAGTCCTATGCTCCAGGAGGGTGGAGTAGATTGCGCCTCATACTTCCTACATGATACCAGAGGCATCAAACTTAATTCTTGATCTGTACCAAGTTGACTGACCTGAAAAAGAGCCACCACCAAGTTCCTATATTTATCTTGAAAATGTCAGGCACAAAGAAGGGTAAGATTAGCCAGTTTCTTACTTCTAATGAACATGCAGAGACCTTGTTGGATAGTACTTTTGTCGAGAAGCAAAATCTGGATTTGGCCCAGCCCCCCCTTACATCTACCCCCTTCTCCATCAGTGACACAAATGTGTCAGCTGAGATAGAGGACAGCTAAAATCAGACTGTTCCTGAGTGTGAGAGGCAATACCAAACCGAAACAGATATGTTCTGTCCATTTGAAGTATGAAATATTGTTTGTGCTTGCTGAATGTCTGCTCTGTGAATGCTCTACAGGATTTCTCTACCTCTTTTAAAAATGTGTTCTTCTGGGTTTTCAGGATGATGCACAAATGACTATAATTACTCTCGTGTAGAAACCAAACATTCATTCAGTACCCCTTTTAAAAAAAACTGAGGCAAGATTGCCGGAACCAGTGGAAAGTCAATAATTACTCCCATGCAGAAGCGAGACATTCCCTCATCTTCTCCCTTTAAAGAACTGAATTAGGACTCCTGGAACCAGTCGCAAGTCAATAATTGCAAAACAGCATTGTTTACCATCAATCTGTGGTTCAAAATAAACATATGAATTCTCCTCATCATGTAAAAATAATTCCCCATTTTTCTTGGCTATAATTGGACAAAGTGCATTAACAAAGTAAGTCTTCTGGCACTTAGAACACAAACACTGGTAGCAGTAATTACTTTCAGTGCTCCTGTTAGTCCAGCAACTGTCAGTGCAAACATTAGTGGCGGGATTTTACAAGCATTGGAACAGATTCAGAAAGCCCATTGGCTTGTTTTTAACCTTTAGATACTCTGGATTTACCCCTACTGCAGCAATCACTTTTCTCTGTTACTTTACTGAAAACAGGCCAAACTAACAAAGGTTCGCAATCGTGAAATGAGGGATCGTATCATTGGGCGGTTGCTTAAATTAGTCTTATATTCCTTAAAAATTTGAAGTATTAAAAACTGATTTCATAGGATCAAAAACGCTCTTCAAGATTAGGTTTAGGGTTAAAGCTAGAAAGGGCAAAAGTAGGCAGAATGTTTCTTCTGGCTGGGTGCTTGTCATTACAGCCCACTTAAGATGGAGGAAGAAAAGTTCGTTCACTCAGAGGTTTGAGTTTATTGAATTGTCTATGCCAAGAAGCTGTGGATGTTATGCAAGTACAATATATAGATGGATAATTTTTTGCATATTAAGAAAATCAATAGAATCTTCGGATTGTACAATACTGAAACAAACCCTTTCAGCTCATTTCATCTATGCCGATCGTGATGCCTAGATCTGTTAATCCCTTTTGTCTACATTAGGTCCATATCCCTCTCCAACTATCCATCCAAACACCTGTCTAAATGACTCTTAAACATTATAATTATATCTGCTTCTGCCATCTCCTCTCCCTGCTCATCCATGATAACCACCACCTACTAAACTTGCCCATCAGATATTCCTTAAATTTCTCCGGTCTGACCTTAAACCTGGACCTTCTAATTCTAGACTCCTCTGTGCTTGGAAAAAGGCTGACTACCTATCCCTTCCATTCCCACCATTTTACAATTGTCACTACAATTAGCCCTCAGCCTCTTCTGTTCCAGTAACAATAAACAGCCTATCCAATCTCTTCTTACAACTACAATCCTCATTTCTAGGCAACATCCTGGCAAATTTCTTCTGCACTCTCAGTGGCTACCACATCCTCCCTGTAGTGTGGTAATCAGTGCCAAGGAATGGATTTAATATTGAAAATTGGCCTTCTCAATGACTAGTAAAACAGATTTAAAAGACTAGTATGTCTAGCTCTCTTAAATAATATACTGTATATTTAAGAGATCTATTGTATTTAACAATAAATATTTCAAAGGTGACAAAGTAATGAGAATACTAAGTACCTTGGAAGCTGTATTTACCCTTGTCAGTCATGATTAAATACAGCACTTGGACCCCATGTGATGTAAAAACTATTATAATTATCTGCTTCAGTCAATTAATACATCCATTAGTCACATTTCTATCAAATACTATGTAAAATAAACAGAGCAGAATTACTTGTGGCTTGTTACATTGGCAACAAGATACTGAAGTAAAACCACTTGCACCTTTTGAAACACATATACCTTTAAGGCAATAAGATCAATTGTCTGGGATCAATGAAGGTTATTCATTGATCATTTATTCAGTTAATGAAGGTCAATTTGTAGCAGCAATGGCATGGTATCAGTTTTCTTCTGGTCTTTTTGACTGTTCTGTCCTATTGCTAAAATAGTTTCTACAGCCAAGGGCAATGCGGCCACAACGTTGGAATCTGAAATCCAGAACTCAGTATTTCAGAGTTTTATTGCTTGACCCTAGCATGATGAGCTTGCGTTACCACGACAGATGGGTAGGTGGTAATGTTTTATATTGTTCACAGTGTATAACCTCTCTCCCACAAAAGCAGCTGGTCATATCTTTCAGTGAATTTTGGCTGATGCTCAACATTCAAAAATAGGCACATTTTCCATTTTATCTGGTCAGCACATAAGATTCTTCTAAAGTGAATCAAGTGCAGATGGCACACATGCAGAGTGGGTGAAGTGGTTACAGTGCTGGGGTTGTAATCCAAAGGTCTCAAATAAGATTTCAATTCCTACCATGCTAGCTGATGAATTTAATTTTAGTTATTTAAATTCTCAAATTTAAAAGCTTGTAGTAACAGTAATGACAATAAAACTGAATTGTTATAAAATATATTGGTCCCCTAAATCGTATATTGTTACCCAGCCTTTAGGTAACTCTAAACGTATACCAATGTATCCAACACTGAAGTGGCATAGCAACCTGTTCAACTGAAATGTTAAACACTGGCTTGTCAATAATCTCCATATCCCATGAATACATGCAAAAAAACAGTTATATAAAAAATAAATGAATTTTTTTTGTATAGAAATCTTTGCGATCAGCCAAAGTTGGGCTGAAGTGGTTTCTAGAATTAATATTGAAGACAAATTGTAATGGAAAAAAAGAATGCAGATGCTTTTTCCAGCTGCTGTCTTTGCCAACAACCCCAGGGTTGGTTGCCCTGTCTTCCTGTTACATTTAGGGGGGTTATTTCTGAGTTTCCATTCCAAATCCCAAAGTGAGGTCTCAAAAACAGCCCATATAACAAGCTAAATATGAGCTCTAATTATCCTTTTCAATTTTGTTTTTGCTTCATTAGCCTTTGGTTTGGTTGGATTAGCAAATATTTCTAGTTGTTTTAAACTATATGACCAAATCTCTAGTAGAGGGTGGCAGACATTTTTAATGGCATAATAAAATGGTTTTTTTGTGGTACTGCTATGAGGTTCCACGGTGTGTTGGGATTTAGATTTAATATTCCATTTTGTTGAACTGCCATACCAGCCACAGCTTTATTTGCAGCTCAGAGGGGATGTGGCGAAGGATTTGATCAAGCTGAACAATACAGTTGCTGGGATATCTGAACAGATGAGGAGAGAGCTCTAGGAATTCCCTCTCTGCTTATCAAATTTCCTAATGACATAAAAGGAAGTCACCCAGTCTATCACATCCATGTCAGCTCTTAGAGCAATCCAATCAGACCCATTCCCATACTTAGTTCCTGGTAACCCATTCTCTCTCACATGCCCATCTATTCTATGCTATTTCTTCCACCAGCTACTTACAACTGGGGTAAATTAAATAGCCGATCAACCTTACCACCAACACATCTTTGGGATGTGGGAGGAAATTGAAAAGCTGTGAGAAACCTATGTAATCGCAGAAAGAAAGTGCAAAATGATACATAGAGCATTAGCGATCATGATGAAATGCAGGTCACTGAAGCTTCTCAAATTCAACTTTTGTCATGTGCAACTGATCCGCTTTGAAAAACGAGTCATCCTGTGCAGTGGCATAGACGGTAAGTTGGTGAAAGAAGAGTAGAAATTGTGTGCTAGACCTAATCTTCTGATCTCCTTTAATATTAGAGACGTACCAAGGTACTGAAGGAATAGAAATGGTACAGCCTTGTTCACAAAATGGCAAAAAGATTTATTAAAGGAAGATGAGCTTTAGTTGTCACATGTACATTGAAACATCAAAACATACAGTGAAATATGTCACTTGCAACAATTGTGCTGTACAGTCCACAAGATCCCATGTCGTCATAGGAGACCGTACAAGCTCCTTACAGACAGCAATGGAAATTGAACTCCGATCAATGATTGCTGGTGCTGTAATAATGTTATGCTAACCATTATGCTACCATGCCACTTTGCAATAAACCTAGCAATTTCACCATTAGTTTTTTTATTGCAGATAAGGAGGATTTTGGAAACAATAATTCACGTAACATTGAATGGCAGCTAGGATAAGCCATAGTATATGTAAATATGTGTGACACCACTTTTGATATCTTGCATCGCATGTGTCATTATGTGCTTGTGTGCAGTCTAGGAAAATCTTGGTGCACTTTAGCATTCTCAGTATTGGCTGCCTAATATCCAGCAGCCTACAATTTAGTATGCCAAAGATTCACAAGATACATACTCTACACAAGCATTTTACAGGCAAAGAGTCATATGATGGGTAAATCATGTTTGGTAAACTTTACAGAGTCCTAAAGGAAAATTCATACAATAAAAGTACCATATAGCAACCACTTCTGACAACAGAAAGGCTAACCACTTGCCCTTGACATTTAATAGAGTTAGTATGGTTATATAAATATTTCTGAATCAAAACTAACCCCAGGACCAACTACATTCCCACTGTAATTGCAAGAACATAACTGTGTATCCTAGGGATGAATGACTTATCTTCAGAATCTCCAAGCACAAATCAGAAGTGTAATGGAATATTTTCTGCTTTTGTGGTGTGTGCGTCTCCAACAGCACACAAAAACCCAGATACAATCCAAATATTGATTGTCATTTTACCTTGCCCTTTCAGAGATTTGTCCTGTAAATCAGCTGCACTGTATAAACGAAGAGCAAACCTGAGGAAAGACTGAACTCGTGCACTGCAGCAGGCCACCTAGGCTTTTTATAAGACCTCCCAAAACTCAACACCCCTTAACACTTAGATTTTCTGAGGAAGCATGTGTATGAGGGTATCACCACCTGAATTGTTACCTCCAAGTTAGACACCATCCTGACTTTGATATACATTCACTGCCCACTTTATTAAGTACACCTTGTTATGTTTTGTAACTGCAAAACATTAAAATAATCAAAATGTAAACAAGGAGCGGGGATTGTGTACTTGTTTTTTTACTTTAAGTGAGGCATGCCCAAATCACGTGGCAGCTTGATGACATATGCCATTATGTACTTCTACAGATAACCCGCAATCCATGATGTAAACAACAAAGAATACATAATCAAACAACATATTTGCAATATTAATGAAATATTAAACACACAACATACCTGTACACCTGCTTGTTAACACAAATAACTGATCAACCAATCATATGGCAGCAACTCAATGCATAGAAGCATGCAGACATGGTCAAGAGGTTCCGTTGTTGTTTAGACCATAGATAAGAATTGGGAAGAAAGGTGATCTAAGTGATTTTTACCGTGGAATAATTGTTGGTGCCAGACAGGGTGGTTTGAGTATCTCAGAAACTGTTGATCTCCTGAGATATTCATGCATGACAGTCTTTAGAGAATGGAGTTTAAAAAAAAATCATCCAGTGAGCGGCCATTCTATGGGCAAAAATGCATTGTAAATGACAAAAGTATCAGAAGAATAGCAAGATTGGTTCAAGCTGACATGAAGGCAACAGTAGCTCAAATAGCCACACATTCCAACTGTGGTGTGTAGAAGGGCATCTCTGAAAGCACACCATGTTGTACTTTGAAATGAATGGGCTACAGCAGCAGAAGACCATGAACATACATTCAGTGGCTACGTTATTAGGAACAGAGGCACCTAATTAAGTGGTCACAGAGTGTATATTTTGTCAATCTTTTACTTGGTCAGATACCTAGAAGGTGATCCTTAGCAACTTTGTGAGTATATTTTCATCACATGGTCTTTAAGGATACCCTCACCAAAGTGGATAGGGGCAGACCATAAAAACTAAAGTTGCTAGTTTCATTCTACCTCTGAATTATGAATATAAAATCTTACAAAATGCACATGTTCTGTGAAGTTCAGTGATATCAAAAATAGTAAGCCCATTTCTCAGAACTAATGAAGCTGCTTATTTTTCAAATTCTCAGGAATGAAAACCACATTACTCATTTTCCACACTAATTTGGCTGCAGTTTGAGGTCATAAATGAATTTTTTTAAATGGTTGAGTCAGAGCATAATACTATATTTTGTCAGCAGTCTGTACTTCAGCTGATCCTCAGGAAGAATACGGTAAGAGCCTAATGGCATAAATTATTGCCTTTAGCTCATGAAAATTAGTAGGTTCTACTGGGTCAGTGATCTGCTTAGCCAGTTTACTGTGAGGGGGAAAATGTATGTGAAGCCAACAAAGATTAAAATTTACTAACACTTGTGTAAACCAACTGTGATGAGTATTATGATCTCAGTAAAAAGAAAAGGTCAACCAAAATTGTGTGACAGCTAGAATTCACATTATTTAAATGCAAGTGCTTAAGCCAAGTTGAGCTATTGAAATTCCCAGTTTGGGAAATGGAAGAGTAGAATTGTGGATAGTGTCGGCTATGGATCATTTGTTAAACACAGTCCCTGATTCAGGCTAATGTGGTCTTGTTCCACTGCTGAGAATGAACTCAAAATTCCACATTTACATTTACATTTAACTGTAACAGCAAGTATTGTTACAATGGAACATAAATGTAACCAGGTGGGACAACAACTGGAGATCTTACAAGCTCTCTCAAATGGATAAGATGTATCCTACAACACAAGAAGAATAAAAGAGTTACCCCTGGATTCAGACAATATCATAAGTAAAGATATTTGGATCATTATGTTATTGTAGCTTGTGAGAGCTTTCTACCTACAATTTTTCACTGTGGAGACAATTAAAGAACAATGACATCATAGTCCTTCTCAACTTCCTTTTTATCAACAGTAATAAATACCCCAGATGGCAATGCCTGCTGGTAAAATGATCTATATCTTAGGCACTTCATCGGAACCAAGAATGACTTACTTCCACTCCACTGGATAGGGTCCTGATGTAATTGTTGAAGCCAATGTGAGAGCCACAGATTCTGGAGCAGGATAAGTTTGATGTTACATCTGTCTGGGTAGCTTGTAGGGTGTTTGCTCTTTTCACCAACTGCATTGGTTCCTGTGCTCCCAGCAAGTGGTTATCAGTGATATTCTGAATCCTCCTCCACTTTGGGAGGTCATAGGCTAACATTTCCTGCAAATCAGTGAGGATGTTACACATGCTCAAGGAAGTTTTGATAATATCCTTGAGTCAGTTTCTACCTTGTAATCTCTTATAATGGCAGAGCCTGCAGTAGAGTATTTGCTTTGGGAGTTGTGCTTGGTATGTGAATGATGTGGCTTACCCAGCACATTTATTGAATGTAATTACAGCACGTACACTGCGAATGTTGGGAGGAGAAGCTGGTTTAGATTTACTTAACCTAGCAGTGGATTGATAAGAGTTTGCTAAGGTAGTATTAATGCTATTTCCTTCTGCTTTCTGATACCTGCTCTAGGTAATCTTTATCAGAAGTGTGCCTGAATGCAGGAATTCACTTAATATAGCGCAGAAGAGAATTATTTGGCCCATCCAGTTCAAAGGATAATTGGGCATTATACATTGACCCAGATATTTGAATGAGTGGTGGAGTCAGAGAGCAGCCGCGAATAAAATAATACAGAGCCAACCTATTGATAGATTCTGTTTGAGGAAGGGCCTGTTTCTACGCTGTTTCACTCTCTGACTTTATGCAGGTTCCCAGCAGAACAATCAGTCCTATTTCCCTGTACCCATTCCCTTGCAAATGCCCATCGAATCCCCAGTTATCCTAGCAGGAACCCTTCAGGATATGGGTGAAAAGTGGAATACAAGGGGGGAAATGGATTGTTGTTTGGCCACACTTGGAGTATTTTGTGCATTGTGCAGTATATGAAGAGAGCAACTAAGCTAGTGAGGGTGTATAAAAGGTTCACAAGGGGGTTGCTAGGACTGGAGGCATGAGTTGTAAGAAGCGGGTGGGTAGGTTGGGACTGTTTACTCTGGAGTGAAGGAGGTTGAGGGGTGATCTTCTAAATGATATGTTTATAAAATTAAGAGGGGCATAGATAGGATTGATGATCACAGTCTTTTCCCAGGATAGAAAGATCTAAACTTAGATGCCATAGGTTTAAGGTGAGAGGAAAAGATTTTAAAGCACTCTGAAGAGATTTTTTTTTACACACAGGTCGGTTGATACATAAAATGAACTAGCAGAGGAGGTGATAGCACAGGTGCAGTTACAATGTTTAAAATATATTTAAGCAGGTACATGGATAGGAAAGGTTTAATGGGATTTGGGACAAATGCAACAAATGAGATTACCACTGATAGGCATCTTGGTTGCCATGGAGACGTTGGCCTAAGGGCCTGTTTCCTTGCTTTGTAACTCCATGAATTTATAGATCTCAATGAAACTATGAAGTCCACACTGTCTGAGTTATAAAAAGAAACAATATAGAACCAGGCCCTTTGGCCCACCAACATCAACCACATGTTTACACTAAAGGAGTCATAGAAAAATATAGTGCAGAAACAAGCCCTTTGGCCCATCTAGTCCATTCTGAACCGTTTGAATAACTTACTCCCATCATCCTGCACCCAGACCATGGCCCTCCATACCCCTACTATCTATGTACAGCCAAACATCTCTTAAATGTTGAAATTGAGCTCAAATACACCACTTGCACTGGCAGTTCATGTCACTCTCTCACAACCCTCTGAGTGATGAAACTTCCCCTCACGTTCCCCTTAAACTTTTCACCTTTCACCCTTAGCCCAGTTGTAGTCCCAGCCAACCTCAGCGGAAAAAGCCTGCTTGCATTTACCCTATCTATACCTCTCATAATTTTGCATATCTTCTGTCAAATCTCCCCTCAGTATTCTACATTGCAAGGAATAAAGTCTTAACCTATTCAGTCTTTCTTTATAACTCGGGTCCTCCAGTCCCGGCAACATCCATTAATCTGACATTTAATGCTACTTTTTTTATTCCCCCCACATTCTGATCAACTCCAATTACCCCACCCCACACCTCTCTACCCAGATTCTACCACTAGCCTATATACAAGGGGAGCAATTTACTGTGACCAATTAGCCTACCATCCGGCACGTCCTTGGCAAACAGGAGGAAACTTGCAACACCCAAGAAAACAGCAAGTGCAGACTCCACAGCGGACACAGCACCGGAGGCCAGGATCACACTGGCATCACTGGAATGGTGAGGCAGAGGCATTGCTTGCTGCATTACTGTGCTGCCTTTTTAGTTGGGAGATCATGATCTGTGTGATTTTGAGGTCCAGCTCTCCAAGCATATCTTCCCTCAGTCATTTGTTCTGATGGCTCACTGAAAGCAATGATGAATTTTATTATTCATATCTATCTTTCAAGATATGGGAAGCAGTCAGTATTTTCAGGGTCTTGGTTTGGACCTTCCTTGTTAGAAAGTGGTTTTGTGCAATGGTGGTATGATGCCAGAAGGAATTATTTGGTAAATGTTCAGCATTAGAAACATACTCTACAGGGAAGGATCTCAGATTAGTTAATATACAAGAGAGGAGGAAGAAGATAACATCTACACTTTAGAAGTCTGTAATGTGTTCCACATGACCTGTGAAACTGTGTAGGATGTTACAGAAAACGCAGCCCTCCTTTACACAGTTGGTGAAGCAAACCAAACAGTTCCTCCAAAAGACTAAGAGAAGCAGAACTGAGAGTTAAAATTGTTGACTTTGCAAGGAAATTCACAGAACCAGCCAAGTTTA
This sequence comes from Hemitrygon akajei, assembly GCF_048418815.1. Lineage (NCBI taxonomy): Eukaryota > Metazoa > Chordata > Chondrichthyes > Myliobatiformes > Dasyatidae > Hemitrygon > Hemitrygon akajei. The sequence continues at coordinate 112,558,622 of NC_133131.1, forward strand.
CATGGGCATTTTTATTTCAAACGAAGGAAAGATTTGATGGTTAATGGATAAAGTAGGCCAAAAATATGACAACATAAAGTCAGCATCCAAGTAGACAAAACAAAGACTTAAAATAAGAAATAGCTTTGCAAATATATGTTGATGGATGACGAAAATAAAAAGAAAATATGCCCCACACTATAAAATAGAAACAGAACTGGTGAAACCTAACATTTCAGATTTAGGATTCTTCAGTAAAACATTAACTGTTTCTTTCCAGATGTGCTACCAAACCTGCTGAGTGCTTCCAGTATTTTCTGCTTTAATGGTGGAATTTATTGTGTTATTCTATATTCCAGGGTGCTCAGATTCAATTAGAACACATTAGTAATTGTTTAGGAAGAATAATTCACCTGAAAAGTTTTCTGTGCAAGTATCCAATTTCAGATAGGTAACTCATTTTCTTAAGACCATAAGACATAGGAGCAGAATCGGGCCATTCAGCCCATCGAGTCTGCTCTGCCATTCCCTCATGGCTGATTTCTTATCCCTCTCAGTCTCATCCTCCTGCCTTCTGGCAATAACCTATCAGCCTTTGCCTTCAATATACTCAATGACTTGGCCTGCACAGCTGTCTGTAGCAATGAATTCCACAGATTCACCACCCTCTGGCTGAAGAAATTTTTCCTCATCTCTGTTCCAATTGAATGTAACTTGTTCGGCTGCCATGCCAGCATAGTCATCCATTAAGTGTATGGCCTCACTGACCGGCCATGAGAGGCAGTCGGCCACAGCATTACCTTTCCCGTTAATATATTGAATATCAGTTGTGAACTCTGATATGTAGGCCAGTTGGTGTTGCTGCTGTGCAGACCAAGGGTCTGATATTTTGCCCTTCGCATGCACCATGAGGTTTGTGGTCAATGAATGCTGAGCAATGGCAACCCTCTAGATGAAAATGGAGGCATCCAGATAGAGGCTGAGAAACTCGCGGTCAACTGTGCTTTACTTCCTTTTGGGGGGAGCGAGCTGCCTGCTGAAGAAAGCGAGGAGCTGCCACATACCTCTGATCAACAGTTAGTGCACACTACCCACAGCATAGTCTGAAGCGTCAGTAGTAATGGCTATAGGTGCATTGAGGCATCTGTCCTGCTAAAGGGTTTCAGCCCGAAACGTCAACTGGACTCTTCTCCATAGATGCTGCCTGACCTTCTGAGTTCCTCCAGCACTTTGTGTGTGTTGCTCAAATTTCCAGCATCTGCAGATTTTCTCTTGTTTGCTTTTTAGATGCGTTGGCAAGCGGGTGTGTCAGTAGGGTCACATTGAAAAGAGCTTGTTTGGTATCATCAAATGCCCTGGTCATGTCTGCTGACCAGTCAAGCACATGATGAGGGGCATTGCCTTTAAGCACTCTATACAGGTGGAGCACAAGTTCAGCAGCTCGCAGAATGAAGCGGTGATAGAAATTCACCAAGCCTAAAAACTCCTGCAGTTTTCTAGTAGTGGGCAGCAGTAGGAAATCCATAATGGCGACTACTTCTGATGGGAGGGGTTTCATACCGTCTGAGGAGATGCGATGGCCGAGGAAGTCAATGGTTGATAACCCAATCTAGCATTGATAATCAACCCATGTTGGCTTAAACACTCAAAAAAGTGGGCGGTGATGAGATACCTTTCGGATTTGGATGCACGTGTGACACAGATGTCATCTAGATAAACAAAAAGAAAATCGAAGTCTTTTAATACAGAGTCCTTCAGTTGTTGGGAAGTCTATCCTGCATTTTCAGCCCAAACTTTAAAAGGCCAAACAGGGTTATCATAGCTGTTTTGGGAATGTACTCCAAGCACATAGGCTCCTGATGGTAGCTCCTAACTAGATCGATTTTGGAAAATTTTAAACTTAACTTTCAGGCTAAATGTACCAAAAAGTCCTGGATATGTGGGAAGGGCTAACTATCATGGATGGTGGTCTTGTCAAGGCAAAAGTACTTGCCACATGGGTGGCAACCATCATCAAACTTGGGGACCATATGGAGGGGCAAAGCCCAGGGGCTTTTCAACTGGCGTATGATGCCAAGCCTTTCCATGTTGGCAAATTCAGCCTTCGCAGTTGCCAGCTTTTCTGGCTCCAGTCTACGTGTGCGGGCATGGATGGGAAGGCCAGTTGTGGAAATATGGTGCTCTACTCCAAGTTTTGTGTCCATAGTTGAGAATGTGTGCTTGGTGAGATTTGGGAGTTTGCCCATCCATCAAGTGAACTCACATGCAGAGATGTGTGCGCCTGACAGAGAACTTACTGGAGGAGTAGGGTAACAACCCAAAGTCTGTAGCATCCACAAGCCAGCAGTTTTTAAGTTCGATTAAGCACATGGGAAATGTGCACTGAGCAGAGGAATAGCCACATTAGCCAGAACAAAGTCCAATGTGTACATCGCCCAGTGAAGCAGAGCGTCCCGGTTGTGTCCAATAAGTCTGAATCTTGTTGCTGTTGGTGGCCTCCAGTGAGGTTTTGTCGCTCTTTGCCTTCTGATCCATAGACGATGCTGACAGCACACTCACTTGAGCACCCCAGTCACACAGGAAGCATCGCCCTGATAGGGTATCCATAATGAACAATAGACAACCCTGGCAGGTGGAACTCACGGTATCAACAGACCTCAGAGCTCCCAATTCGCGGGTACTGGAAAAGCTGCAAGGCAGTCGGCACTTGCCAGCGTTTGCACCAAAGTGATTGTGGTAAAAACACAGGCCCAGCATCATCTGTCTCACAGTCACTGGCATCCTTGTGTTGGGGGCCTTGCTGACCAGGCTTACTGAGATAGAGAAAGGAGGAGGAATGATGCACTGCTGCCTAGCTGAGTGTAGACAGTCAGCCATTTTAGCAAGCTACCTATTGTCCTTTATGGGTACATTAGTGAGGACTGTTCAAACTTGATCAGGCATTTGCTGCATGACTCCAGTAGTCCTAAAGCGGTGGCATTTTGCTCCCAAAACTCTGGCAGTTTCAAAGCGACTGCATTGGCCAACATGTTCAAAAACTCTGGAATCGTCCCTTAGCATCGGGTTCACCAACATAAGTTTTCACAAATAAAATGGCAGAGGTGTTTCATGTTTCAGAAAAGCTATAATAACTCATTTATTGAACATCAAAAACCTGAACACAAAGCGTACTAAAAGTCCTTTACAAAATTACCTCATCACGTCAGACCATCCTCTTAGAGTGAACCCCGGCCCAATGTTGATATTTGTGAACTCTGTACCAATTACCACCACTTACATTATTCTACACATACCCTTTCATCCCTGGGATCATTCTCAAGAGGATGTTTCCAGTAATGGGAGATTCTAGGACTAGAGGGCACAATGTCAGAATAAAGGGATGTCCCTGTCAGCCAGAGGGTGATAAATCTGTGGAATTCATTGTCGCAGAGACCTGTTAAGGTCAAGGGGAGTACTGACAATGTACCCTAGTGGTACATCTGTCTCTCTTTCTGGAAGCTACTTGGTATGGCATTATTTGAATAGGGGGATATCTGATTAGTTAATTCTTATCTATGGAGTATAAAAAGAGTCAAGTATGTAAGCTTGCTATCCTTATCCTTTCCTTTCTTTTTCTCTTAGTTACAGATTCTCACTATTCCCCATTTCCAATTTTCTTCGTTCGATTAGTGAATAGAATGATCGTGAAGCAATAATTTTTGTGCATCTTTCTTGACTTCCAAAAGAACCTTGGATTAAATATATCAGAATCCAACATCATCCAGGAAGCTTCACAACATGTGTTGATTCAAAAAAGAAATGATTATTGCTTTCATAATGTTTAGACTGAATACTCCAATGTACTGTTGACAAGAGCTTTTTGTTCTATTTTCTGTGAACTAGAGAGCATCCAAAACTCACTCCATTGTAATGAACCATCGTACTTCTACACAAAAAGAAAAAGGAGCAAAATGGGCCATTCAGCCTATTGAGTAGGCACTGCCGTTTAAACATGGCTATTTTTTCACAACTCCGACATCCTGCCTTCTCCCCATAATGCTTAATCAACTTACTTATTAAGAGCCTATCAACTTTTGCCTTAAATGCACCTAATGATTTGACCTCCACAGTCCTCTGTGGGAATGAATTCCACAGATTCACCACCCTCTGACTGAAGAAATTCTTCCTCATTTCAGTTTGAATGGGGCATTCCTTTATTGTGATGTTGCGCCCTCTGGTCCTAGACTCTCCCACTACTGGAAACATCCCCTCAACATCCACTTTATCCAGGTATTCAGCGAGTTTCAATGAAATTCCTCCAGTGAGAACAGACCCAGAACCATTGAATAATCATCTTACATTAAATCTTTCATTCCCAAGATCATTCTTGTGAACTTCCTGTGGACTATCTCCCAGCCTATTACATCTTTCCTTAAATATATGGGGCCCAAAATTGCTCATGGTATTGCCAGTGCAGTCTGATCTATGCCTTGTGAAGTCTTAGCAGTAGGCACTTGCTTTTATATTCTATTCCTCTCAAAATGAATGGTAACATTGAATTTACTTTCCTTACTACCAACTCATCCTGCGAGGCAGGACCTCCAGGGTTGTGATCACAGAATTGCTACCCATCCCACATGCTAGTGAGGCCAGAATAGGAAGATTATACAGTTTAATACATGACTAAGGAGTTGGTGTAGGAGGGAGGTCATCAGATTTTTGGATCATTGGGCTCCCTTCCAGGGCAGGTGGGAGCTGTACAGAAGGGACAGTTTACACCTGAAATTGGAGGGGGACTAATACCCTAGCAGGAAGATTTGTTAATGCTGCACAGTGGGGTTTAAATTAGAGTTGCAGGGGGATGGGAACCAGGGTGCCAGAACAGTTAGTGGAAAGGTTGTGGAGGCAGATATTTGTAAGACCTCAAACAAAGTTAAGAATTAGAAGGTTGAGCATGGTGCAACTAATGTCCTGAGCTGCCAATATTTAAATGTACAAAGTATCGTAGGAAATGTGGATGATAGTGCTGAAAATGAGGTGGCTGGTTGACAAACAGAGGCAATGTGTGGTGAGGAGAGGCTGTTGATAGAGCAAAATTCCAGTCAACAGGATGGGTAGCAATGTAAAAGGCAGAAAAAATTGAAAAGAGTGAATACAGGACTGAAGGTGTGGTATTTGACTGCACACAGTATACAGAATAAGGTAGATGAACTTACAACACAGTTGCAAATTGGCAGGTATGACATTGTAGGCATCATTGAAACATGGCTGAAAGAAGATTATATCAAGTTTAATGTCCAAGGAAAACATTGTATTGAAAAGATAGGTAGGAAGACAGAAGAGGTGGCGTTGCCCTGGTAAAAAAAAAATGACATCAAATCAGATGATATAGGGTCGGAAGGTGTTGAATCATTGTGGATAGAGCTAAGGAACTGCAAGGGTAGAAATACCCTGATGGGAGATGTATACAGTCCTCCAAACAGTAGTAAGGATGTGACCTACAAATTAAAACAGGAGATAGAAAATGCATGCAAAAAGGGCAATGTCACAATAGTCGTGGGGGACGTCAAAATGCACTTAGATTGGGAAAAGCTGATTGGTGCTGGATTAGAGGAGGAGGGATTTCTAGCATGCCTCCGAGATGGCTTTTTAGATCAGCTCATAGTTAAACCCACCAGAGGATCAGCTATTCTGGATTGTGTAATGAAACAGAATTGATTAGAGAGCTTAAAGTAATCATTATATGATTGAATTCACCCTGAAATTTAAGAAGAAGTTCAGAACGGAGAAGGAGAAGTACGATGTCAGCATGGTTTCCTTCAGGGAAAATCCAGCCTGAGGGAGAAGGAGAAGGAGATGTACAAAGAGAAGTATCAGTATTACGTGGAGTAAAGGGAATTTCAAAGACATGAGAGAGGAGTTGGCCAGAATTGACTGGAAAAGAACACTGGCAGGGATGACAGCAGAGCAACAATGGCTGGAATTTCCGGAATCAACGTGAAAGGCACAAGATATATACATCCCAAAGAGGAAGAGGTAATCTAAAGGACAGATGACACAACTGTGGCTAACAAGAGAAGTCAAAGCCAACGTAAAAGCCAAAGAGAGGGCAATAATAGAACAACATTTAGGGGGAAGTTAGAGGATTGTGAAGCTTTTGAAAGCCAACAAAAGGCAATTTAAAAAGTCATTAAGAAGGTAAAAATGGAATACGAAAGTAAGCTAGCCAATAACATTAAAGGGGATACCAAACGTTTCTTCAGGTATATAAAGTGTAAAAGAGAGGCAAGAGTGGATACTGAACCACTGGAAAATGATGCTGGAGACATAGTAATGAAATAGGTTGATGAACTGAACAGTATTTTGCATCAGTATCCACTGTGGAAGAAACTCACAGTACGGTGGAAGTTCCAAGTGTCACGGGGCATAAAGTGTGTGAAGTGACCATAACTAGAGAGAATCTTCTTAGGTAACTGAAAGGTCTGAGGGTAGATAAGTCACCTGGATGAGATGTTGTACACCCAAGAGTTCTGAGAGAGGTAAAAGTCTAGATTTGTGGAGGCATTAGTAATGATCTTTCAAGAGTCACTAGGTTCTGGCATGGTTCCGGAAGACTGGAAAATTGCAAATGTCACTCCACTCTTCAAGAAGGGAGAGGCAGAAGAAAAGAAACTACGGGCCAGTTAGTCCGACCAGTGGTTGGGAAGATGTTGGAGTTGATTATTAAGGATGAGGTCTCAGTGTACTTGGAGGCACATGGCAAAATAGGCCATGGTTTTCTCATGCAAAAATCTTACCTTTCAAATCTATGGGAATTCTTTGAAGAAGTAACAAGCAGGATAGACAAAGCAGAATCGTTAATGTTTTGTACTTGGATTTTCAGAAGCCCTTTGATGATTTGCCACAAGTGAGGCCACGTATGAGCCCATGGTATTACAAGAAAGATTCTAACATGGATAAAGCAGTGGCTGATTGGCAGGAGGCAAAAATGAGAATAAAGGGATTTTTTCTGACTGGCTGCCTCTGACTAGTGGTGTTCCACAGGATCTGTGTTGGGACCAATTCTTTTTCCATTATATGTCAACGATTTGGATGATAGAATTGATGGCTTTGTTGCAATGTTTGCAGATGATATGAAGATAGGTGGAGGGGCAGGTAGTTTTGAGGAAGTAGAGAGGCTGCAGAAGGACTTAGACAGATTAGGAGAATGGGCAAAGAAATGGCAAATGGAATACAGTGTTGGGAAGTGTATAGTCATTCACTTTAGCAGAAGAAATGAAAGTGTTGACCATTTTCTAAATGAAGAGAAAATACAAAAATCTACAGTGCATGATTCCCTAAAGGCTAATTTGCAGGTTGAGTCTCTGGTGAGAGGTCTAGAATATAAAAGCAAGGATGTCATTTCTTTGCCCACTCTCCTAACCTGTCCAAGTCCTTCTGCTGACTTCCTGCTTCTGCAACATCTCCACCTCTCTACATCATCTGCACTGGTTGACCTACACTGGATCCCAGTAAAAAAAAATGTGCAATTTAGAAATTCTCATCTTTGTTTCCAAATCATACCTCAGCTTCCTCCTTTCTGTCTTCATGAAGAAATCTGCAGATGCTGGAAATTCAAACAACAACACATACAAAATGCTAGTGGAACACAGCAGACCAGGCAGCATCTATAGGGAGAAGAGCTGTTGACGTTTCGGGCCGAGACCCTTCGTCAGGACTAACCGAGTTGTTTGCCTGTTCTCCATCTCCCTCTGGTGTTCCCCCCCCCCACTTTCTCCCGAGGCCTCCCATCCCATGATCCTTTCCCTTCTCCAGCTCTGTATCACTTTCACCAATCACCTTTCCAGCTCTTAGCTTCATCCCGCCCCCTCTGGTCTTCTCCTATCATTCCACATTTCCCCCTCCACCCACTACTTTCAAATCTCTTACTATCTTTCCTTTCGGTTAGTCCTGACGAAGGGTCTCAGTCCGAAACGTCGACAGCGCTTCTCCTTTCTGTCTTTATAGTTTCTTTCAGCAACATATTCCCAGAAGTTATCTGTATTCGTTTAATTCTGATCTGTAATCATTCCATTGCAGGTGACTGTGCTTTCATCTTTCAAAGCTTTAAGCTAAACCTTTTTTATTCCTCTATCACTATTTTCTCAAAACCTATTTGTAAGAGTTTTTGATCACCTACCCTTTTATCATGTGTGAAAATCAGATTTCTTTTTGATGATGATGCTGTAAAGCCATCAATACATGCATGGTAAAGGAGTTGTAGAAATAGCACAGCAAACATTTTCTCTGTTGCCCTAAGTAAGTGCACGGTGTATCTCAAGGCCCAGTCCACCTTTCGGAGAAGTTGAAGTCAACTCTTCAAATTCCCTTACTCCTCTCAATTTGCTGTAAATAGCCAAGCTTTCTCCAGGTGTTTCAAGCTGGCACTGACCTAACTGATACAAATTCGGCTGGATCATGAGAATGAAAGGCGGCTGCCTTGACTCCTTCAGACGAATACATCACATGACCTAACCATTACTTCTGCTTGAAAATTAGCTTAACATTTCCAGCAATATGGTGCCTTAATTCTTCAGTACTCTACAATGCCTGCTATTCAGCTGGCAATTCCTGATATTCCTGATATATCCTAATGATATTTCCACAGTCCCATTCCCCATCTGCCTATCACTCCAGCCAGGTTTTGTTCCATCCCTTCCCTCCACCTTTTTGTACTCATTATCTCTGCATTATGGATTTGAAAAGGATTGTGCCAATAGTGGGAGAGTCTAAGATATCAGGGCACAGTCTCTGAATACAAGGATGTCCATTTAGAACAGTGTTGAGGAGGAATTTAGTTAGCCAGAGAGTGGTGAATCTGTGGAATTCATTGCCACAGGTGACTGTAGAGGCCAAGTCATTGGCTATACTAAAAGCATAGCTTTACAGGTTCTTCATTAATTAAGGGTGTCAAAGGTTACTGGGAGAAAGTAAGAGAGTGGGTTTGAGAGGGAAAATAAATCAGCCATGATCAAATGGTGGAACAGATTTGATAGGCCAAATGGCCTAATTCTGCTCCTATGTCTTGTGGTCCTCTTCATTCAATCCAGATAAATGGCTTTGGACCCACTAGGGACTCACTGTCAACAACTCTACAACTCATTTTATCAACATTTATTGCTTATTTATTTATTATTATTATTATTATTATTATTATTATTATTTTGTTTTCTTTCTTTTTTGAACTTGCATAATTTGTTGTCTTTTGCACATTTGTTGTTGTCTGTCCTATTGGGGCCAGTCTTTCATTGATTCTAGTGTGTTTCTTGTATTTATTGTGAATGCCTGCAAGTAAATGAATTTCAGGGTTGTATTTGATGACGTATATGTATTTCAATAATAGATTTACTTTGAACTTTAAAGGGTCAGCTGTCTATTTCCCCCCCAATAGGTGCTGCCTGACCTGCTGAGTTCCTCCATTGTTTTGTGTGTTTCTCCACGTTCCAACATCCCCATGCAATCTGACAGAGCTTGAGCAGTTTTGTAAAGAAGAATGTGGAAAATTAACACAAAGTACACTGCAGATGCTGTGGTCAAATCAGCGCGTACAAACAAGCTGAAGGAACTCAGCAGGTCGGGCAGCATCCATGGAAACGAGCAGTCAACTTTTCGGGCTGAGACCTGTGGGAAATTGCAATGTCTAGATCTGCAGAGCTCATAGAGACCTATCCACATAGACTGAAGGCTGAAATTGCTGCCAAAGGAGCAGCTACTAAATATTGACTTGAAGGGGATGAGTAATTGTGCAATCAATTATTTTGTATTTAATAATTGTAACAAATTTAGACCAATTTGTAGAAATTTGTTTTCACTTTGACATGGAAGAGTCTTATTGTGTTGATCAGTATCAAAAAAAAAAGCAAATTAAATTCACTGTAATTCAATGTTGAAAAGCAATAAAACATGAAAACTTCCATGGGGAGGGGTGAATACTTTTTATTGGCACTGTAGTTTCCTGATGTAACTTCCTGAGAAACAGCTCCAGAGCTTTTCACTGAAAGGAACAGAGCTAGGCCTAGTAAACCCATGATCTATATTTCCCCCACTTATACTGCTGCTAGTGTTCCCTGTTACTTCAATAATTCAGCTGAATGACATGGAGTCTTCAGGTGTTCATTTTTGAGGACAAGTTCCACGGACTTGTTTGGTCTTCACTGAGTTGTAGGATGATGTACTCTGAGTCTCTGAGACACAAAATGGAAAAGCTATGTGGTTCTGGTGTAGTTAAGATGGAAGTTTAATGACACTAATTTATTTAGAGATGTAGTATGGTAACAGGCCCTTCTGGCCTTGTGGTCTCATTACGCACGTGACCAATTAATCTTCTAACCACTTGGAATGTATGAGGAAACTGGAGCAGCTGGAGGAAACCCACATGGTAACAGGAAAAATGCCCAGAGCAGTGGAAATGAACCTGGATCACCAGCACTGTAATAATGCTATGCTATCCATTATGCTACCATGCCACACAATTTAAAGCATTTTCCTAGAAAGTGCATTGATACGGAAAAAAACCAAAGCGTTTAATATTCCTTTTAGTTAAAGGATGAAGAAAAAAGGTAGGTGGATTGCAATGAATTGATCAGCTGAGATCTACAGAAAGGTCTCAGATTTTAATGGCTGAATAGTCTATTCCTCTTTGTCACACACCTATGATGCTAAGTTTCTGGGCCAAAGTAGTTGGTCAACTCAGTTTTATGACTGATAACCAATTCACCCTGACAGCTGTGCATATTTCCCTTTTGCCTATGCTGAGAATTTACTCACAGGAGCTGGTATTACCTCCTGCAAGTAGATTCTCAGCATAGGCAAAAGGGAAGTATGCACAGCTGTCAGGGTGAATTGGTTGTCAGTGGAAATATGACACATTCTCATTTCTCTTGAGGAACATGAAAAGGCTCAGAATTGAAACTCCGGTCTTCCAATCTATCAATGACATCTTGTGAAGTGGAGAGATTCAAGATTCAAAAACTTTATTGTCATTCTAACAGTACATCAGCTCTGCAGGGCAGAATAAGACAACGTTTCCCAGGGGCAGTGCAATCATAACATAACAAACGCAACACTAAATAATAAACACAACAATAAATAGTAAAACACGACAGCCACTTGTCGGTTAAAATCAAGTTATAAGGGTCCAGTGCAAGTTAAAAGTGTCCAAAGCAGAGTCAGGTAGAGCATCTATTTAGCAGTCTGACTGCCTGTGGGAGGAAGCTGTCTAGTAGCCTTGTGGTTTTTGTTTTGATGCTCCTGTAATGTTTGCCTGATGGCAGAAGAACAAACAGTTTATGGAGAGGGTGTGAGGGGTCTTTAATGATGTATCGTGTCTTCTGGAGTCATCGACTCTGAAAGAGGTCTTGGACAGAAGGTAGGGAGACCCCAATAACCACCTCTGCTCCCCTAACCACCCTCTGCAAGGCTTTTTTGTTGGCAGCACTGCAGCTGGAGTACCGGGTTGTCATTATGATGCAGCTGGCCAGGGTGCCCATGGCCTTGTGGATTCGGTTAAGGGAAACTCACTATCTTTGCAAAGGATCAAAACCAGGTATTCAGTATTTGCACATCTTTGAGACATGGGGAAAAACCAGACCATCTAGGGCAGGGGTGGCGAACCTTTTTGCGAGCCTATGCCCAAATTGGCAATTGTTTTCTAAAAATTCTTTTGTGTGCCATGGTAACTTTGAGTAGAGATTATCATTGATTAATGAATTAGTAACAATAATTATGGATTTGATTTTTAAAAAATAGTCCTGTTGCTTCTTTACATGTATTTATTGTTTTGCTATTACTAAAAGTATAACTGAGACTGATTGAAATAAATGAAGCATTTTAGAAAACTGATTCAAAAATTATTAATATTAATCTCTTTAGCCTTAAAAAATAACAATTTCTAAATAGTATTCTTCTTGTAACCGTTTACTGAATTGTACACTGGGTTTGTGAGGATTTCAAAACGTATCAACAGCACGTGTTCTCACAACCATCTAGTTGACATTAAGCCAGTGTGAGATGAAAACATGCCATTGCTCTCAGATTGTACAAAAAAAAACTCGCTGCTTCATTTGGCAGTAAAGAAAATCACTAAGAGTCTTTTTTTTATTATAGGCAGCGTTTAAAAAATTGAGGGGCAGCATTGGATTTCAAGTGGGTTGGGGTATAAAAGAAGGGAGGTCTTACTACAACAATGCAAGGCATTTAAGGGAACTCTGAGGCACTGAAATTGATATTATTATCAGCCTTGGCACCAATGGCAAAGCATGCTGACCTCTATCTGAGGCACATGGAGCATATCTCTGACTGCACTCTGGAACTGCTTCCTCAAGCTGCTCCCCTTCTTATTGATCTGTAGATCCCCTCCTTCTTCTCTCTGCCTTGTTGGATACTGAGTGAGAAGCTCCTCAAAGCTCAAAGGGACAACAAGCGATAGCTAGAGTTTACAGATCGGAATAGAATACTTGCCTCCGTAAACTATTCACTGCTAGCCTATCAATGATAGGCTCCCCAGGTACCAGATAGTAATCACAAGTCCTTCAAGTCAATTGTCAGAAAGCCAGAAGCAGCTGGTTATTCTTCAGGGAGCACAGTTGGTGGGGGAGGTGGTATTCCTCATGCTGATAAAGCTGTAGCAAATTGCATGAGTTGGAAGCATGACATTAGCTGCATTGACATGATGCAAGGAGCACCACCCATGGCAAAACAACACAACCGACAATGAAACAGTAGTCGTCACAAAATATGCTAAAAGTGTATACCTGTTCATTACTCACAGAATTTGAACTTAATGGACACTTGTAGCAGCCACATAAAAAGCAATACAGAATCCCATTTATCAGCTATGACCCTCGCCACAACTAACTGTGTGAATGTCATTCCCTTTCATCATTCAGGACCCTAAACCTGCTCTATGAACCAAAATGCACCCACTCATTGTTTATTTGGATCAGTAATCTTGTGAGGTGGTGTGAAGTAATTGGTAACTATCTAAACTGATTTTGGGAATTGAATGTCTCATGCATTCATTCCTTCAACAGTTAATATTAACTAATTCTGCCTGTTAAGAAGTAATGGACATGGAACCATCATATTGTTATCAGTACTCCTATTTTGGTTACTCAAATTTAACTCATTTATCAAATCTATTTGTTAATTATTAAACAGACCAATCAGAATCCGTACTCAGCTTCGGGTATTAGTCATGGATTTTGCACATATGAACTCTATCTCTCTTTTTGCCTCTTACTTTATATCCATCCCACATGAGGAATTGGCTGTTGTCATTCCTAAGAGTAATCATTTTAGGTCTGAATGGATGTTGAGCAGCAGGAAATTAATTTGCTCTACAACAGATGAGTCCTGGGCTATTTTAATTAAGTCTTCACTAAATGGGAATAAAACTGTAGAAGAGTTTTTTTTTAAATTAGAAGTTGATTTGCAATAGCTATTAGGTGGAAATTAGCTCTGGGCCTGTACTCACTGGAGTTTTGAAGAATGAGGGGAATCTCTTTGAAATCGATAGAATATTGAAAGACCTAGAAAAAGTGGATGTGGAGAGGATGTTTCTTAAAGTGGGGAGTCTAGGACCAGAGGGCAGTCTCAGTATAAGAGGACCCTTTAGAACAGTGATGAGGAGGAATTTCTTCAGAGAGTGGTGAATCGGCATAATTCATCGCCACAGACAGCCATGGAGGCCAGTCACTGGGTACATTGAAAACAAAGGTTGATAGGTTCTTGATTCATAAGGGCATCATGTTTATGGGGAGAAAGCAGGAGATTGGGGTTGAGAGGGGTAATAAAACAGCCATGATGGAATGGCAGAGCAGACTCAATTGAGAGAATGGCCTAACTCTGCTCCTATGTCTTATGGTCTTGTGAAAATCTACCCTGCTCTTTCACTGAATAGCAGTGAAGCCATTTCCAAACTGAGACATCATAATTTCCAAATCTTTTCTGTTAATCTAACGCAAAGACTGAAGCAATTCTCTCAACAAAGATTTCAAGAACTTCTGAAGAACCATGTCATCAATAAACTGAAAGTAATAATTTAAATAATTCCCACAGCCACATGCAAAGGACATTTTACCAGGATCTTGGTAAATGGACCTCAGGCCATTTGAAAGATTTAATTCATCCTGTCCTTCATAATTCTAACAGAACACAGTAAATGGAAGGGGTTGGTTCAGTAAAGCTATAGAGAACTGAATTGTTTATTGCAGTTTGTTTAACATGCTTCATTGAATATTTGATGAAATAGTGGCACTATTCATCATGGATTGGATTTTCTAAAATGGCTCTTTCTGACTTCAGAGTTCACATTTTCAATAACAACAAGATATTTTTCATGCTCGACTTACTAATGCTGTCAAATTTGGGGCTGATGGTTTCATAATGGATTCTTCTACGTATCTCAGAAATGTATTAAAATGGGTGGAAATATTATGGCAGGTGAAAAGGCTTTTAATATAGTGCACTGTTGTCCTTTGGGAGATGTGGAAAAAATGCCACGATTGTTGTTTACTAAAGTTACTGCTGCTGAAGTGTTTTTTTCACAACTTCCATTTTGTGGCATTTTATTGATCCCAACAGAGTGGAAGGATTTTTCAGAGAACACATTCACTGTTAATTACAAGATAAGACAACATTATTAATTACAGCATTTCAAAAGGAGACTGAAAATTATGCAGACTATCATAAGGCGATGTTAGTGAATAATGAAGACATATAACATGCTGCCACAATTGTCCTTATCCTTATAAAGTTCCATAGATTCAGCTATGTACATTGGACAGAATGTCTATACATCTACTCATTGTAGATATCCAGAATATAATTTCTGGTTTATCAGTCCATGGGTTAGAGTGAAGATGGAAAACAATACTATTTGGAATTATAATGTGGAAAATAATTTTCTTCTAATAAAGGAGCAGAATGGTCCAAAATGGTGTGGTTTGCTGGTAGAATTTAGTATCAAAGAGTACAACTTGAAATTGCTTTTGTTTTCTTACATAAGCTTAGGATGGCTTAGTTTGAAAAGTCTTTCAGATAAATCAAAAGACAAAGTCTTTAAAATTCTGCCGTGGATCCATTGTGTTGGCCTTTTCATTGAAAATTCAGAGGAAGATTCTATTTCGATGCTCTGCAATACTTCATTTTCAGCTAATGGATACAAGTAGTGTCTCATGGCACAGGTAGCAGTAGATAACATACAACTACTGAGGACTCCTTAACTTGTTTTGCAAGTCTGCGGCCTCAGTTGTAACCAGGTCCTATATCATTACATGTAGCTAATGTGAAAGGGTTGCCCAGTAACTAATAAATGCATATTGAGGCTTTGTGTGGCCTTTTAAAATAACCTGTTAACTTCATGGGCTCCTTCTGGATAATTTAGACCCAAATTCTGAATGTCAAAATTCTTTCCACTATGATTTATTTGGCTGAACCATTTTGAGTGGAAAGATGAAGCCATTCGTTCATATAATTCTAAAACCTGTTCTCAAGATTCAAGATTGTTTAATGTCATTTCCAGACAAATGTGCAAAGGAGAACAAAGTGATTATTACCCCAGATCCAATGCAGCATACAACAAACACACTAAGATAAAGAACACAATAAATGTAAACATATACGAAGGCTGATACATACACTTACATAAAGTGACATTAGATACAGGACACAAGGTGACTCTGACAGGAAATGATAATGTAGAGGTGGTGGATGGGTGGAGGTGTTAGTCAGCCTTACTGCTTGGGGAGAGTAAGTGTTTTTGAATCTGGTGGTCTGGTGGTCCTGGCATAGAAGCTATGTAGCCTCCTCCCTGAAGAGAGTGGGGTAAACAGTCCATCAGCAGGATGCCCCTGTCCACCGTAGTCCATTTTCCGCACCATGCAATGATGCAGTGTGTTAGAATGCTCTTTACTGTGTATCTGTAGAAAGTCCTAAGTGTTGATGTGCATAGTCCAGCTCTATTCAGCTTCCTCAGAAAGCAGAGGCATCTGTGAGCTTTCCTGATTGTGCAGGAAGTACTTTGGGACTGTGAGAGGTTGTGTGAGATGTGCACTCCCAGGAGTCTGAAACTGCAAGCAGTTTCCACTGCTGTGCCACCAATGTCAAAAGAGTGTGTGAATGGTGCAAGTTTTCCTAAAGACAATGACCATCTTTGACTTGCTGATGTCGATGAAGAGGTGATTTGCCTGGCACCAGGCCTTGAGCTCTTCTGTAGGCCATCTCATTATTGTTGGTGATGACTCTAACTGCTGTCGCGTCATTGATGAACTTGACAACATGATTCCTTGGGTGTTTGGCCATGCAGTTTTGTGTGAGCAAAGTGTACAACAGAGGGCTCAGCACACAGTCCTTGGGGCACCCATGTTGAGGCTGATAGGTAGTGAGGAGCAAAATCAAAGAGGCTTCAAAACATCATCAGGCAGCTAACATGTAATAAACATTGGTTTCTGCTTTGTGAGGACAGGAAAAATGCTTTTATCTAGCATTGAATTGAATTTTTTTATTTTCAGTACTCACAGTCAGCTGGTGTGGTATACTACGTCCGGTGCTCCCAGTGTGGCCTTTTATATATTGGTGAGACCCGACGCAGACTGGGAGACCGTTTCGCTGAACACCTACGCTCGGTCCGCCAGAGAAAGCAGGATCTCCCAGTGGCCACACATTTTAATTCCACGTCCCATTCCCATTCTAATATGTCTATCCATGGCCTCCTCTACTGTCAAAATGAATCCAAACTCAGGTTGGAGGAACAACACCTTATATACCGGCTGGGTAGCCTCCAACCTGATGGCATGACCATTGACTTCTCTAAATTCCATTAATGCCCCTCCTCCCCTTCTTACCCCATCCCTGACATATTTAGTTGTTTGCCTGTTCTCCATCTCCCTCTGGTGCTTCCCTCCCCCCCTTTCTTTCTCCCGAGGCCTCCCATCCCATGATCCTTTCCCTTCTCCAGCTCGGTATCACTTTCACCAATCACCTTTCCAGCTCTTAGCTTCATCTCACCCCCTCCGGTCTTCTCCTATCATTTCACATTTCCCCCTCTCCCCACTACTTTCAAATCTCTTACTATCTTTCCTTTCAGTTAGTCCTGACGAAGGGTCTCGGCCCGAAACGTCGACAGTGTTTCTCCTTATAGATGCTGCCTGGCCTGCTGTGTTCCACCAGCATTTTGTGTGTGTTGTTGTTTGAATTTCCAGCATCTGCAGATGACCTCGTGTTTGCTAGGTGAAAGTCAGTGTGTTTTTCTAAAGGGGAAATCTTACCTCACAAATCTGTTGGAATTCTTTGAGGAAATAACAGGCAGGATGGACAATGGAGAGTCAGTGATGTTGTTTATTTGGATTTCCAGAAGGCTTTTCACAAGCTGCCACTCTTGAGGCTACAACAAGATAAGAGCTCATGGTACTTCTGGAAAGTGTTACGTACCCCGTAACTGGATCACTTACCAGCAAAGATAGAGAGGTCCGTTGAAGTCTGATGGTACTAATTTTAACAGTATTTATTAGTAAAGATTCACAAAAATAATATCAATGCAAACATACAGATAATATACGTTGTCAATACTAAATCTAAAGGTGCGGGTATAATAATAATCAATTAGAAATAGCTCTATCATTGTCTAGGGGATAATGAATTGTCCGATGGAAATGTACAGTTCACTGCAGTTCCACAAGCTGCCGTCTTTTGGTTGTCGCTGTGTTGCACTTTGTTGGAGAGAGAGAGAAATAGGAATAGAATGGGAACAGTTACCCTGCGGGTTTTCCAACCTTTATGAGGTTGATCCGTCGGAGTCTCGTTGGGGGTGGCCGTTCACTTGTGGCCTCTCCTTTAGCTAAAGCCGTTCTTCCGTGGTAAGGCCGCCAATCCCAGGCAAGGGAAGGACGCACACGAGCCCCCCACCGGCTGTCGCTATTAAACGCTGTCACAGGATTTCTAGCGTGTCTTCTGGTGCGTCTGAGGGGCTGTTCCCACAGACCCTCTTTTTATCCTGACTCACAGGGTCTCAGGTGTCAATCAGGTTGGGGATGATGCAATCCCTCCACCAACCTCCTCCTCGGTTCATTGCCTGGGGCATCGATGCATCGTCCAGGATGCAATACACAAGTCCGTCTCCAAGAGACAATAGCCAGCATCAATGGGTCCGCCTCTTGGAGGCCAAGGCACATTCCAACGCCTTGTGGATTCGGCATGTCTTTCTCTCATTTCCTGGGTCTCCTGAATTGACTCAATAGTGATCTTGCGATTCTCACAAAGGAGGGGGCTACCCCCGCACCCTTCGGCCCCTCAGAGCTGTGGTACATTCATAACAAAAGATACTAGCATGGATAGAAGAGTGGCTGACTTGCAGGAGGCAAAGAATGTGAATAAAGGGGTCTTTTTGAATTGGCTGCCGGTGACTAGTGGTATGCCACAGGGGTGGGTGTTGTGACCTCTTATTTTCACGTTGTTTTTCAAAGATTTGGATGAAGGAATTGATGGCTTTGTGGCTAAGTTTGTAGATGATACAAAGATGGGTGGAGGGCCAGGTAGTGTTGAGGAAGCAGGGTGCCTGCAGAAGGGCTTGGACAGATTGGAGAAAAAGGAAAAGAGGTAGCCCTTAGAACAGAGTGTAGGGAAGTGCATGGTCATGTACTTCGTTGGAAGGAATAAAGGCATGGACTATTTTCTAAATGGGGAGAAAATTCAAAAATCAGAGATACAGATGGACTTGGGAGTACTCATGCAGCATTCCCTAATGGTTAACTTGCAGGTTGAGTTGGTGGTACAGAAGGTAAATACAATGTTAGCATTCATTTTGAGAAGGCTCGAATATAAAAGCAAGGATATAAAGCTGAGGCTTTATAATGCATTGGTCAAACTGCACTTGGAGTATCGTGAGCAGTTTTTCTGCCCCTCATCTAAGTAAAGATGCATTGGCATTGGAGAGGGACTGGAGGAGGTTCTTGAAATTATCTCAATTGAAAACTGTAACAAGAATCACCCCTTGTAATAATGATCAGAGAGGCACAGAAAGAATTTGTAGTTACTGGCAAGAAACCTTTATTGTCTCAGCTAAATAGCACCTGGGTTTATAAATTAACTACCCATGTACACACCCACTAGAATTCCTTGACCCTCCAATGATAAGAACATGTATTACCACGGAAAAGAGTCTATGCCAGCTAAGTGCTCCTCGTGGTCCCAAACTCTACATGTCCATCGTGACCTCCTCATCCGTGATGGTTGGTCTCTGGTTGCTAAAGAGTTATCACTGCTATGTATTTGGATCTCCTGACTCTTAGTGTTCCTCATCAGTTGAACTGGTGGATCTCCATCCCATTGGCTCAGTTACCTGACCTACCTAGGTCACATTCTTACTGGTTCTAGTCCAAGGCTACAACCAACATTGTTTCATGGTTCTGTCCCTTGACCCACCCCTCCCCCCTCTGACTTGTGTATTTGTGCCTTTCATTTCTGATTGGTCCAAACCATTTAAACTAGGCAACCCAGACACTAACAAGATTACAGATTACTTCTTTAGAAGTCTGGCACTTTACATAATAAATGTCTGACAATGGTCTCAGGTTTAGCAGATCATTGCCTGAAACTCCTTGTGTCCACATTTAATTGCTCTGATTGGATTATCCCAGAGCAAGAATCAGTTCAGAGTTCACAAAATGGGGGGAAATAAAGACAATTGGTTTGTCTGCTTCCCTTGTCCTTGAATCATTTGAATACACTAATTTGTAGACTGTAATTATTCAGGCCAACATCTCACTCTCGATCCAAAGATATTCATCTTATGATCAACGTCCTCCTCTAGTTCAGTTGACTGCCCATAAGACTGCTAAGGAACCCCAATAGGTGTGCAACACTTAGAGTGCCTGCTTGTCCTAGACTCTCTCGTTACTAAAAGCATCCTCTTAACATCCACTCTATCCAAGCCTTTCTATATCCTGTCCTGATGAAGGTTCTCAGCTCAAAACATCTCTCTTTATTCCTCTCCATATTCTGACCTGCTGAGTTCCTCCAGCATTTTGGCTGTGTTGTTCTGTAAGGACTCATTAGGCACAGAAATGCATAAAATTTGAGTCTCTAAAATGCTCACAAATTTCAAGGAGAAAAAAGTCAGTCATAAAGCCTAATGGTTAAAGTAGTATTTGAAGTGGTGTGAGAGATTATGAAATTACAAATATCTACTACTTCATGCACCAGTGAAGGTGTTTGGAGAAAAATAGTCAATCTGTTACCTAACACATTCATCAACATGAGTTTAATGCTGACTTCCAGTGTTACCTGTATGGAGTGTTCATGTTCTCTCTGTGAACACAGCTTCTCCTAGTTCCACACATACCCCATAGTACGTAGTGTGGACTGGCAGATTAATTAACCACTGTAAATTGCCCTCTAATAGTTAAGTTGACATAATGTGAGGAGAAACATTTGCTTTGAAAAAAGAAATGGGGAATGTGGTTGATCTGTGAGCTGGTATAGATGAGGAGCGATAATAGTGTAAAGAAATATGGAAATCCCTTTCACCTTTCAGACTGAAGGTGAAGCTGTTAATATTTAATTTTTATCAAGATAATATTTACTGTTATGGTGAAATTTAAAATAAAACATTGGTAGTTTTGGAAATGGATATTCAACAATTTTATTAAAATACGTATCAAATATTCATAGAATACTGGAAGGGAAAAAAGTCTCCAGTCCTGATTAAGGGTCTCAGCTCAAAACATCGACTGTACTCTTTTCCACGGGTGCTGCCTGATCTGCTGAGTTCCTCCAGCATGTTGTGTGTGTTACCATCTTACGTTACTGGGAAATGCTTACCGAGTAATTTTAGAAATTGTGATCACTTTGTGAAAAAGCCATGAGAATAGGGACTCTCAACAGCTCTGCTTTTGCGCAATACAACTGTTATAAAGCACCTTACAACCCATTATTGAAGAATCTTGTCTTATTAATTCGTGGTTTTAATCTGCACAATTCTACTAATTGCCTTTCCTCATAAATTGCTGTGAAAATAAAGATAAAACACAGCATTCACCATTATTTATGCACAACTTCACAGAAGGGTAGTAGTTATTTGGAGAAATTAAGACAGTTGTTTTCCAATAAGTAATGTTTTGTGATTGGATATGAGGAAATGGCCATTCATATCAGGGAGAACTGCAAAATGCCACACCATTACTTGAAATGACTGTACTTGTTTGTTACAGAATATGTTCATCAAAGTAATTTAACTCTTATTTATTTAACAACATGCTGCACATTATTTACAATCAATCAGCAAATATACCAGAGCAAATTAACCATTATAAGTACAAGCTCTCATTCTTTCATCTTTTGATTAATATAAGATATAGGTTTTTTTATTTTCCCCTTCTTTCTCCCCTTCATAATTCAAGGTTTCTTACACTTAATTTTCTTTCTGCACCTGATGTGAAATTGAATTTTCCAACTCTAAATTTATTTCCTTTCTGTCTTTCCATTGTAAATTCCAGAAGCCCAACAATCTGAAATTGTTCCTGTTTAATCAAGTTTTAGATGTCCTTCGCTCAGTATAGAAATGTGTAAAACCCACCAGTGTATGTGCAAGTGTAACTAATGGCAGACACTCTCAGAACCCTGCTACAGCAATTCATGTCTCAATCACTAATTGATTTTTAATGATTTATAGTCATTATTTCAAAGTTCAAAGTAAATTTATTATTTCAGTGTGTATATATTACCATATATTGTACTATTGAGATTACCATATATTGTACTATTGCAAGTACAGGCATTTGCAGGAAAATTAATAGAATTTTATGAAAAATGATACACAAATCTGATAAACACCAGTATAAAAAGACAAATAATGTAAATGAAAAATCTCCTGAGAACATGATTCATAGTCATTGTTATAGAAAGCTGCAGCACAAAAACGGGCCCTTCCGCCCATCTAGTCTATGCTGAATGATTTAAACTGCCTAGTCCCATCGACTTGCACTAAGACTGTAGTCTTCCATACTCATTAAATCTACATATCTATTCAAACTACTCTTAAATATTGAATTTGAAATCGCATCCACACTTGTACTGGCTGCTCATTCTAAACTGACTCTGACTGAAGAATTTTCCCCTCATGTCCCCCTTAAAAATTCAACTTTCACCCTTGACTAATGACCTATTGTAGTTCCTTAGTGGAGAAAGCTTGCTTGCTTTTAACCAATCTATACCCATCATAATTATGAACATCTCTATTAAATCCCCCCTCAATCTTCTATGTTCTAGGGAATGAAGTTGTAACCTATTCAATCTTTCCTTATAACCTGTTCCTCAAGTCCTGGCAACTTCCTTGTAAATTTTCTCTAAATTCTTTTAAGCTTATTTACATCTTTCCTGTAGATAGATGACCAAAAGTGCATATGATACTCCAAATTAGGCCTAACCAACATCTTATACAACTTCAACATAACATCCCATCTCCTGTACTCAGTACTTTGATTTATGAAGGCCAATATGCCAAAAGCTTTCTTTATAACCTATCTAACCATGACGCCACTTTCAATAAATCGTGGGCTTGTATTCCGATCCCCTTGTTCTGCCGCTCTCCTGAGTGAGTTGTAAAGAATCATTGAAGGTGAGTCTGTAGGTTGTAGTATCTGTTCAGAGTCATGGTGAGTGAAGTTATCTATACTAGGTTCAGGAGTCATACTAGGTTCTCAGGTAATAAACTGTCACTGAACCTGATGCTTTAGGTGCTAAGGCATCTGTCCCTCCTGTTTGATGGTAGTAGCAAGAAGAAAACATGGATTGGTGGGGTCTTTAATGATCGATACTGATTTCTAGTGGCAGCACTTCATGTAAGTGCACTCATTGCTGGAGAGGGCATTGCCTGTGATGAACTGGGCTGTATCCATCACTTACTGTAGCTTTTTCACTTCCTGGGCATTGGACTTTCCATAACAGGCCATCTATAGAATTTTGTCAAAGTTTTTGTGATATGCCAAATCTATGCAAACTTCTATGAAAGTAGAGGTGTTGTTGTGCCCATTTTGTGATGACACTTGTGTGTTGGTCCCAGGACAGACACCAAGGAACTTAATGCTACCTAACTGCTCCTCATCCATTCTGTGTGTTGGTTACTGATCTAACTTTTAAATACTTTTCTTTCTGAAAAGCAATAGTATGGAGTCATGCAGCGCAGAAACTGGCCCTTTTGCCAGTTTGGTCAATACCGACTGATTTAACATTTGGAATATAATCTACTATGCCTTGGCAATTTAACAGCTCACCTAAACGTTTCTCAAATTCACCACACTCTCAGCCAATGCATTCCAAAACTCAACCACCCACTGGGTTTACAACCAGTCCCCCGCATATCCCTTCCAAACCTTTTACTCCTTGCCGTCTCGTTATGGATAACCTGGTCATGGCAAAATATTTACTACTATCTATGCCCCTCCCTTTTTGTGTAAATCTGTCAGGTCCCCCACTTTGTATTCTCCACTCCAAAGAAAAAAAAAACTAGCTTAGCATCTATGGAAATCAATAAATAGCCAATGTTTCAGGGACAGACCCTTTTTCAGAACTGAAATGGAAGGGGGAAGAGGACAGAATTAAAAAGGGGGAGGAGAAGCAGGATAGTTAGAAGGTGATATGTGAAGCCAATTTGGTAGGACAGATAAAGGGCTGGAGTAGAAGGAATCAGATAGGAGAGGAGAGTGGACCATAGGAGAAAAGGAAGGAGGAAGGACCCAGGGAGAAGTGATAAACAGGTGAGAAGAGATAAAAGGCCAGAGTGTGGAACAGAAGAAGATGGGAAGGGGAGGGAAAATAAATTACCAGAAGGAGAAATTGATATTCATGCCATCAAATTGGAGGCTACCCAGAAGGAATATAAGGTTTTGTTCCTCCAACCTGAAGGTGACCTCATCTTGGCACAGATTTTGGCTGATGGACTGGAGGTGGTCAATGAAGTGGTCCCCCAATTTACAACAGTTTTCAGCAATTTAGAAGAGGCCACATTTGGAGAACCAGACACAATAGACAACCACAGCAGATTTGCAGATGAAGTGTTGCTTCATCTGGAAGGACTGTTTGGGGCCCTGGATGGAGGTGAGGGAGGAGGTATATGGGCAGGTATAGCACTTAGGCTGCTTACCTGTGCTAGGAGGGTGATTAGTGGGAAGGGACAAATGGACAAGGGAACCATGGAGGGAACGATCCCTGTGGAAAGTGGGAGGAGAGGATCAGGTAAAATATTTTTAGTGGTAGGATCCCTTTGGAGATGGTGGAAGTTGTGGAGGATGATGTGTTGGATGCGAAGGCTCGAGGGGTGGTGGGTAAGGACAAGAGGAACTCCATCACTGTTAAGGCAGTGAAAAGATGTGGGGAGTGTGGATGTTTAGGAAAAGGAGGAGATACAGGAGAGGGTAGCACCAATAGTGGAGGAAGGGAAACCTCATTCTTTGAAGAAGAACGATATCTTTGATGTACTGGAAAAGAAGGTCACATCCTTGGAACAGATGCGGCAGAGGCAAAGGAACTGAATAGAGGAGAGCATTCTTTTCAAAACAGAAGATAGAATGTGAAGAGATATAGTAAAGATAAAATGGGAATCGGTAGATTTATAAAAGATATCAGTTAACAATTTGTCTCCAAAGATGGAGACAGAGAGATTGAGAAAGGGAAGGGAGGTGTCAAAATAGACCAAGTGAATTTAAGAGCAGGATGGAAGTTGCAGGCAAAGTTGATAATATTGATGTGATCAGCATGGGCAGATGAAGCAGCACTAATGCAGTTGTCAAGGTAGGGAGGAAGAGTTTGGGAGTATTACTGGGGAAGGCTTTGAACATGGACTGGTCTATGTAGCCTAAAAAGAGGCAGGGATGGCTGTGGTCCATGCAGATGCCCATGGCTACCCCTCAAGTCTGGAGAAAGTAGGAGGAGTTGGAAAAATTGTTGAGGGTGAGAACCAGTTCTGTCAGATGGAGGAGGGTGGTGGTGGAGGGGCATTGGCTGGTTCTATTGTTAAGAAAGCCGAGAACTTTAAGGCCTTATTGATGAGGATAAAAGTTTATATGGACTGAACGTTCAAGGTGAAAATGAGGTGGTGTGGGCCAGGGAATTGAAAGTTACTGAGGACGGAGGAGACTGAACCAAGAGGAACAGAATGGAATTGAGGTATGAGGACTTGAGTTCAGTGGGGTTAGAAGGTGAAGACAATAGGCCTACCCAGACAGTCTAATTTGTGGAACTTGGGTAGGAGGTTAGAAGCGAGCAGTGTGGTGTAAGGGAACTATGAGTTTGATGGCAGTGGCTGGGAGTTTTCCAGAGCTGATGAGGTCAGTAATGGTGTCAGGGACAATTTTCTGATGGTCTGGAATGGGATCCTCTTCAAGAGGTAGGTAAGAGGAGGTGTCTGAGAGTTGCCATCTGTCCTCAGCAAGATAAGAGGTCAGTCCACCACAATACAATAGCACCCCTTTGTCTGTGGGTTTGATGGTAAGGTTAGGATTGGTACAGAGGGGTTAAGGTTCGAGGAGGAAAGAGGAATGCTGAAGTCAAAATGGTAGCTGTCTCATCTGCAATTTAAGAAGAAAAGATTCAGAACAGGCAAACAAACAGAGTGATGTGTCCAAGAAAAGGAGCAGGGTTAAAGATGGAAGAATGGGACAATACAGGGTGTGGAACTCTTGCCCAAGTAGTAGGGTTGGAGACACAGGCAATGGAAGAAGAGCTCGATGTCTCTGAGGGCGTGGTACTCACTGAGGGGCGGGTGAATGGGGACAAAGGTAAGGCCCTTGCTGAGAATATTCTGCTTCAGAAGGGGGAAGGTCAGAGGGAATGTTGAAGACGTGGTAAGGATTCGAACTGGGATCGGGGGGGGGAGAGGGTTGGGGTGTTCAGGGAAGGTGGGGTGGGAGGAAGATGTAGGCTCCAAGGACCCAAGAGTGATGGTGGAGCCTGAGAGACACAAGCTTGGAGAGTGTTGGTGAGGGAACGGGAGCTGGGGGCCCCAGCAGCAGTGGGTAATGTCTTGGTCTGGGTGGAGTCAGAGAAAGAGACCATGCTTTTTGCAGTCTGAAGCCATCCAGAGTTGCAGGAAGCAGCACTAGTGGTGGTGGAATCTGGGTTCTAGATCCACTCGGGGTCATAAGAATAGGGTTTGGTGACAAAAGTGTCTCTGGTCCAGAGGCATCCTGACCCATCTGAGCCAGGGATGGAGTTGGTGAGGTCCATAGTCCGGAGGTGTCCGATCGGATCCAGCTCCTGGAAGTTCTAGCTCTAAGTTAATGTAACTAAAATATTTACTATCCGGACATCATGTACTATGAATCCCAAATACTGAAATTCAGATTCTATATTGAAATTTCTTTTTTTGATATATGCCAGCAGACACTCACAACTCCGGAATTCATAGCTGATGAGTTTGCAGTATCCTTGGAGAACAGTTTTCTGGTCAATGCATCAAGTAGGTGGGAGCAGGAAATTCAGCCCTAAGCTGAATCACGCTGGCTGTGATTTTACGTTCAGATGTAAGTTCTGCATTAATCTTTAGCGGAGGTTGTGTTGGTGCTAAATTTTATTGGTTAGTGTGCACATAATAAATGCAGCTGACACACATGCAATGCGAACTGTTTTACTCATCATGTGGACCAGTTGTGTCTTAACTCACCTTTACATACAGGATGTAAAGGGATCTTAATATGCAGAGACACTTTTGAAATGCAAGATCTTTTTGAATAATTTTGTTTTTCATAGTTACCATTATTTTCAAACTGTATTTTTTTTTAAAACAGTGGGTCTTTATTTTTACTTGACTTTTGAGCAAGGGTTTTTTTTTTCTTTGGAGGGAGGGGGTGTATGTCAAATATCGTCTGAAAAATCCACAGGAAACCTGTTGCTATTGAAGCTTTTCCAACAACATGAGAAGAAAATGGTAACAGAAAAACAGATGTGGGACAGATCAAATACAATGCAAATATTCATTCCAGCTCAGAGATCAACAAACCTAGTTCAAACTACAGAGCCCCTGCTAGTTGGTGTTTTATGTAATAGTCAGATGACACAAGATGAAATAAAGGCATGTCAGGGAGGTCATTAGACACTAGGCTTTGAACATATGTGCTTGTGTCAATCTGTCCCATTCACAACACCAGGACTGAGGGCATAGTAGACAGCGAGAAAGGCTGGAAAAATGGCAGGTGGAATATAATGGAGACAAATGTGATCAATTGCACTTTGAGAGGACAAACCAGGGTAGGGTTTATGTGGTGAGTGGTAGGGCACTGGGGAGTGCAGTAGACCAGATCTGTAATTCCTCGAATTTCCAGGTAGATGGAGTCATAAAGAGAGCTTTTGGCATATTGGCCTTTGTAAATCAAAGTATTGAGTACAGTAGTCGGGATGTCATGTTGAAGTTGTATATGACGTCACTGAGGCCTAATTTGGAGTATTGTGTGCAATTTTGGTCACCTACTTGCAGGAAAGCTATCAATCAGATTGAAAGACTGTAGAGAAAATTTACACGCTCGGAGACCACACAGAGTATTGTGGGCAGTTTGGTACTCTTGTGGATGTCCAGAGGAGGTACACAAGAAAGAGCCCAGGAATGAAAGAGTTAATGAACATTTGATGGCTCTCGGCCTGTACTCACAGGAGACCAGAAGAATAAGGGGAGGATCTCATTGAACACACTGAATATTGAAAAGTTTGGATAGAGTGGATGTGGAGAGGATATTTCCTACATTGACGTGGGGGGAGGGTCTAGGACCAGATGGCACAGCCTCAGAATTGAGGGACGTTCATTTAGAACAGATGAGGAAAAATCTCTTTTCCAGAGGGTGATGAATCTGGCATTCTTTGCCACAGATGGCTGTGCAGGTCAAGTCATTGGGTGGAGGTTGGTAGGTTCTTGATTAATCAGTGTCAAAGGTTACAAGGAGAAGACAGAAGAAGGGGGTTGAGAGGGACAATACATCAGCCACGATGGAATGAGAGAACAGAATCAATAGGCTGTGTGGTATAATTCTGCTGATAGATCTTCTGGACTTGGGGGCCTGAATTATAGGGAAAAGCAGAATAAGTTAGGAATTTATTCCCTAGTGTGCAAGAGAATGAGAGATGTTTTGATTGGGGTATACAAAATGAGGGTATAGATAGGTAAGTGGAAACAGGTTGGGTGTGACCAGAACTAGAGGTCATGGGTTAAGGTGAAAGGTGAAATGTTTAAGGAAAACTTCCTCACAGGGCGGAGAGAGTGTGGAACAAGCTGTCGTGGAATTAGTGGATACAGGCTCTTCACATACAGGGATATTATCAGCTGGAGCAAAAAAATGGATTATGAATTTGTCATCCAAGCCAGTCCTTCCATTTCCTTTCTCTCTGTTTAACAGAATGAAGTCAAGGCTTCAAGTGGCAGCGTTGTTGTTATTTGTGCTGCCAACTTGTGACCTAAGCCTTCAAGGTCACTATTTTTACTCAATTTTTTATCACTGTACAGATAGTTAGTAAACCAAGTAAAGAAATGAAGAGTCCAAGGCATCTTCTTGTTTCAGAGGGCCCTGATGCAATTGGGTTCTGTGGGGAGAGAAGAACAAAGGGCTGTATTTCTTTCTCCATTACAGGTTGACCTGCTAGACAGATCCCATAGCAAGGACTAAAAGCATGATCACCCTCCAAATGCTCCTTCAACCCTCCTCCTGATCATGACAATTGTAGATATTCCTTTTTATTTCCTACCATGCTCCCCATTTGCTTCTCTCCTATTAAAATGACCTCTTTTCCTGTTCTGATGGAGAGCCTCTGACTTAACAGGTTTGTTCCATTTTTCTTTCCACCAATGCTGCCTGACAGCTGATACTTGGAGCAATTATTTTCATTCTCCACCTGTGATCCATGACTCCCAGTAATAGTTATTGCCAGACTCATTATTACCTATTAATTCACTATTTAAGAGACCAAAGAATCATAAAAATGAATACTTGCTGTTTGCTATCATCATAAATTAAATATTCAGACATGGGCGCTGATCAACCAATATTTATAGTTCCTCCCTAGTTGCTATAAAGCTGAGGATGCAATTAAGAGTCAACCATATCAGATTGGTCTGGAGTCACATAGACAGATTGATTATGAATGGCAGATTTCTTTTCTGAAGTACAAAATGAACCAGATGACTTTTTTAAAATAACAGACTGGTAGTTTCATGGTTAATATTACTGTCACCAATGTTAGCATCAAATTTATGAGTTACTAAGACTTAAATACTCCCAGATGTTATGTTGGGATTTGAACTATCTATTGACCATTGATCCAGGAAATTTGAAAATATGATGCACATGCACACTATCTCACTTGCTCTAACAAAGTCCCGAGGAATAATCATGCAGATACTTAGCATCTTATACTTGGAATAAGACCAGGCATCAACTTTCTTTATCTTTACTTGATCTTAATGAGCCATTTGACAACCTGAATCACGATGTCAGTTTGGTATTTAAATAGATGTGAAAGCAATTGTAACCAGTACACTTTGTCAGGCAGTCAAAAGGCCAGGATTCAGAACTACAGATGTTGCCTCTCCCTCTGAGTATTATCTGTACTTCCTATTTCATGTCAGATATGCCATATCTACACTATTTTGCTTTTTAAAACTGAATCAACCATTAGAAGTATAATACTTCTAAAGCATTACCATAGCAACCAGAAGAAATGAGAAATATGCAAGAATTTAAAATATAAAATAAAAGTAATGCAGGTGAGGAAAATCATAATCTGGAAAAGAACAGTATATTCTGACACTTCAGCTCAAGGAAGACATTCCGAGCTATGTTTTCCTTTCCTAATGTGCTCACTGTATTTTCTCTCAGAAGTTCAGTGGAATTGGTATGCTCAGTGATTTAATGAAATATGTGTGTGACACCGCAGTTTAAAAAAACGAAATGTTAAGTGAGAGTGATGTTAATAAACATTTCAAAATTAATCACAAATGTATCTAACAGACAGATCATGCCTTAAATGGAAATCTTTGATGCTTTACCAGCTGGATAAAGGATGAATAGAAGAAAGGATGATGAATGTTCAGCAAAGTATTCTACATATGGATGAAGATATTTTGTGCTAAATAAAAAAAAGGAATACTTATTGCCCAAGTATTTCAGAAAAAGAAATCAACACACTTTGTTTCAGTGACACAAGTGGGTGTTTTAAAAAATCAAGGGATATTGCCAATGGCAGTATCAGTGCATTAGCTAGTGCCTCAAACAAAACAAAATGCCTCACAGGACCATTACCAGATAGTGTTTGGCACTTGTCAGATATTGAGGCTGATGACCAAAGGTGTACAGTTATAGTCATAGGGAAATACAGGATCTTCGACCCAACGAGTCCATGTGGTACCCACCCGGCTAGTCCCAATTTCCTCCCTTTCATCCATATTATCAAAGCCCCACCCTTCCATGTACCTTTCCAAGTGCTTCTTTAATTGTACCTGTCTCAACCATTTCCTCCGGCAGCACATTCCATATAATCACCAGACCCTGCACGATGTCGCCCTTTAGATCCCTTTTAAATCTTTCCCATCTCACCAAGAGTCTCCAAGAAGGCCATAACCCTCCCTTGGTTTGGAAGCTTCCATGCGTCAATGACCCAGAGAGCTATGTTGCCAGAAGCCAGGGCCTTAAGCTTTGGCTCTTGGTAGGGTTTACCCGTGCCAAACAGGTCAAAGGGTAGAGGCCAGATTAAGAGTGGCCCTCCAATCCTCCAGGTTCAGGGGTTCAGCTCAGGGCTAACAACCCTGACTGGTCAAAAAAAAACATTGTTACTAAAACAGCAACTAAGGTTCCTTGTATGTGGCCAAGCACAAACAGAGATGGAGGACCTTCATTGCTGCCCTAAATGCCAACAGCGTAACAGGCAGTTAATAAAGAATTAATCTCACCCTAAACCTACACACCCTAATTTTGAACTCCCCAGCCCTATGCAAAAGATTCTTTGCCTTGCATCCACCTTTTCTATGCCCTTCATGATTTTAAAGATTTCAATAAGGTCACCCCTCATTCTCCTATGTTCCAAGGAATAATCCAAAGCTTATTCAAATAAACTGGATTTAAGAATCTCTTAGAAGAAGGAAGTTAGAGAGATGGGAAATTTTAGCGAGGGAATTCTAATACTTCAGAGTCAGAGGGCATGACCTCCAGTGGTCGGTCAAATTAAGTGACGGAGGGCAAAATTTGAGGGTGGCTGATATTTTTGGCAGAAATTGTAGAAGTATGAACAGACGCACTTGTGGAAGCATTTGGGAAAAAATATAGATGAGAATTGTAAAATCAAATAAGCAACACGGGTCATTGAGCCTTCAACAATGTTTGGAAGCAGATGAATAATCATTTCCTAACTGGCCAGATCAGCTGCTGCACTCACATTTTGAAGCCCCTGGGATTAATTTAAACATAAATCTTTAATGTCGTGGCAAGCTTGCAAAACAGAGTGGGTCCCCAAGCAACAACTGAACCTCAGAAGGCAGAGCCTGCCCCTCACTTACCCTGATGGCCTCATGATGCCTCAATGATGTCAAAGGCCAAGGCGCCCTTTAAATATCCCCAATGACCAAAAGTATTAAATAAAACAAAGGAAAAATAATTACTCTAAAAATATTTAAATGTTATGAATTAAAGCATTGAGATAAAGTCATAAAGAAAAACAAACCACTAGCCGATGCTTAGATTTTCAACCCAGTTCACCATCCCTGCTCAAAAGCATGAGGTCCGTTAGAAGTGTGGGCTTCTTACTTCCAGCTCATCTCTGACTTCCACATTGCAAGATGAAGGCACTGATGTCAGTGACAAGGTGACTTGCAAAGAGTTCTGCAGGTGATTCTCTCCCAAAACGTTGAGAGTATATGCTCACAGTTTGGGCTCATTGTTACTGTACATAAAGCACTTAGGACATAGATCAAAGCCACAATAAAGGTGAGTACAAAAGTACATTTGTGCTTGCTGTTAAGTTTAATAACTTGCAATCTGCTTTTCAGATTGTAAAATTTAAAAAAACACATTTTTAAAACATTAAAAATAGTAAAGTGTCATGAAGTGCCCAAGGTCTCAGTTGAGTTGACAATTCTCACAGGATAACTTAATATCAGTTCCATACTGGGTTTTTAGATCTTTCATTTTTGCTTATTGATTTTAAAGGATTGAAACAATTTAGCAGCAGAACAATTGGGTATCACTGGATTTGTCACAGCACTGCCATATGATTGATGTGGTTACAGTTTGTTATAACCACAAATGTCCATCTAATAATGATCGACACATAATTTAGTTCAGTAAAGATGAAAATACTGTATTCCAAACACGAATTGAAATAGTTTCACCTTCATAACATTTCATCTGTAGGGAATTATCAACTGTGCTGTAGAGTTAGGAAAACCGATCTCAAAAAGAGATTAAAGTTTTTATTTAATTATCATTAGGTCATTTCAACAAGAGTTATTCGTTTGAATTTTACTTCTAACATTCAAGTAAAACTTGAAATTCACTTTCTAATAACAATGTTCTTTGTTCCGATCTGCCACAACATTAGTCTCAGAGTCAAGTAGACTGAAAATGAATCTAAATGGTCCCTCTTTACTCCTGATCTCCTATTCAATGATTTCCCAGTCAGCTGAGATTAAAGTCATCGTTGTTGACTTTTGTTTGTAATATTTCATGCTGCTTCTCCTCTTTCAAGATAGGGATGTTCTTACAAGAAACTCTTGGGAACTCCTTCACTCTACATATTACCTTGTCTGATTTGAAAGAAGCAGCAAGAAACCACTTGCTTATGCAAAATGGAAAAAAATGCACACACAAACACAAGTGATTCTGCAGATGCCTGAAATCCAGAGGAACAAGCATTAAAATGCTGAAGGAACTCAGCAGGTCAGGCACCATCTACAGAAAGGATAGAGAGATGACATTTCAGGCTGTGCCCTTAATCGGGACTGGAAAGGAAGGGAGAAGAAGCCTGAATAAGAAGTTGGGGGGGAGTGGTGAAGGAGTACAAGCTAGAAGGTGATAGGTCAAATCAGCTGAGGGGCAAGGGTGATGAAATGAGAAGCTGGGAGCTGATAGTTGGAAAAGGTAGAGGGCTGAAGAAAGAATCTGATAGGAAAGGAGAGTGGACCATGGGAAAAGGGGAGGAAGTGAGTCCCCGGAGAAAGAGTGATAGACAGATGAGGAGAAGTGGTAAGAGGAGCCAGAATGAGGAGAGAAGGAGAGAGGAGAAAAATACTGGAAGTTAGAGAAATCGATGTTCATGCCATCAGGATGGAGGCTACCCAGATGGAATACAAGGCGTTGCTCCTCCAACTTGAGAGTGGCCTCATTGTGACAGTAGAGGAGGCCACAGACTGACATGTTGGAATGGGAAAGGGGAGTAATATTAAATTGGTTAGCCACCAGGAAGTTCTCCCTGTTGTCGAGCATATTTGCTCCATCCACAAAACAGATACACCAGATAGAGTAGATGACATCGACACACTTGCAGGTGAAAGCATTGCCTCACCTAGAAGGACTGTTTAGGACCCTGAACAGTGGTGAGGGAGGAGGTGAATGAGTAGATATCACACTGTTCTGTTTGCAAGGATAGGTACTGGGCAGGAGATCAGTGGGGAGGGACAAATGGACAAGGGAATCATGGAGAGGGTGATCTCTGTAGAAAGCAGAGATGTGGTGGTGGGAGGAAGGGATAAAATGTGGTTGGTGGTAGAATCCCACTGAAGATGGTGGAAGCTGCTGAGAATAACATGCTAAAATAAGTGTTCTCCATCTGCATACTTAGTTAACTGTTGAATCTGAAGCACTTTACTAATGTACTTTATAATTCTGTGTCTGTCTTTTCCTGGATTCATAGTGTTAAAACAACAAGTTGTAAGTTGTGCTGCTGTAGGTCTCTGTTAATTTGTATTTAACAAATTAAAGAGGTGGCTCTAGAAATCGTGGACACATTGGTAATCATTTTCCAATGTTCTATAGATTCAGGAACAGTTCCTGCTGATTGGAGGGTGGCTAATGTTGTCCCACTTTTCAAGAAAGGAGGGAGAGAGAAAACAGGGAATTATAGACCTGACATCAGTGGTGGGAAAGATGCTGGAGTCAATTATAAAAGATGAAATTATGACACATTTGGATAGCGGTAGAAGGATCAGTCCGAGTCAGCATGGATTTATGAAGGGAAAACCATGCTTGACTAATCTTCTGGAGTTTTTTGAGGATGTAACTATGAAAATGGACAAGGGTGAGCCAGTGGATGTAGTGTACCTGGACTTCCAGAAAGCTTTTGATAAAGTCCCACATAGGAGATTAGTGGGCAAAATTAGGGCACATGGTATTGGGGGCAGAGTACTGACATGGATTGAAAATTGGCTGGCTGACAGGAAACAAAGAGTAATGATTAATGGGTCCCTTTCGGAATGGCAGGCTGTGACCAGTGGGGTACCGCAAGGTTCGGTGCTGGGACCGCAGCTGTTTACAATACACATTAATGATTTAGATGAAGGGATTAAAAGTAACATTAGCAAATTTGCTGATGACACAAAGCTGGGTGGCAGTGTGAAACGTCAGGAGGATGTTATGAGAATGCAGGGTGACTTGGACAGATTGGGTGAGTGGAAAAATGTATGGCAGATGCAGTTTAATGTGGATAAATGTGAGGTTATCCACTTTGGTGGCAAGAACAGGAAGGCAGATTACTATCTAAATGGAGTCAAGTTAGGAAAAGGGGAAGTACAACGAGATCTAGGTGTTTTTGTACATCAGTCAATGAAAGCAAGCATGCAGGTACAGCAGGCAGTGAAGAAAGCTACTGGCATGCTGGCTTTTATAACAAAAGGAATTGAGTATAGGAGTAACGAGGTCCTTCTGCAACTGTACAGGGCCCTGGTGAGACCCCACCTGGAGTATTGTGTGCAGTTTTGGTCTCCAAATTTGAGGAAGGACATTCTTGCTATTGAGAGAGTGCAGCGTAGGTTCACAAGCTTAATTCCCGGAATGGAGGGACTGTCACAAGTTGAAAGATTGGAGTGACTGGGCTTGTATACACTGGAATTTAGAAGGATGAGAGGAGATCTGATTGAAACATATAACATTATTAAGGGATTGGACACACTGGAGGCAGGAAGCATGTTCCCGCTGATGGGTGAGTCCAGAACTAGAGGCCACAGTTTAAGAATAAGGGGTAGGCCATTTAGAACAGAGATGCGGAAAATCTTTTTCACCCAGAGAGTGGTGGATATGTGGAATGCTCTGCCCCAGAAGGCAGTGGAGGCCAAGTCTCTGGATGCATTCAAGAGAGAGTTAGATAGAGCTCTTATAGATAGCTGGGTCAAAGGATATGGGGAGAGGGCAGGAACGGGGTACTGATTGTGTATGATCAGCCATGATCACAGTGAATGGCGGTGCTGGCTAGAAGGGCCAAATGGCCTACTCCTGCACCTACTGTCTATTGTCTATTGTATTATAATGAGGGCATTCAAGATATGGCATGTAAGTACTGGTAAGTATCATATAATGAGAGGAGCTCAAACAAATGACTTAAAGTAGAAATAGCTCCAGCCAGATTTTGCCACCACAAAGATCTTGTCCTCATAATCTTCTCTGTTATACAAAAGCTTTGTTGAATCCTGATTACTACAAGATTTAGTTCTAGAAGCATTGAAAGAGTACGATTCCAAAATGTATCCATATAATATTTTTTCATGAAAACTGGATCAAGTTCATTTCAGATGCTAATGGACAAGGAGAACACATATGGTCATCTGGTCAAATACATAATTGGTATGAATGCAAAGTCAAAAGATATAAAAAGGTGTTTTCTATCTCTGGGGAAATATTTCAATTAGAAAGGAGCTAATGTTAGACCAAGATTTTAAAAAAAGATACAGAGGACTGGTTTTAAGACAGAAATAATCAAAAGCTGTACTCAACAATGTAACACACACAAAGTGCTGGAGGAACTCAGCAAGCCAGCAGCATCCACGGAAATGAATAAACAGCTGAAGTTTCGGGCCAAGACCCTTCTTCAGGACTATAAAGGAAAGGGGAAGATGCCAGAATAAGAAGGTGGGGAGGGGAAGAAGGATAGCTATTAGGAAATGGGTGAAACCAGGTGGGTGGCGAGGAAGAGATCTGA
Source organism: Hemitrygon akajei (assembly GCF_048418815.1). Classification (NCBI taxonomy): domain Eukaryota; kingdom Metazoa; phylum Chordata; class Chondrichthyes; order Myliobatiformes; family Dasyatidae; genus Hemitrygon; species Hemitrygon akajei. Next base: position 112,594,769 of record NC_133131.1, read on the forward strand.
TAGGGGAGGAGAGCAGACCACAGGAGTAAGGGGAGGAGGAGGGGAGCCAGAGGCAGGTGATAGACAGGTGAGAAAAGGTAAGAGTGCAGAGTTGGGAAATAGAAGAGGGGAGGGAAAGGGAAAAGAAAAAAATACCAGAAGGAGAAATGGATATTCATGTCATTAGGTTGAAGGCTACCCAGACGGAATATAAGATACTGTCCCTCCACCTCGAGGCTGACACAAGGGAAGGCTTACATGTCGGAATGGGAATTGGAATTTAAATGTTTAGCCACTGGAAAGTTCTGCTTTTGGCAGATGGAGCAGAGGTGCTCAACAAAGTGGTCCCCCAGTGTTTGAGAGTGTCTCGCCACTGTAGAGGAGGCCACATCGGGAGCACCAGACACAATAGATAACCCCGGCAGATTCGAAGATGATGTGTTGTCCGTTCAGGCCCCAAGCAGTCCTTCCAGGTGAGACGCAAAGGAGGGCTTGAGTGGTATAGCGCTTCGGCTGCCTGCAGGGATAAATAGGGAGTGAGATCAGTGGGGAGGAATGAAAGGACAAGGGACTAATAGACTGAGTGATCCCCATGGAAAGTGGAGGTGTGGGTGAGGTAAAGCTATGTTTCGTGTTAGGATCCCTTTGGAGATGGCAGAAGTTGCGGAGGATAATGTGTTGGATGCGGACGCTCATGGACAAGAGGAACTCTATCATTGTTAAGGCCGCAGGAAGATGGGTGAGCAGGGATGTTTGGGAAATGGAGGAAATGCCAGAGACGCCAGCGTCTATGGTGGAGGAAGGGAAACCCCATTCTTTGAAGACGGTGGACATCCTGATGTTCTAGAGAGGAAAAGCACAACCTGGCAACAGATGCAGCAGAGGCAAAGGATACTTCAACATTTTTTTGGGTGAATGTATTATTTGCCCCTTTCGAATATTGCAAGCAACAGAGAACATAGCTGAGTCCTTTCATAGTAGATACTTTCCAAGTTTCCTTTTTTTTAAAAAATGTAGCTGGTCACTAAGTAGAAAAATATTCACCATATTAAACTCAAAAAGCTTCCGTAAAAATCTCAAGTTATACATGATCTGCAGGAATTGCTTTTATAAACATGAATGGAAATTCTTATTCTATATGCTCTTAATCAAATTGTGCAAATTCCCTTAAGAAATCTATTTTAATTCAATTTCTTATTCAGGGATATGATTTATTTCTCAGGGACATCAGTTCCCGTTTGACATTACAAATAGCATATGTTATACATCAATCTTAAGAAACTCCTCAGGAAGTAATGACTGTACATGCAATTGGTTAATCTCCTGATTACTTACCAACTGGAAGCAGTAGTGCCCACATAATTCCTTCGGCAGACCAGAGGAGGTCAATGTAAGCTATAGAACTAGAGAAAAATATCAGCAGCTTCCTCAAAAATCAGAAGATGGAGTAATCCAAATTACTTTTTAGTGGTGATATATAAAACTTCTCCCAAAAATAGGAAACTCATCGAATATCTAGACATAAATCAGGAGCAAAACTTGGTCAGACAACAACAAATGACCAATGGGTCTTGACCCAAAATGTTTACTGCTCATTACCTAATCCATTGAATTCCCCTGGCATTCTGACAGGATATATCCTTGGCACCAATGGGAAGGGAAGTATCATGTTGCCCATGGCAAGCTCATTCAGAAAGGTAGGAGGCATGGGATCCGGGGAACCCTGGCTGTGTGGATTCAGAAGTGGCTTTCCCATAAAAGGGAGAGGGTGGTTTTAGATGTGTCTGCCTGGAGGTTGGTGACCACTGGTGTTCCACAGGAATCTGTTTTGGGACTCCTCCTCTTTGTGTTTTAAATAAATGTCTGAGATGGGGAAGCAGAAGGGTTGTTTAATAAGCTTACAGATGACGTGAAGGTTGGTGAAGTTGTGGATAGTGCGGAGGATTGTTGTAGGTTGCAATGGGGTATAGACAGAATGCAGAGCTGGGCTGAGAAGTGGCAGATGGAGTTCAATCCAGAGAAGTGTGAAGTGATTCATTTTTGAAGATCAAATTTGAAGGCAGAATGCAGGGCTAATGGCAGGAATCTTAGCAGAGTGGAGGAACAGCGAGAGCTTGGGGTCCACATCCATAGATCCCTCAAAGTTACCACACAAGTTGATCGAGTTGTTCAGAAGGTGAATTGTGTGTTGACCTTCATTAGTTGGGGGTTTGACTTTGAGAGCTGTGAGGTAATATTGTGGCTCTGTAAAACACTGGTTAAGCCACTCCTGGAGCCTTGTGTTCAAGCTGTTCACCCATTTACAGGAAGGATGAGCAAGCTTTAGAAAGGGTGCAGGAGATTTATCAGGATTAGGGAGCATATTTGGAGGATAGGTTGAGCAAGCTAGGATTTCTCTCTTTGGAGTGAAGGAGAATGAGAGGCAACTTTATGGAGGTGTACAAGATTATAAGAGGCATAGATCAACTGGAGGGCCAGAATGTTTGTCCCCCAGGGCAAAAATGGTTAATATAATGGGTCATAATTTTAAGGTGATTGGAGGAAAATATGGGGGGGTGGATATCTGAGGTAGGTTTTAACGCAGTGAGTAATTGATGCACCGAGAGCCTGGCCAGGAGTGGTGCTGGAGGCGGATAAATTATGGAGATTTTGAAAATTCTTAGATAAAAGCATGTGTACCTACTGAGCCAGTGGTACAGGCAGGTTCCGGACTTCTTTAAAGGAGGCAGACTGACAAAGTAGTTTAATTATAACAAATTTTATTAACAAACCAGTTTTGTTGAAAACATTGTACATAGAGAGGCAAGTCCAATTTCAAATAAAATATGGCTCCTGAGTTACTATCAGGCTGAACAAAATTCAATAGACTATCTTTAGCTTATGACTCATAAAAGGCTAATGTATCCCCTGTCCATCACAGTGAACCAAAATGCATCAATGCAATTTGTTAAAAGTTTTTAAAAGTTAAAAGTTTTAAAAGTTTAAAAGTTGTTAAAAATTTGTTATTAGTTAAAAGTTACTACACCAGTAAAATAAAGCACTTCAGTGCCCCAGGTTCACACGGAGTTTTAAGACTAGCCACACAAATACCACACGTTCAAGTTATGCAAAATAAAAGGCTAAAGGAGTGACTCGAACAAGGACCTGCACTGTCCTGCAATGGAGCTGCATGAGTAGCACACCTCACACGGGTACACCTGGACACTGGATCAGCAATGCTGCCTCTTACTGTGACTCTGTACTAGACACTGGCCCAAGCAAGTGTGGGAAGCATGCTATTAAGGCAACTTGGGGAGGAAGGTCCCACACTATTTTTCCTCCAGCTGGAAACAACAGGCACAATTCGCTGTTCCATCTGGCTACACATGGATGATAAAAAAATGCAGGGCTATGTAGGAGGTGAGGGTTACCTTGATCTTAGAGTAGGTTAAAAGGTTAGCATAACATTATGGGCCTAAATGCCTGAGCTGTGCTGTACTTTCTCCTGTACTGCTCTACTGAGTATGTAATAAGAGAATGCTAAGAGTACAAATAAGTGTTGATGTTTTAACTATCTTTCCTGTATCTCCTGACAAGGCTGTTGTACTTTGTTTACACCCACCCCCCGTATTGTCATTGACATTCATCTTAAAGGACCATCACATAATTGAAAAGCACTTTCATCCTTTGCCACAATGCTTGCAACAAGTTTGTTGTGCAATTGGCAACTAAGGGATCCCATTTTCTTCCTGTTCTTCCATTATAAAACCACTTGCCTATGAATCTCAAATGTCCAGGCTGACACTCAGGCACTGTACTGAGGCCATTCCGTACTGCTGGGGGTGTCATCATTATTTTGAAGAAGCGAGGGAAGTTCCCTGTTCTTCTGCCCTTCGGTCAACATTGAATTGGATTAACTAGCTATTACAATACTACTGAAAATGGGAGGTTGTTGTGCGAAAATCAGTTATGCTGTACTTCTAAAGAGCACCACTGAAACGCTTCACTGCTTTGAAACATTCTAAGGCTGTGAAAAGTATTTTATGAAGATAGTTCTTTTATCAGTCTCTTTTACCAGTCAAGTGCTAACATATCAGTTTGACTTACACACATTGAAAGGCAGCTACACTGCACAAACCGTCAGCAATCTTTAAGCTGTATTAAGATTTTGATGTGAAGAGCAGCAATTGAAACACTTGAAGGGTTTAAGTAACCCAAAGCCAAAATACAGTGGTGGGTCTGGGGGCATAGATGCAAAACACACTTGAAGTGTACCCGCAGTGGTTGAAGTCTGCATGTGAGGGGGAGGTCATTTTAACAGCTGTATTCCCAGATTGCATGAATATAAGGGGAATTCAGCTGGAAGTCATCAAAAATGTTCCAATTACCCACCCAATATATAAAAACTGCCAAAATGTATCAACATTTTCATATTAAGAGTGGAAGTCTAAAACACGGGATGTTGTGCTTGGCAGTAATAAAAGAAAAAATTGCTAAAGAGACAGATCGACTGTGGTTTACTTCTGGGATTGTGCATGTCTGGGCAGTCAGCCCTTGTACACTTCATTCGTCTGAAACCGAGGAATTCCACACCACGAGAAATTAAAAACACAATGTGATTTTAACCGTGGAGTAGTACACAGTGAGCTTAAAAACTTTTGTATGCCTGGGTTCCATCTCACTCTGAACTTACAAGCATGGTTTGCAATCTAAAAAAATAAGGCTGCACTTACTATATGGGAGAGTTCACATTAATGACATTAAGTTCTTTCCCCTTATTTGTTCAGGTGCCCTTCACGAGGAAAGCACAGGCAGGGAGTATTACTCATCGCCACACATCAATATCATATCCCGATTTTCTTTTTTTTGGCATTTTTATCTCCTCTGGAGAAGGAATTTTGCTTGCTTATACTGCTTTATGCTCCTTAGAACTCTAGTATTTTTATAAACTGACAACTGCAGGGTAACACTTCCTTAACCAAAGTAATTGAGCCTTTTACGCTCCATGAACTGCCTGCCTGCCTCTATTTCCCATTCTCAGTTCATTTGAATAAATACATCCAGCTGCCGATGAAGCTTTCTCCATGTCCGCAAGGAATTCAAATAGAGTGGGGAAAGGAAATGTGTGCAGTTAAAGGCATTTTCTTCACGTAGGTACAAATATCATTTCAGTCTTCATTGAGCTTCAAGTTAACAGTAAGACTTTTTCTCCCAGGAATGGAAAGAGAAGAAAAATCAAGAATGAGCACTGCGATGGAAAATCCCAAGGCAGAGATATAGAACAAACACTGAGAAATTAATGGAGAGTTTGAAGGACGGGCAAACGAACAGGAAATGAGGAGGACTGCTCCAGTTTGGCTGCAGGTGGAAACTGGGTTCGATACTTTGCACTTTGTTCGCAGAACAGTGGGTAGAGTTTCCACTCCTATTTCTCTGCTGTTGGAAGCTTTCAAACTTTTCTTGGTTAAAATGAAGAGTCATTGACTTAAAATGATAATTCAGTTTTTTTTCCCTCTGCAAGTATGCTGCCTGAGACACTGTGTTTGGAAGTGAATGGAAAGGGCATGAGCGCTTTAATTGGTAGGTGACCAGGAGGATGGTAAACAGTCAGTTGAGTTGATATATATTAAAATAACTGGCATTGTAATGTTTAAGTATAGAACATATGCTGGACATATGTACAGATTGTAAGTTTGGAAGGTGCTGTTTCATAAAGAAAACTTGGGCACTTCTGTGTTGGAATAATTTAGTTGAACAATCAAAGGCAAGGCCATTGGCAGTATATTTAGCAGCATTCACAATCATTGCAATTCCTTCTCACCTCCCCATGCTGCTAGCTGCATTTCCAGGATCTCTACACACATGCTTCTAGAGAACAATCGGAACGATGAACACTATTAAACTGCAGAACTGGTATATTTTCAAGATCGAAGAACATGTTTAATAACTCACATTTATATATTGTCCATATCCTCAGTATGCAGCAAAGCACTTGTCAGCATAACATTTCCGAATCAGAATCAACGTTGTTATCACTGACGTTCTGTACGTTGTGAAGTTTGTTGTTTTGTGGCAGCAGTACAGTGCAACACATAAAAATTACCATAAAATAGTGCAAAATGAGGGGAAAGCAGTGAAATAACATTTATGGGTTTTTGGACAAATTAAAAATCTGAAGGAAGAGGAAAAGAAGCTAAAATATTGAGAGGCTCCTGTACCTCCCTGTCTGATGGTAATAATGAGAAGAGAGCATATCCTGGAGGGTAAAGGACTTTAATGATGGATATCACCTCCTTGAGGGGAAGCTAATGCTGGAAAGAGAAGAAGTGCCAAGAATAACCAATGCATGGAAAATCTAAGTGGAGATGTGGAACAAACACTGTGAGAAATTGATGGAGAAGCTAGTACCTTGATGGAGCTGGCTGAGTTTCTAACTCCTCAGCTTTTTCTGAGTCTGTGCATTGACACTTCCATACCAGGAAGTGATGCAACCAGTCAGATTGCTCTCCACATTACATCTGTAGATATTTGCTGGAGTCTTAGGTGGTATACCAAATCCCCTCAAATTCCAAATGAAATATAATCGCTGGCATGCCTTCTTCATGCATCAATCTGTTCGCCCAGGATAGATCTTCAGAGATTTTGACACCCAGGAACTTGAAGCTGGTCACCACTTTCATTGAAGACCGTTCAACGAGAACTGCTGTGTGTTCTTCCAATTTTTCCCTTCCTGAAGTTCACAATCAATTCCTTGGCTTTAATGATGTTCTGTGCAACATTGTTGAAACTCTACTCAACCAGATGATCTGTCTCACTCCTGTACCCCTCCTTGTCACCAGCTGAGATTCCGCCAACAGCTGGTGCCATCAGCAAATTTATAGATGCCATCTGAGCTGTGCCTAGAGCAGCAGGCTAAGCACACATCCTTGAAGTGCTTCTGTGTTGATTGGCAGCAAGAGGCGGAGATGAGAGGCCTGGGCTTTGCAGCTTGTTGATTGATTGGTACTGAGGGAATGATGGTGTTGAACACTGTACTGTAATCCATAAACTGCTGCCTGATGCAGGTACTGCTGTTGTCCATGTGGTCCAAGGCCAAGTGGGGAGCCAGTACATTTGCATCCACTGTAGACCTATTGTGGACATAGGCAAACTGGTTCCAGATCCTTGCTCAGGCAAGAGTTAATTCTACCATTCACCATCCTCTTCAAGCACTTCATCACAGTAGAGTGAGTGCTACTGGGCAATAGTCACTGAGGAATCTCAGCATACTTCTTGGCCAGGTCTACAAGTAAATGGCCCATATTTCTTTAACTTTTCAACATACAAGATATACTAAACGCAGAACAGCAGAGACAATTAACATAAGATGAATATAAATGACTTAAGGTCACATCAGGAAAAACTTGGTTTGTGAGTAGTTTTTACAGAGAAAGAAAGGTAAATGAGATGGAAAGGCTGAGAGATATAGAAAGAGAACAAAAATGGTTAGGGCTAAGGTGAGTACGGCAGGCCTAGATCAAATTGTGGAAGGTGAAAAGAAATGGAGGAGTACAGAGAACTTGAGGATTTGAAATGCTGAAGGAGGCTGAAAAGACAGGGAAGCTTGAATTCATGCAGGTTTGATAAGACAAGTTTAAGGATTTGTTGCAATAGGGTGAGGGAAAGGTAGGTGGATTTGAAAAGACAAATGAATATTCTAAGATATCTACAGACTGGATTTTGATATCAGAAAGTAAACACAGAAGTGATGGGTGCAAGGAACTTAGCACTGATCATCCTTGACTTGGCCCATGTCCCTTTTTGCCTACCTGCAATATCCACTATGGTTACAATAACTGGATGCCTCCACTCTGTTGCCCCAGTATAAGGTGGAGCAAACCGTGAGTGGGTGAGTGGCAACCAGGCAACCATCCTGGGGTCCTTTCCCTGGGACCACGCCATCCTGTCAGTCTTCAGTACTCTCTTAAAAATGAATTTTAAAAATACAACAAATAAATTTGGTTCAAATAATGTAAATTAATTATAAAGGTAAATAAAAGGAAAAAAATTAAAACTTAACCTAAACTTGCTGTTTCACAGAACCTGTTGAATACTAATTTTATGGTTGGGTGCAAAGTCCATTCTGCCCCTCAATACAGCATGATCCAGACCTGCTCCTGGACTTGACTCAGTGCACCACAAGACCAGATATAATTGTATCTGGCCTCCAAAGCATCTCCAGCTTCTGGGTTACAGAGCACAAACATGGAAGTGGAAGAAGCACTGAATGTCAGAGGGTGGGGATGCAGCTGTTCCACATGGAACCACACCAGAGTTCCATCTGGCTCAGTGCCTGTGCCTCTATATAGCCAGTGGAAATTCTAGCTCATCCAATAGCGTATGTCAGACAAGCATCCTAATTAATCAAAGAGAATAGGAGAGACAATGAGATTGAGTGTTTATATTTGTGAGCATAATGACTGACTTATCCAACAAATTTATATAGTACTTCCCATAATATCTGTATGGTCATTCTCTATTTCTTTCACAAATAAAATCTATCTCACACAATCTGTGTGCCCCAAGTGCTGTTTTGATAATTGACTTGTAAAAATAAACCCAAAGCTGCTGAACTACCAGGAAACGAATTCTACAGATGCCTGGCCCGTCCCACGTATAGGCTGTAACTGTATTTTGTAGAGTTTTAGATGAATGAGAAGAAATCTCATTGAAGTTTACAAACTTGTTAGGTCTTGATGGTCTGAATGAAGGGAAAACACAAGGGACTGCAGATGATGGGATCTGGAGAATGAACAACCTGCTGAAGGATTTCAGCCTAAAACGTTAACCATTGCTTTCCTGGCCTACTGCTGCTGCTTGACTCATTGAGTTCCTCTGAATGCAAGGACGATGATTTCTCTGACTGAGGGAAAGGAGTAAGAAGGAGTCAGTTTCAGGAGATTGTGAAGGCTCAGCCTCTCTGTTCATTTAAAACAGAAATTGATAGGATTTCTGAATATTAAGGAAATCAGGGGATCTAGTAACAGTGCCGGACAATGGTTTTGAGATAGACCTTCCAAAATCCTGCTGAAAGGCAGATCAAGCTCAAAAGACCAGATAGCGATTCTTATCTTAATTCTTATACTCTTGTGTTCTTGTGAAACCTGTAATTTTCATCCACATCCCACAGCACAGCTCACACTGCCAGAACAAAACAATAGCATCAGCCAAGGCCTACAGTTGGGAATAGCCATGAGAAGATCACCCAGAAGTGAAGCTGTTGTGATTCCTCAGTTAGATTCCTCAAGGGCTGTCAATGTCTTCTCCAAAGTGTAACAACTATGCAGATCTGGCTACAGTGAACCTCTCTGGGTAATACTCAATTCATTTTAGGAAAATTAAATTCACTGTATACATATTTATTCTTGTGTATGCCTCAGGCTTTTTCCTGCCTGTTATGAAGATTTTTAAAATTAAATTGATAGGTGAAATTTCAAACAAAGTATACAAATCAGATTGAAAAATGCCAACTGAGCTGGAATTTGAGCAACATGCGTCAAATGTTTGTTCTGCTCAGCAAGTCAGGCAGCCCACCCACCTTCCCCCTCATTTGGTCTTATCTATCATCTGCCAGTTTGTAATCTTTACCCTCTCCCCACCACCTTTTCCTAGCTTCTGTCCCCTCCCATTTCAGTTCTGGTGAAGGGTCTCGGCCCGAAACATCAAATGTTAATCCCCCTCCATAGATACTGCCTGACTTGCTGAGCTTCTCCGGGATTTTATGGGTGTTGCGCAAGATTTCCCGCACCCGCGGAATCAATATGTTTATGGAAAGCTAGGATTCAACTACATTGCTTGTACCGACAAGCTTCACGGTTAATAAGCAGGATCAATTTTTTTATGACCAGATGGCTCCTTAGATTTAGAGCATTTTTTGGAAGTAGACTGAATAGCTGTATTTGAAAATGAAAAATCTGTGAGTCTATGAATTAAGGAATGTAAAATATAATAAGTAGATCTGCCTTCTAACAATTGGCACAAGTAGAGGCTGAGTCAGCAATGGTTCATGGGGGAGTGGTCCATGGCTTACTCTGAAAATCATTTCAGAACCTGAGGACGTGTACTGAAATTCACTGACTGATTCAGAACCAAGGGGATGCTGCTTTGTCACAGGCGGCACCTTCAGGTAAGACACTGATGAAGCCACACTTCAGAGTATCGTATTCAGTTTTAGTCACCCTGCTAGCGGAAATAGTTTATTAAACCGGAAAGTGTGAAGAAAAGCTTTTCAGGGATGTTGCCGGGATTTAAGGGACTGAATTATAGGAAGAGGTTGGAAGGGCTGGAACATTCTTCTTTGAAAAATGTAGGAGGCAGCTGGGTATAAAATCATGAGAAGCATATGCCCTCAGTGTTTTTCCCAGGGTTGGGGAATTCAGAACTAAAGGGCTTGGGTTTAAGAAGGGAAGGAAAAATATTAATGGAAACTTGGGGATAACTGTTTTACATAGAAGATTGTATCTTTCTCATTGTATGAAATTAGGTCTCCTGAGAAAGCTCTAGAGCTGCCAGGGAAATGGTTCAGGCAGGTACAATCACAACTTTTAAAGAATAGTTGGAAAGGTACATAGAACAAAGATTTAGAAGGTTATGGGCCAAACAGAGGCAAGGACCAATTGGGTTTTGGGGTGGTTGTATAAGATGTGATAGCATGTTGCAAAGAAAAATAGAGAGTTATCTCTGCTGCCTGAACAATATTTATCCTTTAATCAGTATCATTAAGGAAAATTATCTATTCCTTGTTGCAATAAGGTTGGTTGGTCTTGCCATATGCAAATTGACTTACTAGTTTCCTGGATTATAAGTAACTACATTTTAAAAACACTTCTTTGGCTGTAAGCTTTTCAAATTGCAAAGGTGCACATATGAAGCTTTTTCTTTTCTTTCGGCAATGGAATAATATTTCCATGTAATTGTTGCCAGCAGGGAGCCTCTCATGCTTGTTGCTGATCTACAGGGTAGATACTACATTGTCTAGTCTGGTTGTGCTGCTGGAAGCCACTCTGATGCTGACTGGAGATTTCCCGCACTATATGAAGACCTCACTGCACAAGCGGACTAGAGGAATCTCTACCCATAGAACTGCAGTCTATTCCACCAGCTTAGCTTGCTGTTAGAACTGCAGAGAACATCAAATGCTCCTGACATACAGGCACATTGAGCTAAATCTGGCTGCCTGTAGTTTCCAATGGAACAGCCCTATTTAAACTTTCTGCAGTATTTGTTTCTAAGAAATTAACTAAACTCTATTAATTCAGAAGCTGAAGATTGTCTAATACTTAACTTCCTTCCAGGCAGCTCTTCGTCTCCACTGAAATGCAAGTGGTCATTGTCCTTGTGTCAGGTTGAACTCTGTAGATTGACTCCATGAAGGAGGTAATGTCAGAGTGTAGTTAGGAAAATACTACCATAGAGCTCTTCTCAGGCTTTGGATTTTACAGGTCATGCAGGAGCCTGTAACTTCCATTAATATTGATGTCCCTTCAGCAATCTGCACTATAATCTCTAATATTGGTTTATCATCCTGAATTGCATCTTAACTCACACTACCTTTAATCCATATACCTCGAATGTAAAACAAAAATCAAATCTTCCTTTAGTTTTGATTTTTTTCAATGGCTGGTACCATTCAAAACAGGCATTGTATTACCTGAATATGCTTCCCATTATGTGGAATTTGGGCTAAATATCCTGAGAAATCTCAAGAGTTTCATTGCCTACATTTATCTATTTAAGTGTGTGGGGAATCTGGGCTGCATTATGCCTGTATCTGAATCCAGCAATTCCAAACTTTCTGATTGATTCCAACCAGAGAATTTATCCCATTTGAACCTGTCATTACTATTTACACTTCTTTTCAGTCTCCTCTCAATCGTTGCTCCAAGGAGAAAACACTCCACAAAGCTAAATGCTTCACTCAACACTCCTTCAGCACGTCCTTCCACTTGCAATGACTTACACACATGAACACCCACAATTCTCTGTTCTTGCTGACCCTTTTGAACCATTCCATTCAATCTATGCTGTCTCTCCAGATCCTTCCTATCAAAATGTATCACCTCGTGGCACCTGTCTGTCTCGAAGGACAATGGGTGATGTCCATCATCATCATCACAAGCCTGGGCGCAGGGTATGGAGATCCTGAGATGCCCAGTCATCAAGATCCCCCTCTCAGCCTCACCAGTGTAGTCCAAAGGAAAGCTTATGAAGCAATATGTTTGGCACCAGCTTGGCTGCAGGTGCTGCCAGAAGGATGTTGAATGACATACAGCCCCCTTAGGAGCTCCACTCTGGATTTGCTGTCTGGGTTTACTCCCGTAGCCTTTGTCTCTCCCAATTCTGCCCGTAAGGCAGTGGGGCTATTTACTCCTAGCTGGGGGGATCTGGTTCACGAGCACCGGGACGGGTCAACACGCTGATGGGCTACATGCGCAGGGGCCAGACCTCCTTCCCGTACTCTGTAGCTTAGCCAGAGTCCGAAAGGCATTCAGTTTCTGTGTGTCGTCAACGAGGAGGCACTACACAAGACTTGCTGTTGGAGAAGCTATGTACTGGCAGGGAGAAACTTGCACATTTGGCTTTCCTTTCCACGAGACTGTGGTGGAAGGTAAAATTGAGAGCAACAAGCACTACCCACTACACTACCACACTAGACGCATCACAACAACCATTTTCACATCTCATACACCTGTCTAATATAGAAACCAGAAATTTCATTTGTAAATTTGGCTTTATCTGTTCTTTAATTGAGAAAGAGCACTAAAAATAAAAAAAACAATTGGAAGTGATTTAATACAATCTGAAATTAGGGTCTTGTAATGAATAGTTTTCAATAAATATTTCCTTTATGACAGGGAAAAAAACCTAATCCAGGGAAAGTGGTCCAGCCCTTGCAAACATGAGGGGTTAAAGGTAGCATTAGAACATAAGAATATAAGAATTTGAAGCTGTTGTAATCATTTGGTCCTTCAAACTTGCTCCATCATTTATCAAGATCATGGCTGATACTTTACTTCAACCCTCTTTTCTCATACTATCCCTGACCCTTGATTCCCTTAATACCTAGAGACCTGTTTTGTTTTGAATGAACTGAATCATTGAGCCTCTACAACTCTCAACAGCAAAAAATTTAAAAGAGACCTTACCCTTTGAGTGAAGAAATTCTTCACGCAAGAGGATTTGATTATAAGGGTAAGCGTATTTTAAAGCAACATTGTAAGGCAATGCTGTGTACAAGTCAGAATCAGAATCCTGTCTATTATCACTGACCTACAGTGGGTCGTGACAGTTATTGTTTTGTGGCAGCAGTACAGTACAAGACATAAAAATGACTAAAAGTCACAAAAAGTAGATAGGTAGATGGATCGATGGACTGATAGTGCAAAAGAGAAATGGTGAGGTAGTGTTCATGGATTCATGGACCACTCAGCAATCTGAAATCTAATGGCAGAAGGCTTCCCAGCCTACCACGTCTCCAGAAATGGGGTATGTCCCATTAAGCTAACCATGCCTATGCTGTCCTGAGTCTAGAAGGATGAGAGATGATCTCTCTGAAGCAATCAAGACTCTTACAGGGCTGGACAGGATAAATGATTTCTCTGGCTGGGTTCTCAGAAGCAGGGTCACTGCCTCAGAATAATGGATATCTATTTGGGAATAACATGAAATATATTCACCCAGAGGGAAGGGAGGCTTCAGAATCCTCTACTCAGAAGGGATGTGGAGTCATTGAATACATTTAAGACAGAGATCAATAGACTTTTGAATACTAAAGGAATCAAGAGAAATAGGGTTGGGGTACACAAATGGCACTGAGGTGTTACAATAGGGTCTGGCAGTGATGTCATGAAGCAGTTAATGAACACAAACTGAAGAAAATGATGTTTCAGGTCTGTATAGATACATTTTAGCTGGAATGAGAATTCATGACCTCAATACTAGACCCCGCTTAACAGAATGATACTAAGACACTTTGACATACATACATACTGCATTGATTTACTGAGCCCCTGCTTCGCCGTTCCACTGATGTCAGTCTCAGTTCCAGAGCCTGACTCTGGTACTGTACATCACAATTTGAAAGATGCCCAGCAAAGGGCAAAATGTTACTCAGTGAAGAGCTTAATTAGAAAAAAAAACATTCTCACCAAGAAATCCATCACTGTTCAATGGTTCCAAATGCACCTTACAGGAACAGCAACACTTTAATTTGCTGGGACTGAATTCCAGAGGCAGGGATAATACACTGTCACAGCAATATTGCATGTATTTACCATCAATAAAGTAAAAATGAATTTCAAGGCATCTAAATTTATCATAGAATGACATTATCTTGTAAGTCCTTGTATCCAGCTATTCTAGTCTGGCACGAAGATTTATTCCATAAGCATGTAAATTAGTTATTTCCCAAGGAAAAGCAGGTGTTGCAGCAGTTCAGCTTCTGAACTGGCAGCCAGAGATCCAGACTGCTCACCCAGGGGCATGAGCTTACAGAGCATCACAGCATCTACCGCACTTCAAATCCATATTATTAAATAAAGCAAATTAGAATCAAAAGAGAAAGTGAAGCAATGAAAGCACCAAATAAAAACAAACAGTGTTTGGTTCATTAATGTTTTCAGGGAAAGAAGGATGTTGTGCTTACCTACTCTGGCCAGCTTGAAAACTGGCTGTCAAATAGAGAAAAAAAAAGTTGGAATAGATGGGTCCTTTTCAGAACATAGTGTTTCCGCAATGGGATTTAAATTGTTATTGGGCAAAAACTGACACTTAGAATCATAGGGTCATGGAACACTACAGCACACTAACAAACTTTTGCAAATCTAGTCTGTTCTAAACCATTAATCTGCCTGGTGTCATCAAACTGCACCGGCAACATAGCCCTCCGTACTCTCCCCATCCATGTACTGTACCTACCCAGACTTCTATTAAAAGCACTGGCAATGCTTTCCACACTCTCACCACCCTACGAGTGAAGAAGCTCCCCCTCATGTTCCCCTTAATCATTTCACCTTTCACCCTTCACCTTTAATTCTAGTCTCACCCTACCTCAGTGGAAAAAGCCTGCTTGCATTTACCCTATCTATACCCCTCATAATTCTGTATACCTCTATCAAATCTCAACTTTTTACATCCCAGGAATAAAGTCCTAACCTATTCAACCTTTCCCTATACGTCACGTCCTCAAGTCCCGGCAACACCCTTGTAAATTTTCTCTGTACTCTTTCAATCTTATTTAAATCTTTCCTGTAGGTAGGTGGCCAAAACTACACACAATACTCCAAATTAGGCTTCATCAACGTCTTAGAAAAATTTCAACATAACATCCCAATTCATGTACACAATCCATTGATTTAAGAAGGCCAATGTGTCAAAAGCTTTCTTTGGGACCCTCTCTAACTGTGACACAAATTTCAAGGAACTATCTATCTGTATTCATGGATCCCTCTGTTCTATCGCTCTCCACAGTGCCCTACCACTCGCCTAACCTGGTTGGTCCTACCAAAGTGCAATACCTCACAACTGTCTGCATTACATTCCATCTGCCATCTTTCAGCCCATTTTTCCAGGTGGCCCAGATCCCACTGCAAGCTTTGATAGTCTCCCTCACTGTCCATTACACCCCCCGATCTTGGTATCATCTGCAAATTTGCTTTTCCAATTAAACACATTATCATCAAGATCATTGATATGGATGACATAGAGGGCTATGGGTAACCGTAGGTAATTTCTAAAGTAAGGACATGTTTAGCACAGCATTGCGAGCCGTAGGGCCTGTATTGTGCTGTAGGTTTTCTATGTTTCTATGACAAACAGTAAGGACCCAGCATTGATCCCTGCAGCTCTCCACTAGTCACAGGCCTCCAGCCAGAGAGGCAACCATCTGCACTCTGGCTACTTCCATGAAGCCAATGTCTAATCCAGCTTACTATCTCATCTTGAATGCTAAGCCACTGAATATTCTTGCCCAACCTCCCATGCCAGCCTTGTCAAAAGCTTTGCTAAAGTCCTTGTAAACAATGTCCACTGCCTTGCTTTCATCAACTTTGCTGGTAACTTCCTCCAAAAACTCTATAAGATTAGTTAGAAACAACTTATCATGCACAAATCCATGTTGATTATTGCTAATCAGTCTTTGTCTATCCCTAATCAGTTCTTGTCCATCCAAATACTTATATATCCAGTCCCTTAGAGTACCTTCCAATTACTTTTCCACTAATGATGTTGGGTTCGCCAGCCCACAATTTCCTGACATTCTTAGAGATTATCTTAAACAAAGGCACAACATTAGCTATTTTCCAATCCTACGGCACTTCCCCTGTGACTAAGGATGTTTTTAGTATCTCTGCCAGGACCCCTGCAATTTCTACACTAGCCTCCCACAAAGTCCAAGGGAACACATTGCCAGACCCTGGGGATTTATCCACTCTAATTTGCATCAAGACAGCAAACATCTCCTCCTCTGTAATCTGTATAAGACCTATGACCTCGCTGTTGCATTGCCTCACATCTATAAACTCTGTGTCCATTTCCCAGGTAAATACAGATGAAAAATAATCCACTTAAAATCTTCCACATCTCTTTTGGCTCCATGTGTAGATTTTCCAGAGGACCAATTTTGTCCCTTGTTATCTTTTGCTCTTAATATTTCTGCAGAAGCCTTTGGGGTTCTTCTTCACCTTGTCTGCTAGAGCAACCTCATGTCTTATTTTAGCCTTCTTGCAGTTCTTGTGCTCTTCGGGTACTTCATATGCTCCTTCCCGGTCCTTTTACTGTATGGGGGACCCATACTTTCCCATGTGCAAAGTTTAAACTTTAGTTTAAACCTCCCCATGCAGCACTAGCAAAACTTCCCACTAGGATATTAGTCCCCCTCCAGTTCAGGTGCAAACCGTCCCTTGGAAGAGAGCACAATGATCCAAAAATCTGAAGCCGTTTCCCCTGCACTAACACCTTAGCTACATGTTAAATTGTATGATCTTTCAATTTCTGGCCTCACTAGGACTTGGCACGGGTAGCAACCCTGAGATCACAGCCCTTTAACTTAGCATCTGACTCCCTGAACTTACATCGCAGGACCTCATCACCCATCCTACCCATGGCATTGGTATCAACATAGACCACAACCTCTGACTGTTCACTCTCCCACTTAAGAATGCTGTAGACTCAGTCTGAAATAACCTGACCCTGGCACTCAGAGGCAACAAACCATCCAGAAATCTCATTCTCGTTCTCATCCACAGAGCCTCCTTTCTGTTCCTCTAACCAAAGAATCCCCTATCACTACAACTCTCCTCTTTCCCCCTTCCCTTCTGAGTCACAGAACCATACTCAGTTACAGAGACCTGACCACTGTGATTTTCCTCTGCCCCAACAGTATCCAAAGAGGTATACCTGTTGTCGAGGGGAATGGCCACAGGGGTACTCTGCACTGGCTGTCTATCCCCTTTTCTCCTCCTGATGGTCACCTGTGTCATGCACCCTGGGTGTAACTACCTCTCTGTATGTCCTGTCTATCAACCCCTCAGCCCCTAAAATGATCCAAATTTCATCCATTCCCAGCTACAACTTCTTATGATGGTTTGTTAGAAGCTGCAGCTAGTTGCACTTCTTGCATAAGTAGTCATCAGGAACACTGGAGGTCTCCCTGCCTTCCTACATCCCTCAACAGAAGCATTTCCATATCTTGTCTGGCATCCCCACTGCTCTAAATGTGCAATAAGGAAGAAAGAAAAATTAACTTATTAAAACATCTCCTTACTGCTCCCCACTCCATCACTGGTCCACTCCCACTATGGCTGCTCCCACAATGGCTGCTTCTCATAAACCTAACTTCTTTTTATTGGTGCCTAATTATGTGTAATCCATTGTCTCCTTAGGAACATAATATGCCAACTGCCCCTGCTTGCTTCTTTTAAACTCCCTCTCCTTCTACATAATCCAGAGTTCCTTCAGGACTGCCCCCACTTGCTTCTTTTAAACTCTCTCTCACTCTATGCAATCCTTTGTCTCCTTGGGACAATAACACGCAAAATGTGCTGATTGCCCCCGCTTGCATTTTTTAAAATCTCTCTCCCTTCTACACAATCTGGTGTCTGTTCAAGACTGTGGCCTGCAAGATGAGCTGATTGCCCCTGCTCGCTTCTTTTAAACTTTATTTCCCTCTACGCAATCTGGTGCCACCTCGGCCCTGTGGTGCGCAAAATGGTGGAGTTCAGTGGGAGGGGAAGATGAAGTTATTCACTTTGGTAAAAGGAATGAAAAGGTGAATTATTATCTAAATGAAGAATCTAAGTGAAATTCAGAGGGCTCTACATGTTCAAATCACAACAAATTAGCAGGCAGGTACAATACATAGGCAAGAAAGCAAAAATTAAGGAGTTGGAGTTAATGTAAAGGGAAATTTTGTCGGGCAAGTTATTGACAAGGCCACTTCTGGAATATTGGGCATAGTTTTCAACCTTTTCCCTTAAAAGGAATTGGTAGCACTAGAAGCAGTCCAAAGGAGATTCATCACGTTAACACCTGGGATTAGTGGGTCATCCTCTCAAGAAAGGAAAGGCAGTCTGGCTCTGTATTCCTTGGAGGTTGGAAGAATGAAAAGTACCCTTGCTGAAATATAAACAATCCTAAGGGGGAGATGCTAAGACACTTTCACTTGTGAGAGAGCCTGGAACAAGCTACAAAATAAGGAACAATTAATTTTAAACTGAGGTACATAGAAACTTCTTCTCTCAGAGGAAATAAATCTCTATCCTTCTTCTGCTATACTCACCAGCTCATGGCACAGGAGACAACCCAGAAATTCCAACCTTTAAGATCCTGCTTTTTGAACATGTACCTAACTGTCTAAACCCATCCCATCCCTTTTCCTACTGTTTAAACCTCGACCTCCCCTTCCTGCAGCTTCTTTGAGATATCCTTATTCTAGCTCAAGCCAGCATAGTAGACTGGAGGATTCACTGAGCACCACCACAAGAAAAGCAATCATAGGGTCGAATATGTACTTTGATAATAAATTTACTTTGAACTTTAAGTATCTTTTGCAGCCAGAGGAACGCCTATCTGACCCCCTTAAGATAGAATTCCTGACACTTATAACTTCCCCAGTTTTGCTTTCCACCTTTCTATCCACGTTGCCCACTGTGGGGCCTGGGACTAGAATTTTCCTGCAGCTCTCCTCTGGGAGGCCACCTTACCCCATTATTATGGAGCAGGCTGCATTGTTAACACACATCGCCTCTTCAAATGACATGGCTTCTTATACCAGTATTCTGTGGTTTTAGTTACAAGGCAAAGTATTCCAGACTTGTTCTTTTCCTGCTATTAATTTCTGGGTCACTTACGGTACATATAAAACCGTGGCCCTGATGTCAGCCTGTGGTATCACACTGATGATGTATCTCCAATCGGAGCAACATCTGCTCATCATTATCTACTGCCTCCCTTCCTTTAACCTATATCAGACCCAAAATTACTGTTAACTGTGCCATGCTTATTTGTAAATTAAGCCTGATGTTATTTAATTTACTAAAAAAACTTCTGAGATTCCATAACACAATCTAATTTCCAAAACGTTCACTAAGCTTCCACGGTACTTCATCAAGGAACTCTATTATGCTCATCAGAAATAATTTTCTGTGAACAACTCCAAGTTGACTGTTTCTCCCACTGCTCCTGGTGAAAATTTTGGCTCTGTGAATGATCTTTATTAGTTTTCTTACCAGTGACCTTAGAATGATTAACTTACAGTTAGCAAGTGTTTGCTTTCCCCATTTTTGATAGTTTTATAGTCTTCCAGTCCACTCCCATCACTCCTGTATCTAAGAGATTTAAAAAGTTTATTAGCAGAATTTTTGTGATCCCGGTCCTTTCCACCTTCAGCATCCAATCAGTTTTAAATACTGATGGAGGATCTTCAACTTGAAATGTTAATTTTATTTTGCTTTCCATGGATGTTGCCTGATCAACTGTTTGCAGAATTTTGTTTTTATTTCATTTTTCCAGCATCTGCATGTTTCCACATAAATAGACTTATGGATTTTGAAGGATATGACTTGTTGCTTTATATATATTTTTGTCTTAACTGATTTGACCTGATCCAAATGACACATTTCACTGTATGTTTCAATTTACATATGACAAGTAAAGCTAATCTTAGTGACCCTCTCTCCCTACTGCCTACTTGGGTTGCATAATCTAAGATATTCATTCTGTACGTTGGTTGCAACCTCTGCTTACAAAAGAATTGTAAACTCTTTCTTGAATTTTTACAGCAAGTTATACCTTTTCCTTTTTTCTGTTTTAATGTATTATATATTTTCATATCTATTACCTACTAATCACTTTTTACACTCTCTTTGTGACAATGAAATACTTTTCCAATGACCCCAGTATTCTCTCTTGATTTTGATTACATTGTTCAACTGACATTTGTTCTCAACTTTTTTTTCCTGTGATAATTTCAATGGTGTTTCTATTTTACTGACATCCAAGGAATTTAAGATTCCTATTGTATAGTAATATATTTAGTTTACACTACCCCTGTATTGATGGCTAATAGCCGTCAAAACCAAAATGTAGCCAATTACAGCCATAGACATATCCCAAGTCTTGGGAACAGGGGCAGGAACTACCTTCAGTTAGCCATCAGGTGCAATAATCAAACATACTAGGCTGACACTGTAAGCATTAAAATGGACAGTGACAGACTCATAGGCTTTTTCCTAATTGTTCATTCATTCATTCTTTTTCATTCTTTGTGCCCTTGTCCTTCAGACCACTGCTGGGGTGCTAATAAACTGAGATGCCTCTCTAAATCAATGAATTCCAGAATTTCTACTCCACACTCAGGCAGCTTTGATTAATTGTCCAAAAACATCTAACTGGCACATCATGAAGTTCCTTTCTTAATTCCAGTGTCCATCAAATGCTGGGTCAGATACCCAGCTGGATCAGTGACTAATGATACAAGTAGCCATTCAGAAATATTTAATCCAGGAGTGCTCCTCACTGAATAGAATTGGTCATCATTCAGAAATATGTAGGCGTGACTAACTTCAACAGGAACATTCCTCCACTTATCCCAGAACTTTGGTGGTTGAAAGCCTGGGATGAATCATCGTGTGGTGCTGGAAGCCAGTGATAGTAGTGGAAGAGGGATAGTGGCTGTTGAGAACAGGCTTAGCCATATGCACTCATGAGTCATTCTGTTATTTTAGCTGTATGAAATTAACCGTTCAATGAGGAGAGGTTATAAGAACAAGTGGGGCCTCCGGGGACTTGTTTCCATACAGACTGTACTGAATATTGGATTTGTTGTGTCTATACACTTCTCCACCTGACTTTGAAGAATAATTTAACTGTACTGTGAAGCTTTTTTGAGCAACACTCTGGAGAGTATCACATAAACATCAGTGGCAAAGTCCACCATGTAAGCTGGGACTATTGACATATAGAACAGTACAGGCCCTTCGGCACGCGATATTGTGCTGACACTTTAACCTACGCCAAGATCCTTATATCCCACATAGCCCTTCATTTTTCTTTCAGCCAAAAGCTGTTAAATGTCATTAATGTATCTGGATGTACCACCACCTCTAGAATTGTTATCCACCCACCTACCACTCTGTGTAAAACAGCTTCCTCTGGCACCCCACCCTCCCCGTACTTTCCTCCAAACACATTAAAGTTATGCCCCCTTGTATTAGCCATTTCTGCCCTGGGGATAACAAGTCTCTGGCTGTCCACTCTCTCTGTGCCTCTTATATCTTATCCACCACTATCAGGTCTAATCTCATTCCCCTTCTCTTCAAAGAAAAAAAACCTAGCTTGCTCAATCTATCCTCATAAAACACACTCTCTTATCCAGACAGAATATTGATAAGTCACCATTGTACCCTCTCTAAAACTTACACATCCTTCCCTAAATGAGGCGACCAGAACTGAACACTATATTCCAAGTTTTATCTAACCAGAGTTTATAGAGCTGCAAGATTACCTCACAGCTTTTCAATTCATGAAAGCCATCACATCATAAGATTTCTTAATAACCATATCAACTTGTGCAGCAACTTCAAGATATCTATGGATATGGACCACAAATTCCCTCTGTTCCTCCATACTGCTAAGAATCCTGCCTCTAACCCTGTGCTCTGCCTTCACATTTGACCTTCCAAAGTGAATCACTTAATACTCTTCCAGATTGAACTCCATCTGCCACTTGTCAGCCCAGCTCTGCATCCGGTCAATGTCCTGTTGTAACCAATGGCAACCTTTTACACTATCTGCAATATCAACAACCTGCATGTAATCTATAAACTTACTAACTCACCCTTCCACTTACTCATCCAAATCACCTATAAAAATCACAAAGAGCGCAGGTCCCAGAACAGATCCCTGCGGAACACCACTGGTCACCGACCTCCAGGCAGAATATGCTCCACCTACTGCCAACCTCTGCCTTCTGTGGGCAAGCCAACTCTGGATCCACAAAGCCAAGTTTCTCTGGATCCTATGCTTCATGATTTTCCGAATGAGCCTACCGTGGCTTACTAAAAGCTATATACACATCCGCTGCTTTGCCTTCATCAATATGTTTTGAAATTTCCTCAAAAATTCAATCACGCTCATGAGGCACAACATTCCTTTCACAAAGCCATACTAACTATCCCTAATCAGACTAATCTTCTCCAAATGCACATGAATCTTGTCTTTAAGAATCCTTCCCAATCATTTGCCGACCATTGAAGTAAGTCTAACTAATTATCCCTATTATCTTTCTTGAACAAAGGAATAACATTTGCTAAACACAAAGTACACTGCAGATGCTGTGGTCAAATCATGTTGTACAAAAAGGCTGAATGAACTCAGCAGGTCGGGCAGCATCCGTTGAAAGAAGCAGTCAACGTTTCAGGTTGAGACCCTTCGTCAGGACTAAAGAAGGAGGGGGCAGCGGCCCTATAAGAAGGTGGGGGGAGGGTGGAAAACCAATCAGAGGAAAGATCAAGGGGTGGGGGAGGGGAAACAGGGAGGGGATAGGCAGGAGAGGTGAAGAAGGAATCTAAGGGGAAAGGACTATGGGTAGTAGAAGAAGGCAGAGTCATGAGAGGTGATAGGCAGCTAGAAGAGGAGACAGAGTGAAGGTGGGATGGGGGAAGGGAGAGGAAGGGAATTACCGGAATTTGGAGAATTCGATGTTCATACCAAGGGGCTGGAGACTACCCAGACGGTATATGAGATGTTGTTCCTCCAACCAAAGTTTGGCCTCATCATGGCAGTAGAGGAGGCCATGTATGGACATATCCGAATGGGAATGTGAAGGAGAGTTGAAGTGAGTGGCAACCAAGAGATCCTGTCTGCTACCCTCAAATCCTTTGGCACTACGCCTGTGGCCAATGGGGATGCAAAGATCATTGCCAAAGGTGCAGCAATCTCTCCCTCACTTCCCGTAGGGAGTTGGGCTAAATCTCATCTGGCCCCAGGGACTTACCTATACCAAAATGTTTCAAAAGTTCCAGCACATCCTCTTTCAACAGTGTTTCAGCAACTCTCAACAATTAGATCCAAGTGCTCATGCCATCGAGGATATGGCTGCAGAATAACTTAGACAATGGACGAGTTTTTGGAAGGCTGAGTTGTTCATCTGAAATCATGCATTCTTAATCTGCTGTGGCAAGTGGTCAAATTGAAATGTTAAATTGCCAAAATAAAACTGAAATAAAAATATGCTAGCATCAAAAATGGTGTATGTAGATCGTTGGATTGTCATTCAGCAACAAACACTGTGCTGGTGGAACTCAATGGGTCTGTGAAGGGAAAAAAGTGTTGACATTTCAGACCAAAATGCTTCATTAGGGCTGTTACTAAACTAACCTAATTTACCATAACATGTTAATTACTTCAATAATAATTACCTCCCCTCAACCATTCAGTCTTGAACCAACCTGTACACCCCCAATCACTATTTGACTATTTGTGCTATTATCAAATCAAATCAAAAATCAAATTCAAGTGTAATTATCATTCAACCATACATGAAAACAGCTGAACGAAACAGTGTTTCTCTGGGGCCAAGGTGCAAAACATACACAGCACGTTCAAAGTAGCGAGCAAAAAACCTAATCATGCAAAAAACCATATATATAGTCCAAGTCCCTGAGCGACATGTGATAATGGATTTTGTTTAATTTTTGGTATATTTTTTCTTTTAGAATTCTTGTGTAATGTATGTTTAATTTATGTCTTTCTTCTAAATGTTGTACCCCTAATGTTATGTGCCTATAATGTTGCTACGAGTAAGCTCTGTATTACACATATGCATACACGTACTTGTGTGGATAAGAATAAATTCAAATTGATTTGACATGACCATCCTTCCTGGCTAATGGAAACTTGTGTCTGATAACACTCTCTTAAAGTGCCTTGGGAAGTTTTACCACTTTGAACATACTGATATTACAAAGGAGGATGTGTTGGCTGCCTAGAGTCAAGTTACATCTATTGTCACAAATACGGCGAGATACGGATGCAATGAAAACTTGTCTGCAGCAGAATCACAGGCACATAGGTTCAGACAACACAAAAAATATATAAATTATACATAGATTATACAAGACAGTGATGAAAAGACTGTGCGAAACAAGGTAACAGTGCAAAGAAAACTCATTTAAAGACCAAGTCCATGGTAATGCTCCTGTCACAACCACGGACTCAGCTGTCCAGCAGATTCTGCAACTGCACTCGTGAATATGCACATGTCAGCTAATTATTATTTCATTTGTGGCAGTATTTAATTCTTTTCGTTGCAACGCTTGTAGAGACTCGAGCAAAGCACAGCAACATTACGCTACCTGTTTGCATTTGGCCTTGCCTGAGAAAGTGGACTATTGTGTCGACTGACACTGAAGACTAGTGGTACTCGTCAAATATTTAGATATTCCTTTCAGCCATGGTGTTGGCATCTAGTTTTCCATTTGAGAGTTTTAGTTAATGGCCCTGTTTGGCCCAGTGCTTATTGTTTTCTTTTCCCTTAAAATATTGCTTGCAGTAAAGTCCGTGAACTATTGACATATTTCAGTGTCTCTTTCTCTGCATTCGGCCATATCTGAACGTATTGACAGTTTCATTACAAAGGCAGGGTTAGGGATAGGGTTGTGCTTATTGGTTGAACAGCTTGATGGTTGTAGGAAAGCAACTGTCTCTGAACCAGGTAGTGTGGGACTTCAGGTGTCTGTACCTCTTCCTCAATGGCAGCAGAGAGAAAAGTGCATGGCATGGATAATTCCTGATGATATATACCGCTTCCTGAAGCAGCACCTCATGTAGATGCTTTCAAAGACACATAAAGATAGAGAAATCCCTGGGAACTGACCAAGTATACCCTTAGACATTGTGGGAAGCAAGGGAAGATATTAGAGTTTCCTTAATAATGGGTGAAGTACTAGAATACTGGTATCTTTATTTAAGAAGGGCTATAAGTTCAAGCCAGGGAACTACAGGCCAGTAAGCCTATAATAGTGTTGGAAATGTTATTGGAGGAAATTCTGAAAGACAGGAGCCATCCACATTTGAAAAGGTAAAGACTGATTAGGGATCATCAGCAGGGAAATTATATCTTACAAATTTGATTGAGTCTTTTGAAGAGGTGACCAAGAAGATTAATAAGGACAGGGTGGTAGATGTTGTCTACACAGACTTGAACAAAGCTTTTGACAAGATCCCACAGGGTAGATCAGTCCAGAAGGTGTGATCACATGGGATCTAGGGTGAACTAGTAAACTGGCTTGATTCAACGTTGTAGAGGTTTGTTTTACAGGACTGGAGACTGGAAGCCTGTGACCATTGCTGTGCAGTAGGGTCACAAAATTGGGGGTGTGATGGACAGCAAAGAGGACTGTCTTAAGGTATCAAAATGATTAAGATCAACTGAAAAAGTGAGCAAAGGTATGGCAGAAGAAATTTAATTCAGATAAGTGTGAAGTGATTTGCTTTGGAAAGTTAAACCAAGCCAATGGTTACGAGTTGGATGCCACGTGCTAGACTTTGATGGAACTTTGTGAGCAGTTCTGTTCACTGTACTATAGGTAGGATGTGATAAAGCTAGAGATAGTTCACAAATATGCTGCCAGGACTGAAGGGCCTGAGTACAGCCTGAACAGATTCTGACTGCTTTCCCTTGGTACAACGGCAAGATGGCCTTGCACAGATTTATAAAATTATGGAGAGGCATTAATAATATGAATAGCCACAGTCCAAATAAGGTGAGTTTAAAAGTAGAGGTCATAGTTTTAAGGTGAGAGGTGAAAGATTTAAATGGGATGAGGGGCAAGCTTGTCACACAGAGGGTGCTGGGTGTGTGCTACAAGCTGAGAGACACTTTAAAAGATATTTAGACAGGTCGATGGATAGATAAATAAATGTAATTAGTTCAGGAAGGCACCTTACCCAGCAATGACCTGTTGGGCTGAAGGCACATCACTTTGACTCTAAAAATGCTCTACAAATGTGGGCTGTTATTGTAAATAATTTCCAGTAATGTATGTTAAAATATAAGCTCAAACTATTATAATTAACAATAGGTAATAAGGCCAATAGTAACTCAACAGGTGAGCTGACTATAGTTAGATGGTTGCAGATGCACATTCGCAACCGATTAAATATTATTAGCAGGAAAAAATATTTGGGAAGTTTCTATTGATTGGGATCTTAAAAAGATTTAACTTATTCATTTTAATCTCTGTTAAGCGTAGTATAAAAGAAGGAAATTATGGTTTGGAGATAAGCTCAACAAAGTCAGGTAAGTATGATTTAACCACAATGAAAGTATTAGTTCGGGGATGGCAAAAAATCCTTCCTGGAATGCTTTAGGTTTCATGTCTGTACAAGCAAAATGTGCTGCAAGCTGTTTATACAAAGGAGACCCAGGACACTTGTTGTTTCTTGCACAAACTCCATTGTGATTTCATTGATTAGCGTGAAGAGTCCTCTATAAAACTACTAAGTCCCATTGGGCATTCAATTATCTAGACATTGGAAATGTCAGATAAATGGAAATTAAATGAATGAAGAATTCTGCTTTTATTCACTATTGCAAATGGATTAATTCAAAACAAGGATTTAATAGGTGCTCCAATTTTTATCAGCTTTTAAAGTAAGGAATGACTAATATTACTTTAGGATATGTTTTGATACCAGTGAAACGGTGACTGTGGTAACGTTAAACTTGGCAATGATCAGAAATAAGCGAGTTTCCGAAACAAGTTTTCTTCTCCCTCAGTAATGAAGATTTTATCAGTACTGGTATCGTTGAAAGCCTTTATCATTCATTTAGGACCTGGGTATCATTTGCAAGGCCAGCATTTACTGCCCATACCTGGGAATCCATTGCCTGGAAGAATGCACTCCCGAGCTACTCCCCCATTTACTGCCCATTCCTGGGAATCCATTGCCTGGGAGAATGCACTTTGGAGTTACTCTCACATTTACTGCCCATTCCCCATTGCCCTTGAGAAACTGGTTGTAACCTGAACTCCTGAGATACTATCACACAGTGCTTTTAGATAAGCAGTTTCGGGATTTAGATCCAACAATAAAGGATCAGCAATACTTTTCCAAAACAGAAAGGTACACATCCTGATAGTTCTTCTGGGCACCTGAAGTCCTAGTTCTTCTAAGTTGTATTTTGAGATTCTGTCATAGTAGCCTAGGCAAGTAGTTGCAGTGTATGTTGCAGACAGTATACTCTGTAGCCACTACACTAGTGGTCGAGTGGATGATTACTTAGGATAGTTGAAGGGGTACTCATCAAGAGGGCTACTTCATCCTAAGTTCTTGAGTGCTGTTACGGCTGGGGTCATCTGACAATATTCCATTACATTCTTGATTTAAGGAGTAGATTGTGTAAAATTGAGGAACAAGGAAGAGAGTTACTCATGGTAGATTGCCCAATTGTTGACTTACCCTTGTAATCGAGGTATGTATGCAACTCATCTAGTTGCTTATCTGGACAATCATTAGCTCAACTTCATATTCTTGTCAAACATCAAGTTTAGAACCCTGTCCCTCATCACAGTACGATCCAGCCGACATAGACCAGTGAGGTATCAGACCCTCTCATCAGCTGTGACCAATCACAGAGAGAAAATTTCCGGACAGAGCCTGGAGGTACACGACTTCAGGTTTGTTGCTGGAGAACAGGTCTTTCATTGTAATAATAATTCGGGATTCACTAACTGTTTGGGCTGTTCAGTAGTTCCTCATGGACTGGGAAGGATTCGGTCCTGAGGAACAGTGCTGGATTCCAGAAAGGGACATCTTGGATCTGGCTCTCATCCATGACTGCCATCATCGTCTCTCCGAGCAGCCAGGGCCATCTGGAGTTGGCTGATTCTCAGGTTCCTGTTACAACAAACACTAAACAATTCCAGCCTCGGAGGTTTAGATGCTCTAACTCTCTGGAATATGGATAACTAGCGTGGCCCCTTTAAAGATTCAAGCCCGCCCCACTAACTGGCAGCCATGTTTTGGCATCAAGATTTTAATATTTAAAGAGCGTCTGAACTGAGGCTCAAGACTCAATTGTCAGCTCAACTTTGGATTCTCATCTAGCATCTTGTTTAGAACCCTGTCTTTGTTTCAGTTTGTGTCAGATATTCCAGCACGTGGATCCTAACAATTCTCACCTGGGTCTCTCATCACAGTCAAGGGTATGAAAATTTTAAAAAATACTGTGGATGGCAAAAATCTCAAAAAATCTGAAAATGCTGGAACACTCGAAAGTTAGGCACAAAGACAGAGTCGATACTTCAAGACCTTGAAGACCTTTCACCTGAATGTCAAGGGTAGATGGGGCTCTACCTTGTTGATCAATGTCAGAAACGCTTGCAACAGAAAATACTTGTCAGGCTGGAATGCTGTTCTGATCTTGCAGCACATCAATATTGACAATTTCTTTTTGCTGAGAAGTTGCAAATGGAACTGTGTAATCACCAGGGAGCATCATCACTTCTGACAAACATGATGGATGAAAGCAGATAAAGAGTTTGGGCTTATGACACTGCAGTAACATCGCCACAGGTTTTCCTCTGGACTTATTGGAATTCAGTAATCATTTCTGTCAAAGAAGTAAGGAAATCATGCTCTGCATTTCGTAGTAAATGAAGTGATATGATTATGGATATTAACTTGTATTAACATGTAAATCTGAAAATGACTTCAATCAAATATGTCCGTATGACAAATCGTAAAAGTCTCGTGGTGATTCTTGGCTTCTCCCACAGACATACGTAAATGAATGTTGCAATGAATGACTCATCACTCAAATGGTGGTTAAATGATAACATGCAAATTATGGATTCAGATTGTAAGCAATCCTCTAAAAGCCTGCTCAGATATAACAATTAGTGTATCTAAGTTATGGTTCAGATGTGCTAACAAATTGGATCAGGCAGTGAGAAAGTGCATCAAAGAGTACAGCAAGATGGAGTTCAGTTAGAAGATTTGGCAGAGAAATGTGAGCTGGACCCTAACCTGTTCAAGTGTGAGGTGTTGTCAAAAGCAAGAAGTCATACAGTAGAGGCAGGACCCTGAGGAGCACTGATGTATAGAGGGATCATGCAGTGATAAAGGAGGTGTACGGCATACTTGCCTTTATCATTGAGTGAAAATAGTCGGTAAGTCATTTTACAGCTGTATAAAACTTTAGTTTGGAGTACTGTGTGAACTAGTTATCACACTATAATAAGGTCATGGACTGTTTGGAGAAGGTACAAAAGAGGTTCACCAAGATGTTGCCTGGATTGGAGAATATTAGCTACAAGGAGAGGGTGGGTAAATTTGGATTATATTCTTCGGAGCATTCAAGGCTGAGGGGTAACCTGATGGAAGTATAGAAATTTATGAGAGGCATAAATAGGGTAGATCGTCAGATTTATACCCTTTTGATGTTTCCACACTGTGAAAGAAACTGTATCTACTCTATCTATGCCGCTCATAATTTTATATACTTCTATCAAACAATATTTCGGCATCAAGCACTCCAGAGAAAACAATATATGTTTATCCAAACTATTTTTCTAGCTATTGCTCTCCAATTCGGGCAACATCCTAGTGAACGACTCCTTCCGCACTCCCTCAAAAACGTTGACATGTGGCGAAATTCTGCTCTAACTTGATCTGCAAGTTCATAGATGATACCACCACAGACGGCTGCACCTCAGACAACTATGAATTAGAATCCTAGAAGGAGGTAGAGAGCTTAGTGATGTGGTGGCATGACAACAACCTTCCTCTCAATGTCAAATCAACAAAAGAGCTGGTGATTGACTTCCGAAAGGGAGCTGGTGCACATGCCCCTGTCGACATCAATGGTGTTAACTTTGCAGGTGTTGAGGGCTTCAAATTCCTAAGTGTAAACACCTGTCCTGGTCCAAGCATGTTGACAGCCAAGAAAACCCACTAAAGTCATCAGAAAGCTAAAGAAATTTGGCACGCCTTGTCAACTCTTAGCAATTTTTATCAATGCACCATAGAAAGTATTCTTTCTAGATGCAAAATGTCTTGGTAGGGCTGATGCTCTTCACATGACCACAAAAAAACTGCAGAGCATAGTGGACACAGTTCAGTATATTATAGGAACCAGGCTCCCTTCTATGAACAATTCTATATTAATCACTGCTCCGAGTAAAGCAGCCAGCTTAAGACAACATGCACCCCAGACATTCTCTCTTCTCACCTCTCCTAATGGGCAAAAGATACAGAAGGCTAACAGCATGTAGCACCAGGCTCAAGGACAGTTTCTATCCCACTCTTTGTCTCACTATCGACCCTAGTGGGGGTGGGGTGACTCTGCTGGTGAGGAATGATATTCAGTCCCTTGCGAGGGGGGACATAGAATCAGGGGATGTAGAGTCAATATGGATAGAACTGAGAAATTCTAAGGGTAGAAGGACCCTAATGGGAGTTATCTACAGGCCCCCAAAGAGCAGTCTGGATGTAGGGTGTAAGTTGAATGAAGAGTTAAAACCGGCATGTCGCAGAAGTAATGATACAGTTGTCATGGGGGATTTCAACATGCAGGTAAACTGGGAGAATCAGAATGATACTGGACCCCAAGAAAGGGAGTTTGTGGAGTGCCTCCGAGATGGATTCTTAGAACAGCTGGTACTGGAGCCTACCAGGGAGAAGGCAATTCTAGATTTAGTGTTGTGCAATGAACTGGATTTGATCAGGGACCTCGAGGTAAAGGAACCATTAGTAGGTAGTGACCATAATATGATATGTTTTAACCTACAATTTGAGAAGGAGAAGGGAAAATCGGATGTGTCAGTATTACAGTTGAACAAAGAGAACTATGAAGCTATGAGGGAGGAGCTGGCCAAAGTTCAATGGAACAATACCCTAGCAGGGAAGACAGTGGAACAACAATGGCAGGTATTTCTGGGAATAATGCAGAAGGTGCACGATCGGTTCATTCCAAAGAGGAAGAGAGATCCTAAGGGGACTAAGGGGCGGCCTTGGCTGACGAGGGAAGTAAAGGGCAGTATAAAAATAAAAGAGAAGAAGTATAACATAGCAAAGATGAGCGGGAAACCGGAGGACTGGGAAGCTTTTAAAGAGCAACAGAAGATAACAAAAAAGGCAATACGCCAAGAAAAAATGAGATACGAAGGTAAACTAGCCAAGAATATAAAGGAGGATAGTAAGAGCTTCTTTAGGTATGTGAATAGCAAAAAAATAGTTAAGACCAAAATTGGGCCATTGAAGACAGAAACGGGTGAATTTATTATGGGGAACAAGGAAATGGCAGAAGAGTTGAACAGGTACTTTGGATCTGTCTTCACTAGAGAAGACACAAACAATCTCCCAGATGTAATAGTGGCCAAAGGAACTAGGGTAAAGGATGAACTGAAGGAAATTTATCTTAGGCAAGAAACGGTGTTGGATAGACTGTTGAGTCTGAAGGCTGATAAGTCCCCGGGACCTGATGGTCTGCATCCCAGGGTACTTAAAGAGGTGGCTCTAGAAATCGTGGATGCATTGGTAATCATTTTCCAATGTTCTATAGATTCAGGAACAATTCCTGCTGATTGGAGGGTGGCTAACATTGTCCCACTTTTCAAGAAAGGAGGGAGAGAGAAAACAGGGAATTATAGACCGGTTAGCCTGACATCAGTGGTGGGAAAGATGCTGGAGTCAATTGTAAAAGAGGAAATTACGACACATTTGGATAGCAATAGAAGGATCAGTCCAAGTCAGCATGGATTTATGAAGGGAAAATCATGCTTGACTAATCTTCTGGAGTTTTTTGAGGATGTAACTATGAAAATGGACAAGGGTGAGCCAGTGGATGTAGTGTACCTGGACTTTCAGAAAGCCTTTGATAAAGTCCCACAAAGGAGATTAGTGAGCAAAATTAGGGCACATGGTATTGGGGGCAGAGTACTGACATGGATTGAAAATTGGCTGGCTGACAGGAAACAAAGAGTAGCGATTAACAGGTCCCTTTCGGAATGGCAGGCTGTGACCAGTGAGGTACTGCAAGGTTCAGTGCTGGGACAGCAGCTGTTTACAATATACATTAATGATTTAGATGAAGGGATTAAAAGTAACATTAGCAAATTTGTTGATGACACAAAGCAGGGTGGCAGTGTGAAATGTCAGGAGGATGTTATGAGAATGCAGGGTGACTTGGACAGGTTGGGTGAGTGGGCAAATGTATGGCAGATGCAGTTTAATGTGGATAAATGTGAGGTTATCCACTTTGGTGGCAAGAACAGGAGGGCAGATTACTATCTAAATGGAGTCAAGTTAAGAAAAGGGGAAGTACAACGAGATCTAGGTGTTCTTGTACATCAGTCAATGAAAGCAAGCATGCAGGTACAGCAGGCAGTGAAGAAAGCTAATGGCATGCTGGCCTTTATAACAAGAGGAATTGAGTATAGGAGTAAAGAGGTCCTTCTGCAGCTGTACAGGGCCCTGGTGAGACCCCACCTGGAGTATTGTGTGCAGTTTTGGTCTCCAAATTTGAGGAAGGACATTCTTGCTATTGAGGGAGTGCAGCATAGGTTCACAAGGTTAATTCCCGGAATGGCGGGACTGTCATATGTTGAAAGATTGGGAGCGACTGGCCTTGTATACACTGAAATTTAGAAGGATGAGAGGGGATCTGATTGAAACATATAAGATTATTAAGGGATTGGACACGCTGGAGGCAGGAAGCATGTTCCCGCTGATGGGTGAGTCCAGAACTAGAGGCCACAGTTTAAGAATAAGGGGTAGGCCATTTAGAACAGAGATGCGGAAAAACTTTTTCACCCAGAGAGTGGTGGATATGTGGAATGCTCTGCCCCAGAAGGCAGTGGAGGCCAAGTCTCTGGATGCATTCAAGAGAAAGTTAGATAGAGCTCTTATAGATAGTGGGGTCAAGGGATATGGGGAGAGGGCAGGAACGGGGTACTGATTGTGTATGATCAGCCATGATCACAGTGAATGGTGGTGCTGGCTAGAAGGGCCGAATGGCCTACTCCTGCACCTACTATCTATTGTCTATTGTTATGATCTTGCACTTTACTATTTACTTGCACTACATTTTTCAGTAGCTTTTACACTCTATTCTGTGTTGTTCTTGTCTTACCTTAATACACTGTGTAATGAATGATCTGTATAAACAATATGCAAGACAAGCTTTTCACTGTATCTTGGAACATGTGACAAAAATAAACTAATACAAAACAATATATCCTTCCTGCATATTTGCAGTTCCTTTGCCTTTTTGTTGAGGAAAAGTTGCCCCATTGATTGGAAATCTTAACTTTTTATATTAATGTCTCAGTGCAATTGCTTGATCTAGATTTTACATACTATATTAATCTTCTGATATATGGCATATTATTTCTGTCATTTCTTCACTAATAAAATTAACTAATAGTGTTTTCAATAGTTCACAACAGAGCTCCATCAGTATTTTCAAGGGCATTCTTACAGTAACATTTATAAAGTACTGACTACATGAAAATCATGTTGGAGGAGGAAATGCTGAAAAAAGTTTGAAGTTTATTTTCAAATCCATTTGTAAAGTTCCTACATAAATAAAATAGGAACATTCCCATTAACCACAGTGTCACTGGAACAGAATCATGTAATATTTATTAGTATAATACATTACAGAATGGCCAGCTAAAAATACTTCTTGACTATATAATGGATTTTGCTAGTAAGAAAGTTACACTCCAAACGATTCTGTGCAAAATATATGGAAGTAAAAACAAGTTATCATGAAGCAGTAGACTTCAGAGAAAGCTGTTTATAGTACAATATCCATCAAAAAGTTTATAAACCTTGCATTTGTTTTCTCCATTGCAGAAAATAATACCTTGCGAGCACTGAATGCAGTATACTAAATTGGAAGTGTAATTGAAATCTGCTTTACCTACTGTAGAAGGAATACTCGACGCCCCAAATGATTGGCAGGAAAGTTAATAGAGCAAGTATTGCTCTGAAGAGGGGAACTGGTTGGGAGAAATAGAAGAGGAGAGCATTGATTTATGAAAATAATGGCCCCTTCAGAATGCCGATAGGGGAGGGCAAGATATCCCATCTATAGAGGTGCAATCCTACAAAGCTGAGAGAAATTATTTGATCACTCTTCTGGGGAAGAGTATTGTGTTGTTATACCTAATCAAAGTTGCTATTTTCTGATGATGGTGACATTGGTTTTCTTAGCTTGCCTGTAGATTTGGAATGTTTTACCAAAACAAAGGCACCTCTCCTTCACTCTGAGTTGTCTGTTGCAGGTAGTTCACATCTTGAAAGCATATAGGAGGGCAGGATCACAGTTGTCCTGTAAAACATAAGCTTTGTGCTGGATTTCATGTTCTTATCTACAAATACTCTTTTCTACTGATGTTCTGAAGTACTGAAGGAGGTGGTGAAGTTTATCATTGATGTTTACCTTTGTTGACAGCTGGCTCCTAAGTGGCTCTCATCATTGTCAAGGGAGTTCCCATCTTAAATACACTCAAAGACTTGAATTGCAGTGTAGTTGAAGCTGCTCCATGCATTTCTTCTGGAGTTGTGATCATGTACATTTGCAGATGGTCAGAATCTGTAGTACAATTTGCAGTGTAGCTCCTCAACAACCAAGTAGAGTTTCAGGGAAGACCCATGCAATGATTTTCCCTGCAAGAGACACAGAGACCTATCTGTAATCAGCTTGTTCTCCTTTCTTGAAGATGGGATCTCTGGAGTTACCTGGCATGTTCTCTTACTGTGAGTTTGTGCCCGAAATTTCATTACACCAAATTTTAGAACTTCAACAGAAACATCATCTGCTCCTGAGGTCTTGTTGCTTTGCAATTAACAAGTGCCATTTTACGAGTTCTTGTCCATCTGCATAAAATTTGTACTGTCACATTCAGTTGTTTCATGAATGTTTTATTCATGCCTAATTATTTCATTCATGGAGGTCCATGTGTGGAATGCATCCCAAGTGCAGCATCACTGAATCAACGCTATTTGATTCCATATCAATGCCATATATAGTAAGTCATCTGTGTAATACGGTAAAGAAAATGTTGTTCTTTCTGCAGCTGTATGTCCTTAAGTTGTTGCAGCAGCTGTCTGAAATATCCCTTTATGTGTGTGAGTTCCCAGAAGTAACACACTGTTGGGGGCAAGAGCTCATCATGTACTCATAATTATGTCCAGGCTGTGCATGGACGGATACTTCAGCCTACGCTGGTCCCACCCTGGGAGTAACTGTTCTTGATTTTTAGTATTGCAGAATTATAGGACTCTATAATTCACAAAACAATATATTAGAAACTTTGGAGGCAAATATACCAAGATCTGTCACAAATAGTTTGATGAAACTCAAGTGGTTCTCTGCCAAAGGTGATGCACTTCCCTGGAATGAACCTATCAAATGTGAACTGGGATGGGCTATTCAGCCCCATTAATGTATTCGTCATTTAACTATATTGTGGCTAAAATAGAACTCGACTCCAAGTACTGTTTGACTTCAGCTCATTCAATACCTTTAGAATTTTGCATTTGTCCTAAAACTTTCATTTGTTTGAGCAGCTCCTTCTTCTGGGAAAATTGAGTTTTAAACTTTTATTGCACGTTGTGTACAAAGTCACCCAATCTCGATTTCCACATTGTAGTGTACAGACAACATTTGGATTTGTGCATGAACTTCAATTCATTGTCAGTGTTCACTGAAGCATATTTAAGAATGAGTCATACATTCACAGTCAGGCTGTTGCTTACTGACTGCAACTCAGCGTTCAACGCCATCATACCCTCAGTCATAATCAACAAGCTCCAAATCCTGGGCTTCTGTACCTCTCTCTCTACAAATGGATCCTTGACTTCCTCATCAGGAGACCATAGTCAGTACAGATCAGAAATAACATCTCCTCCTCGCTGACAAACATCACTGGTGCACCTCAAGCTTAGAGCAAGCTTAGCCCACTTCTCTACCCTAGACCCATGACAGTTGCTCAAACGCCTTCTAAAAATTTGCCAATGACACAACTATCATGGGCAGAATTTCAGAAGGTGTACAGGAATGAGATAGATCAGTCTGTTGATTGGTGCTGAAACAGCAACCTTGCCCTCATCATTAGTAAGAGCAAAGAATTGATTGTGGACTTCAGGGAGGATAAGTTGAGGGAGCACAGTCCTCATCGAGGGATCAAGAGTGGAAAGGGTGAGCAGTTTCAGGTTCCTGGGTGTTAACATCTCTGAAGATCTATCCTGGACCCAACATAATGATACAGTCACAAAGAAGGCCAAGAGTGGTTCAATTTCATTAGGAATTGAGAAGGCTTGGTATGTCATCAAAGACTTGCAATTTTCTATCGATGTACCGTAGAGAGCAATCTAACTGGTTGCATCACTGTCTGGTATGGAGGGGGCACTGCACAGTGTCAGAAAAAGCTGCAGAAAGTTACAACCTCAGCCAGCTCCATCATGGGTACTAGTCTCCCCAGCATTGAGAACACCTTCAAATGACAATGCCTCAAAAAGGAGGCATCCATCTTTAAAGACCACTATCAACCAGGTCATGCCCTCTTCTTATTGCTACCATCAAGGAGGAGATGCAGGAGCCTGAAGACAGGTTTTAAGAACAGCTTCTTCCCCACCACCATCAGATTTCTGAATGGACAATGAACCCATGGCCAATACTTCACAATTGCCAGTGATATTAAACCTGATTCTGATTCTACCTGAAAATATCCCTAATAAACTCGGAAACCAATAAAATTTGAAGTTTACACAAGGAAATCTGCAGAGGCTGGAAATTCAAGCAACACACAAAATGCTGGTGGAATGCAGCAGGCCAGGCAGCATCTATAGGGAGAAGCGCTGTCTTTCTTATACAGTGCTTCTTCCTATAGATACTGCCTGGCCTGCTGCGTTCCACCAGCATTTTGTGTGTGAAATTTGAAGCTTATGCTCCTTTGTCCTGGACTTCCTGACTAAAAAGGAAAAGTGGTTTATTTGTATTTAGCCTCCTGAATTCCTTTATTATTTTCATAGATCACAATTAGACCTCTTTCTCTTTCTAAGATTAAGGAAATATAAATCAAGTTTATACGTCCTTTCCTTATAATTTAAAATGTGATATTCCTCTGGTGAACTTGTGTGGTACTCAGCGAAAGAACAAGAACTGAAACAAGTCTCCCCCATATTAGATAATATTGTAGCTGGGCTTTTAACTCACCAACTATCCTACCAAAACTCTATATCATTGGTTCCTCTATCAACCAAAAATTTACCACCTTCAGCATTATAAATATTCAACAAGCGAGCATGCTCAGCCATCTGCAGAAGGGAATTTTAAAGATATATAATGCTCACCAACAAATTTTCCTCATTTCTGTCCTAAGTGATCTCATCTTGAGGCTATGACCCCTATTTATAGATTCCCCAATCTATGAAAGGAGCCTCTCAGTATCCTCTCCAGATCAATGAAACCACCTTTTGTTTTTCTATTTTCAAGTCATTCTTCAAATTTTTAGTCTCATCTTCTGGGACTTATTGCCCACAGCTTTTGCATGTCCATGCATACCTGATTCAGATATGGAAGACTAAGTATGCTGGCTCTCTGCACTCTCAAAAGTGGCAATAAGGTTTCAGCAGTGTCTTGAGTTCTGCCAGTGCTGTGGAAAGACTGGTCCATAGTACACAGATAAGCTTTGTGAAGAAGCAAATTCATGCCAGAGCTTTTCCTTCAATCAAAATTATCAAAGGCTTTGAGTTTTAATGTATTACAAGAAGCATAGAAGCAATTCAATCATTAAACTGAAGCATTTTTTTTTAATTACCTTCCCTGTTTCTTCTTCACCTCCTAGAATCTAGTGGGATCCCAGATCTCATGTTAACAGAATCAAAGAAGAAATTGCCTGTGTAATCCCTGCAAGTCAAGGCCCCACTGTTGGTTGCCACTATTGGTTTCAGCAATGAAACGTGATGAAGGGTGAGCTCTGTCACTCAGTAAATCTCAGGCTTCTATGTTCAGCATTTTGCATAGAGAAATCAACAGCCATCTCCTGCCGTTTTCTGGTTTTCTCTTCTCCGGTAGATAAAAACTCCACGTTTTCCATTAGGCAGCAATCAAATTTAGGAAGTAGGAATCCTGCCGGTGATGCACAGATATAATCTGCACATTGAAAATAATTTTCTTCTATTCCCATTGCTTGCAAGCATTCCTCTTAAATTTTCATCTGCAATTCCTTCAAAGTAACTATATTTGTATGCAGTGAAAGTGAGCTGCAAATCTCTATTTTTCTTTAATGGGTCATTCAAAAGCACATTACTGGATCTATCAGAACACCTCATTTTAGTACTTCTACTGTCCAAAATGAATTCAGTAATTAACCTTTTAATTTTATGTCCATTGCAATTATCTTGATGCCTCCAATGTTTGATCTATATAGGGGTCATAGGCCACATTTTAATGCCTATTCGTAGTGCCCACCCAGCTATCCTTGTGGTTAATTATCTCTTTGGGCAATGTTATTACATGTAGACTGTGCTTTTAGATTGATATTCATCACTAGATTTTCAGAAGAGGTTAAGTATATAACTCTGTGAATTCAACCATATTACAGCACCTGTGGAACTCAGATCACTGTGCAGAATTCCTGCTGCCTTGACATTTATTTATCTTTAACTTTCTTTAGTTTAAATTAAGTGCTATCATATCTTCAAACTTCATTGAATCTGACATAGTGATCTATACACTTGGTTACAGAAAAAAAAGCAATTTGATACAAATTTCACCATCACAGAATGAGTGGAAAAATTTACAGGAGCAGTGTCTGAAGTTTAACCAAGATTTTCTGCAAAGGATATTGAATCCTTACCTTTTGTTTTGTAATTTGTTCTCCATGATTGAGCATGTTGTTTTTCTTGTTCTGCCCCTGAGGGAGAAGTTGTTGCAACTAATCTATCTGAAGGTGTTTTCAGAACTGGCTAGAAAGCAGACAAACCTGAATGGTTCTCAAAGCTGATTTTTTGGGTCCTACTATCAACAAATGACAGAATCACAAATAAGAGAAAATCTTCAGATGCTGGAAATCAGAGGAACACACACAAAATGCTGGAGGAACTCAGCAGGCCATGTAGCATCTATGGAAAAGAGTAAACAGTCAACCCTTCACCAGGACTGGACAAAAAAAGATGAGGAGTCAGTGTAAGAAGGTGCAGGGAGGGGAGAGAACAACATAAGGTGATAAGTGAAACCAGGAAAGGGGATGGGGGGGGGGGGGGGATGAAGTAAAGAACTGGGAATTGATTGGTGAAAGAGATATGAGGCTGGAGAAAGGGGAATCTGATATGACAGGGCAGGAGGCCAGGGAAAAAATAAAAGGGGAGGATCACCAGAAAGAGGTGAGGGCAAGTAAGGAGATATAGTGAGAGTGGGAATGGGGAATGGTGAAAGGAGTGAGGCATTATCAGAAGTTCGAGAAATTGATTCCCATGCCAACAGGTTGGAGTCACTCAGA
Source organism: Hemitrygon akajei (assembly GCF_048418815.1). Taxonomy (NCBI): domain Eukaryota; kingdom Metazoa; phylum Chordata; class Chondrichthyes; order Myliobatiformes; family Dasyatidae; genus Hemitrygon; species Hemitrygon akajei. The sequence goes on from NC_133131.1 coordinate 112,634,782, forward strand.
CAGAATATAAGATGTTGCTCCTCCAACCTGAGTGTGGTCTCATCACAACAGTAGAGGAGGCCATGGACTGACATGTTGGAATGGGGATGGGAAGTGGAATTAAGATGGGTGGCTACTAGGAAATCCCACTTTTTCTGGCAGACAGAATGTAGGTGCTCAGCAAAGCGGTCTCCCGATCAACGTCGGGTCTCACCGATATATTGGAGGCCACACCAGGAATACCGGATATAGCAGATAAACCCAAATGACTCAAGGGTGGGGTGTCGTCTCACCTGGAAGGACCATTTGGGGCACTGAATGCTAGTGAGGGAGGAGACGTAGGGGCAGGTGTAGCACTTGTTCCTCTTGCAAGGATAAGCACCAGGAGGGACGAACAGGCAAGGGAGCGATTCCTGCAGAAAACAGAAAGGGGGTGGGGCAGATGTCCTTGGTAGTGGAATCCCGTTGGAGATGGCAGAAGTTCTGAAAAATTATGTGTTGGATGTAGAGGCTGGTAGGGTGGTAGGTGAGGAGAAGAGGAACCCTGTCCCTGATGGGATGGTGGGAGGATGGGGTGAGGGTATATGTGGATGAAAGACCAGAGCGAGGTGTCCAAAAAGAGCTCTGGTCTTCTATCTACTCTGGATCTTTTCATTGCAAACTGCCAATGGGACATCAACCGTCTTGACTTCAATACTCCTCTCTCCAATTTCAACTTCACAGGTTCCCACAAAGGAACACCAGGCCATTGTCTCCCAGACCATCACCAATCCGGGGAGTTTCCACCCACTGTCACTCACCTCATCGTTCCCTCACCCCACACCTCCCATTTCTACCTCCTACTCAAGATCCACAAACCTTAATGTCTAGGTAGACCCCTTGTTTCGGGTTGTTCCTGCCCCACTGAACTCATACCTAAGTACCTCGACTCAGTTCTCTTCCCCCTGTTTCAGGCCCTTCCTACCTACGCCCACTGCACTTCACATGCTCTTGATCTTTTCAATGATTTCAAGTTCTCTGGAACCGAGCATCTTATTTTCACTATGGATGTCCAGTTCCTATACACTTCCATCCCCCACCAAGAAGGCCTCAAAGCTCTCAGTTTCTTTCTGAACTCCAGATCCAACCAGTTCCCCTCCACTACCACTCTCCTTCGCCTGGCAGAACTGGTCCTCACTTTCAATAATCTTTCATTCGGCTCCTCCCACTTCCCTCAAACAAAAGGTGTAGCCATGGGTACCCGCATAGGCCCCAGCTATGACTGCCTGTTTGTCAGCTACATAGAACAGTCCATGTTCCAAGCCTATACTGATGTCACTACCCCTCTTTTCCTATGCTACATTGACAACTGTATTGGAGCTGCTTCCTGCACTCATGCAGAGCTCATGGACTTCATCGACTTTTTCTTCAATTTCCACCCTGCTCCCAAATTTACCTGGTCTATTTTCAACACCTTCCTCCCTTTTTTTGATCTCTCTGTCTCTATCTCTGGAGGCAGCTTATCAACTGATGTCTATTATAAACCCACTGACTCTCACAGCTGCCTGGACTACACCTCTTCCCACCCTGTTACTTGTAAAAATGCCAAACCCTGCTCTCAATTCCTCCATCTCCACTGTATCTACTCTCAGGATGAGGCTTTTCATTCCTGGATGAAGGAGATGTCCTCCCTCTTCAAAGAAAGAGGCTTCCTTCCTCCACCATCAACACTGCCCTCAACCACATTTCTTCTATTTTGCTCATGTCTACCCTCAGTCTATCCACCTGCCACCCTAACGGGGTTAGGGTTCCTCTTGTCCTCTCCTACCTCCCCACCAGTCTCCACATCCAGAACGTAATTCTCCATAACTCATGCCATCTCCAATGGGACCCCACCATCAAGCACATCTTTCCATCTCCCCCATTTTCTACTTTCTGGAGGTATTGCTTCCTCAGCGACTCCCTGGTCCATTTCTCCTTCCCCACCTGAGCTCCCTCCTGGCACTTACCTTTGCAAGTGGAGCTAGTGTTACACCTGCCCCTACTCCTCCTCCCTCACTACCAGTCAGGGCTCCAAATAGTCCTTCCAGGTGAGGAGATGCTTCTCCTGTGAGTCTGTTGGGGTCATCTATGGTATCCGGTGCTTCCTGTGTGGCCTCCTGTATATCGGTGAGACCTGACATAGATTGGGAGACTGCTTTGCCGAGCACCTGTGCTGCGGCTGCCAGAACAAGCAGGATCTCCCAGTGGCCACCCATTTTAATTCCACTTCCCATTCCTATTCCAATATGTCAGTCCATGGCCTCCTCTACTGCCATGATGAGACCACACTCAGGCTGGAGGAGCAACACCTTATATTCTATCTGGTAGCCTCCAACCTGATGTCATGAACATCAATTCCTCAAACTTCTAGTCATGCTTCTCCCCCTTCACCATTCCCCATTCCCATTTCACTTTCCCAACTTCTTTCCATATCTGTCCATCATCTCCCTCTGGTGCTCCTCCCCCTTTTCTTTTTACCATGGCCTTCTGTCCTCTCCTATCAGATTCCCCCTTCTTCAGCCCTGTATCTCTTTCACCAATGAACTTCCCAGCTCTTAACTTCACCCCTCCCCCTCCCAGTTTCACCTATCACCTTCTGTTTCTCCCTGCCTGCCACCCACCTTTTAACTCTACGCGTCATCTTTTCTTTTCTCCAGTCCTGCTGAAGTGGCTTGGCCTGAAATGTTGACTGTACTCTTTTCCATGGATGCTGCCAGGCCTGCTGAGTTCCCCCAGCATTTTGAGTGTGTTGGTTGAAATGACAGAACCTTGCTTGTTTTGAACACTTTCTTACCACGTGATTTGACACACGATAACCACAGGTTCCATCCAATTGAGTGCAAAGCAGAAAAAAATTATCAAAAAGATCTTAAAAAAGAAGCTAAAGTTCAAGATGAATCTGCTTGAAATTGGATTAATTTAGCTAACAACTTGTGTATGTTTTATTTTTCCATTCAACATAATCACCCCATTAAACATAATCAATTTAAATTGGATTAAACTTATTGTATTATCAAGACTAAGTTATAACTTGGGAGCATTTTGTTTCAATCAAATAAAAATTAAAGAACTTTAAGGTGCCACTTTCAGTCAAAGTGAATGGACAATCCATATTTAAACATGTTGGCTTAGTTAAATAGAAAGGATGATTATTAGTGACTTATTGTTTTAATTAAATAGCCCATCCATTTTGAACCCCAATTTACTTCTGACATTTTACTTTGATTTAGGTTTACAAGATATAAAGTGTCATGAAATTTTGTGTAGGCGCAAAATGAGAGAATCTCTTTTCATTCTCATGAATTTTTAAATGCCAACGGAAGTTGATGAAGATTGGGCTTTTCATCAATGGATCATAGCTCCGAAACTGAAAAACAGAGTTCAGTTTTACATATCTGAGCAAACACTTAAAAGCAGATGAAACCATACAATAATGACAGAAAAGGTCACCCTTCGCACAATTCTAACTCTTCAGCCAACAGAAAAACTTACCTTTGTGCTATTTTGTTTTATTATAAGGTACACAATTTTTAAAATATTGCTTATTTTTGAATAGTGACAAATGAAGTATGTTCCAACTAAATTTCCAATTATTGTTGCATACTTTGGTAATCTCATGTATCCATTTAATTTGTGGCTGAGTTGAACACACTGATGAAGGAGAAATACTGTCATTACTGTATTCCTGTGATTAATATAAGGGTTTCCGTTTTCCTCACTCCAGAGTTCTGGCATTGAAGTACTTCATAATTTCAAAAAATTGACCGTATTTCATCTTATTTATGGTATTTAACTAAATATATCATCTAGTAGCAGACAGAAATCAATTCATAAATATTGATTAATTTCTTCTGCTTTAGGCTGAAAACACTTACCTGAAATACTGTATTAAAATCATAAAGAAATACAGCACAATAGCAGGCTCTTCAGCCCATCAATTCCATGCTGACCATTAACCAACCTAATCCTATCTCAATTTTTTTAAAATCTAACTTCAATTTACAGGTGTGCAATCTCTTTAAAAAAGAACGAAAGACTTGCACTTATGTCACAGTTTCTATAACCTTAGGATGTCATGAAGTGCCTTGGAATTCAGTGAAGATTAGTCCTTGTTGAAATGTGAACTAATTAATATACAGACAAGAAATCTCTCACAACTTGTAGTGAGATTGTGAGCATAAAATTATACTACAGTCTTATTCCTGATACTTAGCTGCCAACTTACTTCTGATCTGATTTTTCTTGAAAATTGTGAATAAGCATTGTCATTACTCCATGTAAAACTGCATGATAATTTGCTGAGTAGGGTATTGGTCACACCAGTCTCATGCCAACGTTGAATAGTGAAGACTATTGCCATATACTGACCATGCTTTGGAAATAGTGTTTATCAGCATGAAGATTAACTCACCACTCCTTCTACCCTATTACCAGCCCAGATGCGCACGCGGGCGCATATACACACACACATATACACACACACACACACACACACATACACACACACACACACAACCTGTGCCATTTCTAGATAGTCACTATAACTTACAGGTTGTTGCTGAGTGAATGAGCAGAGGCTTGTTTCAAATAAATTTTTTAGTTACTGTAATATTTTTGCCCCTAATTCTATTCTATTCTACAGTGAAGTATGCAGAATAATACCCCGAAAACATGACATGCTTCATTAGCAAGAAAGCATTAAACTTAATGGTGATGAACATAGTTTAAAAATTGACCAGATTTTCTACATGCCATGATAAACGATAGGACATTTTTTTATATAACTTTTAAAACAAACTGCAAGTTGAAGGTTCTGTGAAAGGAACTGTTCATACACAAACACAAATAACTGAAGGACACAATTTACACACTTTATTTTTTTCCACAAGATTGTCCATAGAATGTTGAAGTCAACAGATGTGTGCCACAGTGGCCTAGGGAGTAAGAATTTATCAAGCTGCTGATAAGTTCTGAGTTGTCCGTCAAAAAAAAATCATCCATGAAAAGTGATGACTCAGTTGCTTTTTCCACAAAGTTTCTATAGCACACTTGTTCACAGGATTTTGAAGTCAACAGATGTATGCCACAGTGGTCTTGGGAATAGGAATTTATCAAGCTGTTGATAAACTCAGATTTCTGTCTGTCAAAAAAAAATTCCATGACTAGGACTAATTAAATCAAACAATACATGGACATATATGGGCTTACTTAGTACACAGAGGGAAACCATTGAGTAAATCAGTTGATTTGGGGGTGATTTTTGAAGAAGTGTTTGGAACCAAACCTTGACCAACTTGCAAGGGAACTGTGGACAGGGTTGGTCACCTATATAGATAAGAAATAGCTTCTTCAAGTGATCTCCAGTGTGATCTGCTTTTAGGATCAGTTAGAGCTCTTTATTTTGGTGATTTATATTCAAAAAAAAGCTTTATATTTTATATTTGAAAATATATTATTCAAAGGTTTGCCAAAAACCTTTAGGTCAAAATCGTGTCCTTTTAGGAACTGAATTTATTTGTTTTGCATTGGAGCCAGTCGTTACAAATCACGACATAAAAGAAAACATTCTCCAGTTAGCAGTGTGAAATTCCAATTTTCAACCACAGCTTTGCGGTATATATATATATATGAGATCATCTGAAATTTGCCGTTAGCTTTGGAGTGACACCTTCCCTTCACATTCATCTGTTCCAGTCATATAACTCCATATTTTTCCAATTCCAGGTTCCTGAGTATCCCTGAATTTAATTACTCCTTATTGCCAGCCATGCCTGTAACAGCCCAGACACTGAGGTCTGAAGTTCTCATTAAAAATATTTATTACTTCTACAGCCCCCTTTTGTCTCTAACACACTTTTTAAAGTATATTTCTTTGACAATGCTTTAAGTTATCTGGCCTACTGTCTCCTCACCAACAAGTTTATGTTTGGTAACACTTAGAGAAATCCTTGCTAAATTAAAGACATTACATAAATGCAAGTCTCCAGGCAATGATGATTGGATCATTGGCAGTGGAATCATTGATAAGACCAGGAAGCTTAGTAGTAATGGGCACCATCTGGAAATTAAGGCAGATTCATGGCATATTATGCCAAAGAGTCATCCATAGCTATTCATTATAGAAGCTGTGAAGAAAAACAGGAAAACAAAGCTTTTGCCACGTTGACCTTCATAACGCAAAATATTAAGTACAGAAGATGGGATATTATGTTGAAGTTGTATAATATGTTGGTGAGGCCTAATTTGGAGTATTGTGTGGCGTTGTGGTCATCTACCTACAGGAAAGATGCAAATAAGATTGAATGAGTACACAGAAAATTTACACGGATGTTGTCAGGACTGGAGGACTTGAGTAATAAGGAAAGATTGAATAGGTTCGAATTTTATGCGTTGGAATGTAGAAGCTTTATGGGAGATTTGATAGAGGTAAACTAAATTATAAGGGTTACAGATAGGGTAAATCATGCAGGCTTTTTCCACTGAGGTTGGGTGGGAGTACAATTGGAGGCCATAGGCTAAGAATGAAAGGTGAAAAGTTTAAGGGAAGATGAGGAGAAGCTTCTTCACTCAGAGGTTCATGAGAATGTGGAATGAATTGCCAGCACAAGTGATGCATGTGAGCTTGGTTCCAAATTTAAGCAAAGTTTGGATAGGTACATAGATGGTGAAGGTATGGAGGGTGATGGTGCCGGTGCAGGTTGATGGGAGTAGGCAGCTTCAATGCTTCATATGGACTAGATGGGCTGAAGGACATGTTTATAGACTGTACTGTTCAATGACTCTATGACATGTTATGAAGATCATACAGCATCTATATAAAAAAAAGTTAATATTCTCAATTCAATTATCTATCGCCACAGCACTGGAAATAAAAACAGGATTAGGTCTTGTGGCCATTAAAATTTGCACCTTCATTCAATAAGATTGTATCTGGTCTGAAGCTTGGCTTCATTTTCATTTTATTCTGTCCAATCATCCAATTCCTGATTTCCCTACAGGCTAAAAGGCTTTCTCAGCCTTGAATGTACCTAAAATTCAGCACCCACATCCCACTGCAAAGCAAAAAAAAGTCTTCTTGAATAAAAAGATGAGCACTGTTTGTAGTATTCCAGGTATGATCTTACCTAAAGCCTGCATGGTTGTAACTAAAATAACACATCTGCATGAAGTTTTAACCAAGATCTTTGATGTGAGGGGAATGTTAGACATCATTTACATGGACTTTAGTAAGGCTTTCGACAAGATCCCCTATGGTGTGCTGGTCCATAACATTAAGACAAGTTGACAACCAGGTTCAAAATTGATTCAGTGATAGGAGACAGATGATAAGGGTGAATGGGTTATCTTATTGACAGGATAAATGGAACAAATGGCGTACAGCAGGATTGATGCCAGGACCTTTGTAACAAGAAAATTGGTGCAGTCGTAGATAACAGAGAAGCCTGTCTATCAAAACAGCTGGATATAGATCAGCTGGAAAGTTAGGTGAAGCAGTGGCAGTCAGAATTTAATCCAGACGAGAATGAGGTTACACAATTTGGGAATACTGATAGGACATACAGAGTCAAAGCCGAAAAACTCAGTTGAGTTGCGACTGCATAGTTCTCTAAGAGTAGCAACACAGGTGAATATCAGAACTTTTAAAAATCATTGAATGTGCTTACCTTCATAGGCTGTGACACTGAGTATAAGAGCTGGGGCAACATATTGCGGTCCTACAACACATTGATTAGACTACACTTAAGGGTATTACGTGGCATTCTGGTCCCCACACTACAGGATGGATGAGGCAGCCATAGAGTGAGGACAAAAGTTCACCAGTATATTGTCTGGAATAGAGGACTGTACTCATAAGGAGAGATTGTATAGACCAGATTTATTCTCGCTTGAAATTAGGCCGAGGGATAGACCTTATAGAGGCTTATAAAATGTTAATGGCTAAAGATGGCAGGGGAGTTTAGAACTAGAGGGCACAGATTTATGGTGAGGGGAAGAAATTTAAAGGACCTGAAAACAGGTTGGAGGAACAACACCTTATATTCCGTTTGGGTAGCCTCCAACCTGATGCCATGAACACCGATTTCTCAAACTTCCAGAAATGCCCTCCACCCCCACCTCTCCTTCACCATTTCCCATCCCCTTTTCCCTCTCTCACCTATCTCCTTGCCTGCCTATCACCTCCTTCTGGTGCTCCTCCCCCCTTTTCTTTCTTCCATGGCCTTCGATCTCTTTTACCAATTTACTTCCCAGCTCTTAATTCATTCCCTCCCCCTTCAGATTTAACTTAACAACTTGTGTTTCTCTCTCCCTTCCCCCCCACCCCCCCCCCCCCCCAGCTTATTTTCTCCAGTCCTGCCAAAGGGTTTTGGCCTGAAACATCGACTGTACTCTTTTCCTAGATGCTGTCTGGCCAGCTGAGTTCCTCCAGTATTTTGTGTGTGTTGCTCGGATTTCCAGCAGCTGCAGGTTTTCTCTTGTTTGTGAAGGTAGTATATATTTGGACACAAATATAATTACAACATTTAAAAGGCATTTGAGGAGGTTTCTGGAAAGAAAAGAAGTAGAGGGATACTGACCTAAGGACAAATGTGTTCAGCATAGATAGGCATCGTGGTCAAGAATGACAGTGGGTTGAGACGACTTAGTCTGTGTATGGTTCCCTCTGATTTTATGGTTGTTACAGCTATACATCAACCCTGTGCAAAAAAGGGTTAATATTTTATTTGCCTTTTTAAATTAATTCCTTGACTTCTGTGCTATGTGTATGAGATCTATTCAGAGTCAGAATCAGAATCAGGTTTATTATCACCAGCATGTGATGTGAAATTTGTTAACTTAGCAGCAGCAGTTCAATGCAATACATAATCTAGCAGAGAAAAAAATAATTTAAAAAAAAATATTAAATAAGCAAGTAAATCAATTATGTATATTGAATAGATTTTTTAAGAAGTGCAAAAACAGAAATATTGTATATTTAAAAAAAGTGAGGTAGTGTCCAAAGATTCAATGTCCATTTAGGAAACAGATGGCAGAGGGGAAGAAGCTGTTCCTGAATCACTGAGTGTGTGACTTCAGGCTTCTGTACCTCCCACCTGATGGTAACAGTGAGAAAAGGGCATGCCCTGGGTGCTGGAATTCCTTAGTAATGGACCCTGCCTTTCTGAGACACCGCTCCCTGAAGATGTCCTGGGTACTTTGTAGGTTAATACCCAAGATGGAGTTGACTAGATTTACAACCTTCTGCAGCTTCTTTCAGTCCTGTGCAGTAGCCCCTCCATACCAGACAGTGATGCAGCCTGTCAGAATGCTCGCCACAGTACAAATGTAGGAATTTTTGAGTGTATTTCTTGACATGTCAAATCTCTTCAAACTCCTAGTAAAGTGTAGCCGCTGTCTTGCCTTCTTTATAACTACATCAATATGTTGGGACTAGGTTAGATCCTCAGAGATCTTGACACCCAGGAACCTGAAGCTGCTCACTCTCTCCACTTCTGATCCCTCTATGAAGATTGGTATGTGTTCCTTAGTCTTACCCTTCCTGAAGTCCACAATCAGCTCTTTTGTCTTACTGACGTTGAGTGCCAGGTTGTTGCTGTGGCACCATTCCACTAGTTGGCATTTCTCACTCCTGTACACTCTCTTGTCATCACCTGAGATTCTACCAACAATGGTTGTATCGTCAGAAAGTTTATAGGTGGGATTTGAGCTAAGCCTAGCCACACAGTTATGTGTATACAGAGAGTAGAGCCCTGGGCTAAGCACACACCCCTGAGGTGAGCCAGTGTTGATCGTCAGCAAGGAGAATATGTTAACACCAATCCACATGGATTGTGGTCTTCCGCTTAGGAAATCGAGGATCCAATTGCAGAGAGAGGTACAGAGGCCCAGGTTCTGCAACTTCTCAATCAGGATTGTGGAAATAATGGTATTAAATGAACAGCATCCTGACATCGGTGTTTGTGTTGTCCAGGTGGTCTAAAGCCGTGTGGAGAGCCTTTGAGATTGCGTCTGCTGTTGATCTATTGTGGCAATAGACAAATTGCAGTGGGTCCAGGTCCTTGCTGAGGCACAGACCTGGACCAATTTACTACATTTACGAGACTCACACTTTTCTTCTGGCCAGAGCGTTGCATTTCAAGATAGGCAGGAGTTACGCAGTGAATGGGCAGGGTTCAGGAGTATATTGCAGAACAGAGAAACCTTGGGCTACAAGTTCACAGTCCCTTGAAAATAGAATCATAGGTAGACGGTGAGGGAAGCATATAGCATGCTTACCGTTATCAGGGAGAATAATAGCTGAGATATTATGATACAGTTGTATAGAGCATTGGTTAGGTTGTACGTGGAGTATTGTCTCTATTTTTGATCACCACACTAAAGGAAAGACTACTTAAGCTAGAAGAGATGCAGAAAAGATTCGCAATGATATGACCCGGAATAGAGGGCTCAATATTACATCGTCTAGGTCACTTTTCTCTGCAGTGAAGGAGGCTGAGTGGTATCTAAAATAATGCAAAGTGTATAACGGTTAGGTAGCTGGAGTCTGCTTCCCATGGTAAGAATACTTAAAACTAGGGCATAGATGTAACATGAGAGGGAGGAAGTTTAAATGAGATCTGAGGAGTAAGTTTTTCATACAAAGAGTGGTGGGCATAGGAAGACTGACAATATTTAACAAGTATTTGAATAAGCAGAGCACAGAGGGATATGGAATTAATGCAGCAGAGTTTGATTAGTATACTTAGGCACAATGGTCAGCATTGATGCAATGGGCCAAAGATCACCTGTACTTTACAACTCTGACTCTATGACTCTATCTCTCTGCATTATCCTTCATCTGCCAGCTTTTTGCTCACTTGCTTAACACTTCACTTTGCAGACTCAGTCTTATTACAACCAATTTCCTACCTATCAACAAACCTCAAAACATTACCCTTCATTTAACATAAATTGCAAGCAGCTGTACGGATTTATATAACTTTTCACACATCTTCTCAGGCTCAATCTGACTTGCAAGCAACTTCCTTCCACTGCCAAAAATTTCCTTCCAACAAAATGGAATTTAGTTGTTCTTCAGAAAAGCTGTTGCATGGCACAATGTTCCTATCTCGCTTTCAATATAAAAATAAACCTTGTCTAAGTAAAAATACTCCAGGAAGGCCCCATTTCTGAGAAAACCAATGCATACGTTTAGCATTCCCTGTGAGATGACAAAACCATTTCTAACTGACCAAAATTCTACTCATCTTGAAAATCAGTTTGGTTACTAATCATTACCAGAGGAGAAAGAATAAATTTGACAATTAATGCGGAATTGTGAACATCCACTGAGTATGTTGCGAAGTTATTGCAGACTGAGCATAAGACTGAGTCCAGATTAACAAGCTGCTACAACGAGGCACATGGAAGAGTAATGGAGCAGATGGTGATTGGTGGAATTAGCTGGTAAGACTAAGAAATCACATCCACTTCAAATGGTCATTGATCACAAAGCCATAAACTGTTATTCTTCAACATCATGATTCATCTTTGACTATCACATTCCTTTTCGTCACAAACTAACATTTAAAAATACTTTAAAAAGGATATATCTTCTTTATCATTTACAGAATTACATGGCTGAGTGGTTTCTGGTTTTGCGAATCCTCATCAACTCTGAGGCATAGATGAATGAAAGACCTAATGAAAATGCCTGAAGTGTTTCTGCAGATTTAATTCAGTTGTTCTTTACTGAAGTTACACTGCCAAATTCTGCCATGCTTGCTGGAAAAGCTCCAGTTGCGGAGGCTGTGGAAAAAAAAAGTCTAAAAGTACTTTTTTCCCAAGACATATAATAGAAGCATCATGGGATTAATCCTTTCCCTGTTTCTAAAGCTGTGGATAAATTAAGTGTCTCAGAAAGTTTTCATTATCATTATGATTAATGGAGTTCAAAGGAAAAGATGGAATTTGGCCGTAAATTCTAGCAACATCATTCTGCTTCCTCAGCATTTCTATTATGCCATTGCTCTCATCTGACACTCTACACTATGGATTTTCTGCTGCCCTAAATGAAAACAGTTATTTGCCTTAGAGTGAAGCCTTCCATCACAAAATATCTTAAAACTGCTCCAACGCTAATTGATTTGACTTAGTCAGATGCAGGCAATCTACATTAAATCGAAACATTGATTTCAAGCTGTCTGACATAAACCCTGGGCCTGGGCCAGGGCAGATATGCAGCATCAAAATTTAGAATATTGAATTTGACTTGGATCAATGTGGCTGCAACTCCATTATAGTTTCAGTGAAGGTAGTGTATCATATTTATCACTCTGCTGAAAGGAACTCTTGTTATAAATCTGCAGTCAGTTTTATGGCCAGTTTAGAAAATCAAATTGGATGGTCTTGCAGAGGCCTGAACATTCCAATTGATGCTTCAAAGCTGGTATTAACATATTGATTTTTAATCTGTTAGCTAAGGCGTAAAAATACTCATTGGACCTCTCGCCAAAATATTTCCTAAAATGACTTTTAAAATATTTGTACTTCTGTAATTCTTTTGTAATTCTGCATTTACAGAATCATACAGCAGAGAAACAAGCCTTTTGGCACACAGCACCCACAAGCACCCATTTATATGAAAGCAACACACACAAAATGCTGGTGGAACACAGCAGGCCAGGCAGCATCTATAGGAAGAAGTATAGTCAATGTTTCGGATGAAACTAGTCCTGACGAAGGATCTCGGCCTGAAACATCAACTGCACTTCTTCCTGTAGATGCTGCCTGTGTAACACCACCCCTTCTGCCTTCCTGCCTGTTGCTTTGATACAATGTGTATCCTTGGACATTAAGCGCTCAGCGATAATCTTCCTTTAGCCTTGATTCAGTGATGCCTACAACATCATATGTGCCAATCTGTAACTGAACTACAGTTTCATCTACCTTACTCTGTATAAAGCACACATTCAAATATAACATTTTCAATACGGTATTCACCCTTTTCGATTTTGTCCACCTTTTATGTTGCAACTCATCCTGTTGACTGCAATTGCCCTATCATCAGCCTCTCCTTGATAGGAGCCTCATTACGCATTGCCTCTGTTTGTAAGCCAACTACCTCATCTTCGGCACTAACACTCCTGTTCCCATCCCCCTGCCAAATTATCTTAAACCTAACCGAACAACTGTGGCCAACCCGCCCGCAAGGATATCGGAACCCCTCAGATTCAGGTGTTGACTTCTCCCTTTTGTACAGGTCATACCTTCCCAGAAGAAATCGCAATGATCCATAAGACTGAACCCCTGCCCTCTGCACCAGTTCCTCAGCCACACATTCACCTTTCAAATCATCCTATTATTGCCCTCACTGGCATGTAGCACATGCAGCAATCCAGAGATTACTACCCTGGAGGTCCTGTTTTTCAGCTTTCTACCTATCTCCCTAAAATCTCTCTTTAGGACCATCTCACCTTGTCTACCTATGTCATTGGTGCCAATATGTACCAAGCCTTCTGGTTGCAAACCCGCGCCCTTGAGAATGCCATGGATCCAATCCGAGACATCCATGATCCTGGCACAAGCGAGGCAACATACTGTCCAGTTGTCTCTATCATGTCCACAGAACCTTGTCTCTGTTCCTCTAACTAAGGAATTTCCTCTCAGTCCTCTTCACCTCTCTGCTTTTCTGAGCTACAGCATTGGACTCAGTGCCAGAGGCCCAGTCACTGTGGCTCCACCTCGCTAAGTCGTCCCCTTGATAGTATCTAAAGTTATACACTTATTATTGAGGGGAACGGCCACGGGTGTTCTCTGCATTGGCTGTGCTATTCCCCTCTGTCTCCTGACAGTCACCCAGTTATCTGCCTCCTGCAACCTAGGGGTGACTACCTCCCTGTAGCTGCTGTCTATCGCCTCCGCGTTCTCCTGTATGAGTTGATAGGCTGTTGTTGTTCTGCCGAACATTGTGCACATGCTTTGTTAGCACAGGTGTGTGGTGCCACTTACACCACAGCACCTGTATGACAGCATATCGCCAGGCTTCGTTAGCTACTTACACTAATGGTATGTCTCAATTCACATGTGGTAAATCAACCTGAATTCGAATGTGAGGTTGTGCTGAAAGCCACGTCTGAACAGCTGATGCTCAGTTCTGCTATGCTCCGTGATATTGCAGCGAAGCCTTCAGGCAAGCTTGCCAAAATGCCAGACTTTCCATTAGCTTTCTTCTGTACACTACCCAGCTAAGTCCTCTGTAGCAAATTTCATGCCCAGCCTTTCCTTCCCTTCCAGTGAACTGGTTCCCATGATTTATTTGCCCACTGCCTGCTGCAGGACAGTGGTGCCCAGTGTCTCCCTCACCGGGTACAGAGCCCCGTTCTATTCTAACGGTGGAGAAACACACAGTGTCAACATCTGAGCAGAAGGCTGCAAATGAAATCAATAACAATATGTCTGCATTGTTAATGATTTCTTAGTCTCCCTGCACTTTTTAACTGTTCTGCTGTAACTGAAAGGAATAAGGGAATATGGAGAAGATGATGCCTGGGATAGATTATCTATGTCCATATTTAATGGTAGCGAGGCTCGAGGATCCAAGCGGCCTACTTGTACTGCTTTCTTGTGTTGTTGTACGATCAATAGAGGGAAGTAGTTTAGCACCATCTACACTTGATATATCAGAAGAGACTGTGGAATGCAAGTAGGAGGATTAGGTGTGAAGATAGTACACTCCACAACTGGAATCATCATAGCAAAGGCACTGATCCATCTCCTTTATGGGGGATTAGGATAAATGAGTCATCCTCCCCCTTTTGTTAACTTCTGCTGCCTTTGATTGTGTGCCATCTCGCATGTCTCCATGAAAGAGAGCTATTTATTTTCAAAAAATACACATTGTAGTCTTTGTAGATGAAACTTACTCAGTACATAGCTGGTGTAGCTTTAATGTCTCTGCTGACCCTCATTAATTTTTGCAGATGCACCGTCCCATCCAGACTCCTCTCAGTAATGGCCGCGGTGCGAAGGTTCCTTGATTATGCTGGCTGCTTTAAAAAGAGTTAAAACAACCTCCGACTCAGTTTACTCTTCCGGCTACCTCAGGAAAGCAATAACATAATCATGGGCCCTACCCACCCCCGTCATTCTGCTTTCTCTCCTCTCCTACAGGAAAGGCAAAAGCTGCAGAAAACCAAGGTCAAGGACAGCTTCTATACGATGATTGCTTATTCTTCCGAGAAACCCTAGAACTTTCAATCTATCTCATCTTGGACTGTGCAATTTATTTGTCTAAATGAGAGAGAAAAAAAATGGAAGGAGGAAAAATATATATACAATCAACCAATAAATAAATAAATAAATAAATAAATAAAGAGGGATGGGGTAAGAAGGGGAGGAGGGGCATTAACGGAATTTAGAGAAATCAATGTTCATGCCATCAGGTTGGAGACTATCCAGTTGGAATATAAGGTGTTGTTCCTCCAACCTGAGTGTGGCTTCATCTCGACAGTAGAGGAGGCCATGGACTGACATATCGGAGACAGTCATCCCTCTTTATTTATTTATTGTATATATATTTTTTTCTTCTATTTTTTTCTCTCTCATTCCCTTTCACAATAACTCCTTGCCTGTTCTCCATCTTCCTCTGGTGCTCCCCTCCCCCTTTCTTTCTTCCAAGGCATTCCGTCCTATGATACTCCCCCTTCTCTAGCCTTGTATCCCTTTTGTCAATCAACTTTCCAGTTCTTAGCTTCATCCCTCCCCCTCCTGTCTTCTCCTATCATTTCGGATTACCCCCTCCCCCTCCCACTTTCAAATCTCTTACTATCTCTTCTTTCAGTTCGTCCTGATGAAGGATGTCAGCCTGAAACGTCGACTGTACTTCTTCCCGGCCTGCTGCGTTCCACCAGCACTTTGTGTGTGTTGCTTGAATTTCCAGCATCTGCAGATTTCCTCGTGTTTGCATTTATATGAAACTTATTTTTTATTTGCTTCACCTTCTCATCTTATTTCTCAACACACTTTACTATATTTTAATGAAATCAAGGGACAACATTTCAATAATAATATATAATACACATTTATCAGGTTTACTCTAAAAAGGAGAATTGCTTTGATAATCACCTCCAGCTTAAATCTCACTAAAATATCTTAGCCATGGACAATAAAATGTTCTTTAACAATCTTACCTAAATGTAAGCAACCAGTTCACAGAAGCAAGGTTATAAATATAAGTTGGAGAAGGTTGTGAGATGAGTTGGGAGCATGGAACTGCACATGTGATCATGTAGTGGTTGCAATCGCAGCATGTGATTGAGGGAAGTTCATAACAGGCATCTCAGGGTTCCATGTTATAGACAATTGAGATTTGGCAGAGGAGAGTACAAAAGAAAGGGGGCATTGCACTGCTGATCACAGAGAGTATTACAGCTGTTTTCAGGACAGGTTAGGGAGAAGAAAGATGAAGCCACTTTGTTGGGATTATTATATCAGCCTCTCGACAGTGGGAATTAGAAGAGCAGATATATAAACAGGTCACAAAAGGGTGTAAAAGCAATAAGATTGTAATAGTAAAGGATGTGAAATTTCCTGATATTGACTGACAAGAGTAACCATCTTAAATGACACAATAAAATGCATTTGAAAGTGTTTTCTGAAGCAGTATGTGGAGAGTTCTGTTAGGAAAGAGGCTGTTCTTGACCTTAGGGAATGAGGATGGGCAGTTCAGTGAAGTGTCTGTGGAGAAACTCTTTGAAAACTCTTAGTTTGATGAACTAGACCACCAGCCAAAATATTTCCTAAAATGCTTTTAAGGTATTTGTTTTTTCCCGTTGTGCATTCACAGAATCATAGTGCAGAGAAAATTGGTTCTTCAGTTAGGTTCTCTGAACTGGAGGAAGGTGGATTACAATACAAGACCTGGGGGAAATAGATTAGGAATAGCTGCTGGTGGGGGAGAGAAATGAATGGGAGGTGTTTAAAAGGGAAGACGGTTTGTTGGTAGCACCCACCCCTCTACTGGTATATATAGTTTATCCATTCAACAAAAGCAAGGTTGTAAGAGTTCATCATCAGCATGTCCCTGCAAGGGTAAAAAGCAAAGCTGCTAAATTTAAGGAACATTGTTTAGCAAATTCCTTTGTTCAGAAAAATTTTGATCAGAGAAAAAACATAGCATCCATCAGATATAAAAAATAGTTATTAGTTGAGTCACTTGAGCTTCATAATGGATATAAGAAACTAGGAGGGTAAAATGGGCCATGAAATAACCTCAGCAAATGGGATTAAGGAGAATCCGAAAACCTTCTATATTTGAAGCAATGGGGGATCTAAGGAAAGAAATCTGTCTGATCAGGGAAAAGGGGGTCATCTACAATATGTGTGGAACCAAGCAATATGAGCAAGATCCTAAATGAAAGCAGAACATTTTGTTTAAAATATTTGGCAAAAGAACCAAAGAGAAAAGATTTTTTTTTAAATAGGGTAAGTTGTCACGTACAAAAAAGTTTTAGCTGAAACCATAGTGAAACAGAGTCAGTGAGGTGAGCACTTGAAACAGACATTTTTAAGGATCCA
This sequence comes from Hemitrygon akajei, assembly GCF_048418815.1. Lineage (NCBI taxonomy): Eukaryota > Metazoa > Chordata > Chondrichthyes > Myliobatiformes > Dasyatidae > Hemitrygon > Hemitrygon akajei. The sequence goes on from NC_133131.1 coordinate 112,652,338, forward strand.
CAAACGCATAATGGACTAAAAGACTTCTTTGTGTGCTGTATCATTCTGTGATGATATATAGAAAATCTTTGGCTGTGCAATGTGACTACTGAAGTTCCACAGGGTCCTTACAGATATTTTGTAGTTCACATTATACATAAATTATGTGGAGGAGGATATCCCCAGGTATTTGCTGGTGACACCATGGTCGGTACTAGTTTACTAGAAGTGAAATTTACAATAGTCACTGAGACTTGGGTCAACAAAAAGAATATTGAATGTAAAGTTTGCTAAGTTATTTAAAAGACATCAAAGGAAAGAAGCAGCTGTAAAATCTATAGCACAGTGCATTTCACTGCAAGTGTTGAGGTTGCCCTGTCTTTGACATTTGCAATTGACCCTACTAAAGTCTGCTGCCTGTGTCCCTATGGGACACATCATCAAAATGCCTTCTAAAAATAATGGGAAAATCACTCCAGATCCAGGTTTCAGAGCAGTCTGAACTCCCAGGTGAATACACCTGTTCTGACCAGCTCTCTGTTCACAGACTCAATACTTCATCTTTCTGAAATGCCCAGGAAAATTGAAGTCTTAAAGTCAGTGAGGAGTGTATTTTAGGAAACACTCAAAGTGCATTTCATGCACTATTAACTGGTGTGAACTGATTATCACAGCAGACAGGGCCTAACTTTATGCTTCCTATTGATTATAATTTTGGTTCTAGGCTACACCATTGACTGACCATTTTTTCCAAAAGTGAGATCAAACTTGAAACTTCCCATCATCTAAAGCTAAATTTTGCTGCCTGAATTCAGCCAATGTTTTTAAAAAGGGAAACACTTTTTGACAAGACTATTTAATAATAATTTTGCTGGTCATGGGAATGAAATAAAAGTGAAAAGGGTGATGAAATGAAAGATTTGTGCATGTCGTTAATGGTGGAAGTGGAAAGCAGAAAAGTTGATCCGTAGCAGGGCGAAGAGAAGTTCAAGGAGGTTGTTGGGGTCATGCAGAAAGTCTCTTAGAATGTATTGTACTCAGAAAAACAAGGGGAACAAATACAAATGAGCATCAAGTGTTAAGGACTTGGATCCCATACTATAATAAGTTCAAAGACTGAAACCCTGGGGTCACAGTTGGTGAATTTATCTTCAGATAGTTCTTCCCATCTACTGTATCACCAGCCTCAGACACTGCGTAATTCACCAATTGCCTTCAGATGACTCCTCAGCCACGACTCACACCTTGCATCCATAACCCTCACGCATTTCGCACCAGTGTAAACTCAACCCTCATTTCACAGCTTGAAGTCAATATTCACAGATTGGTAATTGGTTTATCACACATACTCAGACACACTGAAAAGCTTTCACATACATGAAGGTAGTACAAAAGGAAACAAAGCTCTGTAATATATCGCAAACACGAGGAAATCTGCAGATGCTGGAAATTCAAGCAACACACACAAAGTGCTGGTGGAACGCAGCAGGCCGGGAAGAAGTACAGTCGACGTTTCAGGCTGACATCCTTCATCAGGACGAACTGAAAGAAGAGATAGTAAGAGATTTGAAAGTGGGAGGGGGAGGGGGTAATCCGAAATGATAGGAGAAGACAGGAGGGGGAGGGATGAAGCTAAGAACTGGAAAGTTGATTGACAAAAGGGATACAAGGCTAGAGAAGGGGGAGTATCATAGGACGGAATGCCTTGGAAGAAAGAAAGGGGGAGGGGAGCACCAGAGGAAGATGGAGAACAGGCAAGGAGTTATTGTGAAAGGGAATGAGAGAGAAAAAAATAGAAGAAAAAAATATATATACAATAAATAAATAAAGAGGGATGACTGTCTCCGATATGTCAGTCCATGGCCTCCTCTACTGTCGAGATGAAGCCACACTCAGGTTGGAGGAACAACACCTTATATTCCAACTGGATAGTCTCCAACCTGATGGCATGAACATTGATTTCTCTAAATTCCGTTAATGCCCCTCCTCCCCTTCTTACCCCATCCCTCTTTATTTATTTATTTATTTATTTATTGGTTGATTGTATATATATTTTTCCTCCTTCCATTTTTTTTCTCTCTCATTTAGACAAATAAATTGCACAGTCCAAGATGAGATAGATTGAAAGTTCTAGGGTTTCTCGGAAGAATAAGCAATCATCGTATAGAAGCTGTCCTTGACCTTGGTTTTCTGCAGCTTTTGCCTTTCCTGTAGGAGAGGAGAGAAAGCAGAATGACGGGGGTGGGTAGGGCCCATGATTATGTTATTGCTTTCCTGAGGTAGCCGGAAGAGTAAACTGAGTCGGAGGTTGTTTTAACTCTTTTTAAAGCAGCCAGCATAATCAAGGAGCCTTCGCACCGCGGCCATTACTGAGAGGAGTCTGGATGGGACGGTGCATCTGCAAAAATTAATGAGGGTCAGCAGAGACATTAAAGCTACACCAGCTATGTACTGAGTAAGTTTCATCTACAAAGACTACAATGTGTATTTTTTGAAAATAAATAGCTCTCTTTCATGGAGACATGCGAGATGGCACACAATCAAAGGCAGCAGAAGTTAACAAAAGGGGGAGGATGACTCATTTATCCTAATCCCCCATAAAGGAGATGGATCAGTGCCTTTGCTATGATGATTCCAGTTGTGGAGTGTACTATCTTCACACCTAATCCTCCTACTTGCATTCCACAGTCTCTTCTGATATATCAAGTGTAGATGGTGCTAAACTACTTCCCTCTATTGATCGTACAACAACACAAGAAAGCAGTACAAGTAGGCCGCTTGGATCCTCGAGCCTCGCTACCATTAAATATGGACATAGATAATCTATCCCAGGCATCATCTTCTCCATATTCCCTTATTCCTTTCAGTTACAGCAGAACAGTTAAAAAGTGCAGGGAGACTAAGAAATCATTAACAATGCAGACATATTGTTATTGATTTCATTTGCAGCCTTCTGCTCAGATGTTGACACTGTGTGTTTCTCCACTGTTAGAATAGAACGGGGCTCTGTACCCGGTGAGGGAGACACTGGGCACCACTGTCCTGCAGCAGGCAGTGGGCAAATAAATCATGGGAACCAGTTCACTGGAAGGGAAGGAAAGGCTGGGCATGAAATTTGCTACAGAGGACTTAGCTGGGTAGTGTACAGAAGAAAGCTAATGGAAAGTCTGGCATTTTGGCAAGCTTGCCTGAAGGCTTCGCTGCAATATCACGGAGCATAGCAGAACTGAGCATCAGCTGTTCAGACGTGGCTTTCAGCACAACCTCACATTCGAATTCAGGTTGATTTACCACATGTGAATTGAGACATACCATTAGTGTAAGTAGCTAACGAAGCCTGGCGATATGCTGTCATACAGGTGCTGTGGTGTAAGTGGCACCACACACCTGTGCTAACAAAGCATGTGCACAATGTTCGGCAGAACAACAACAGCCTATCAACTCATACAGGAGAACGCGGAGGCGATAGACAGCAGCTACAGGGAGGTAGTCACCCCTAGGTTGCAGGAGGCAGATAACTGGGTGACTGTCAGGAGACAGAGGGGAAAAGCACAGCCAATGCAGAGAACACCCGTGGCCATTCCCCTCAATAATAAGTGTATAACTTTAGATACTATCAAGGGGACGACTTAGCGAGGTGGAGCCACAGTGACTGGGCCTCTGGCACTGAGTCCAATGCTGTAGCTCAGAAAAGCAGAGAGGTGAAGAGGACTGAGAGGAAATTCCTTAGTTAGAGGAACAGAGACAAGGTTCTGTGGACATGATAGAGACAACTGGACAGTATGTTGCCTCGCTTGTGCCAGGATCATGGATGTCTCGGATTGGATCCATGGCATTCTCAAGGGCGCGGGTTTGCAACCAGAAGGCTTGGTACATATTGGCACCAGTGACATAGGTAGACAAGGTGAGATGGTCCTAAAGAGAGATTTTAGGGAGCTAGGTAGAAAGCTGAAAAACAGGACCTCCAGGGTAGTAATCTCTGGATTGCTGCATGTGCTACATGCCAGTGAGGGCAATAATAGGATGATTTGGAAGGTGAATGTGTGGCTGAGGAACTGGTGCAGAGGGCAGGGGTTCAGACTTATGGATCATTGCGATTTCTTCTGAGAAGGTATGACCTGTACAAAAGGGAGAAGTCAACACCTGAATCTGAGGGGTTCCGATATCCTTGCAGGCGGGTTGGCCACAGTTGTTCGGTTAGGTTTAAGATAATTTGGCAGGGGGATGGGAACAGGAGTGTTAGTGCCGAAGATGAGGTAGTTGGCTTACAAACAGAGGCAATGCGTAATGAGGCTCCTATCAAGGAGAGGCTGATGATAGGGCAATTGCAGTCAACAGGATGAGTTGCAACATAAAAGGTGGACAAAATCGAAAAGGGTGATTACCGTATTGAAAATGTTATATTTGAATGTGTGCTTTATACAGAGTAAGGTAGATGAAACTGTAGTTCAGTTACAGATTGGCACATATGATGTTGTAGGCATCACTGAATCAAGGCTAAAGGAAGATTATCGCTGAGCGCTTAATGTCCAAGGATACACATTGTATCAAAGCAACAGGCAGGAAGGCAGAAGGGGTGGTGTTACACTATTGGTAAAAAAATGAAATGAAATCATTAGAAAAAGGTGACATAGGGTCAGAAGGTGTTGAATCATTGCGGATAGAGCTAAGGGTAAAAAGACCCTGATGGGAGACAGAAAATGCATTCCAAAAGGGCAATGTTACAATAGTCATAGGGGATTTCTATATGCAGATACATCAGGAAAATCAGGTTGGTGCTGGATTCCGAAAGGGATAACTTCTAGAATGCCTACAAGATGGCTTTTCAGAGCAGCTCATGGTTGAGCCCACTAGGGGATCAGTTATTCTGGATTGGGCATTGTGCAATGCACTGAAATTGATTTGAGAGCTTAAGATAAAATACCCCTGTGGTGAACTACATATACCTGTCTGGACTGCTCCTGTGGCTCCTCCCACAAACCCCTGTATAAAGGCGATTAAGGCCTGAGCCCAGCCTCATTCCCCAGGATGTAGTGTTGTTCCTTGTTCCAGTCAATAAAAGCCGATATCTCGTTTCTTACGTCTCAGAGTGAGTTATTGATGGTGCATCAACCCCTAAGGCTTGAGAGATCATAACATGATTGAATTCACCCTGAAATTTGAGAGGGAGAAGCTAAAGTCAGATGTATCAGTATTACAGTGGAGTGAAGTGAATTACAGAGGCATGAGAGAGGAGTTGTATAGAAATGATTGGAAAAGAAAACTGGCAGGGATGATAACCAGAGCAGCAGAGACTGGAATTTCTGGAAGCAATCTGGCACAGGATATAAACATCTCAAAGAGGAAGAAGCATTCTAAAGGACAGATGACACAACTGTGGCTAACAAGAGAAGTTGAAGCCAATGTAAAAGCCAAGGAGAGGGCATAGAATGGAGCAAAAATTTGTGGGAAGTTAAGGATTGGAAAGCATTCAAGTACCAGCAGGAGGTAACTAAAAAGTAATTTAGAAGGTAAAGATGCAAAACAGAAGACTGGAAAATTGCAAATATCACTCCACTCTTCAACAAGGGAGAGAGGCAGAAGAAAGGAAATTATAAACCAGTTAGTCTGAACTTAGTGGTTGGGAAGATAATTGTTAATGATGTGGTTTCAGGGTATTTGGAAGCACATGATAAAATCGGCCATTGTCAGCATGGTTTCCTTAAGGGCAAATATTACCTGACAGATCTGTTGGGATTCTTTGAAGAAATAACAGGCAGATTAGACAAAGAGAATTGGTTGATGCTTGTACTTGGATTTTCAGAAGGCCTTTGACAAGGTGCCACACATGAGGCTGCTTAACAAGTTATGAGCCCATGGTCTTCCAGGAAATAATCTATCATGGATATAGCAATAGGTGATTGGTAGGATGCCAAGAGTGGGAATACAAGGAGCCTTTTCTGATTGGCTGCCAGTGACTAGAGGTGTTCCACAAGGGTCTGTGTTGGATCTGATACTTTTTACATTATATATCAATGATTTGGATGATGGAGTTGATGGCTTTGCTGCAAAGTTTACAGATGATATGAAGATAGCTGGAGGGGCAGATAGTTTTGAGGAAGTAAAGAGGCTACAGAAAGACTTGCACAGATTAGGAGACTGGACAACAAAGTAGCAGAAGGAATACAGTGTTGGGAAGTGTATGGTCATGCACTTTGATAGAAGAAATGAAAGGGTTGACTATTTTCTAAATGAAGAGAAAGTACAAAAAAACTGAGGCACAAAGGGATTTGAGAGTCCTTGTGCAGGATTCCCTAAAGGTTAACTTGCAGGTTGAATCTGTGGTGAGGAAGGCAAATACAATGTTAGCATTCAATTTAGTAAGCATGTACTTTATAAAGTACTGCTGAGGCCTCACATGGATTATTGTAAGCTGATTTAGGCCCGTTGTCTTAGAAAGGATTGCTGAAACTAGAGAGGGTTCAAAGGAGGTTCACAAAAATGATTTCAGGTTGAACAGCTTGTCATATGAAGAGTGTTTGATCGCTCTGGGCCTGTATTCATTGGAATTCAGAAGAATGAGGGGTAACCTTTTTGAAACTTGTCTTAATGGTGAAAGGCTTTGATAGAGTGGATCTGGAGAGGATGTTTTCTGTGGTGGCAAAGTCTAAGGCCGGAAGAGCCAGCCTCAGAATAGAGGGGCATCCTTTTAGAACGGAGATGAGGGGGATTTTCTTTAGCCAGAGAGTGGTGAATCTGTGGAATTTGTTGCCACAGGTAGCTGTGGAGGCCAAGTCTGTATATATATTTAAGGCAGAGGTTGATAGATTCATGACTGGTCAGGGCACGAAGGAATCCAGGGAGAAGGCAGGAGATTGGGGATGAGAGGAAAAGTGGATCAGCATGATGAAATGGCAGAGCAGACTTGATGGGCTAAATGGTCTAATTTTGTTCCTATATCTTATGGTCTTATATCAAGCCCCTTTCCTCCCTCCCACCCACCCATCAACTTATACACAGACAACCCTCCAACCTAAGGGTAAGCTGCCCCAAAGCCCTCAGCAGATTTGTGGACTTGCAGACATCAGGCCTCTAACTTCTCCAGATGACTCCCAGACTACAGACCCAGGGCTACAGCCATCAGGCCTCTACTGTACTTCCGCACTTCCAGTCAACCTTCGAGCTCAACCTTCAGTATCAACCCCAGCACTCACCAATAGCAAAACCCAAACTCTAGGCCTCAAACTCTAAATTTGATGACTGGTGTGCCTTGGGGATTACCAGCCTTCATGCTTCCTACCCATACTGATTTCTGATTCTTAAACGCACCGAACTGGGTGATCTCACAGCCCTCACACTTGCTGGTCTTCATCACAGCCCAACATTGAGGCACAGATTTCCTTTGTCACATGTCCACGTCACTGGCTTTCAAATGCGGGATATAGAGCTTGGCAAAGAAGCCTGGACTCTGGCCTGACCCCTAAATGCTCCGCATTCCTACCCCTAAACCCTAATCTAGCCACTAACTCCCCTCTTTGTTCTCAAAACCATCCCTAAAACCTAAAACAAATCCACTGCCTGAAGCATGACATCTACAGAGAGTGCAGCTTGACATCATCTTGACTGGAAGCATCAGAGGATGGGTCCAGTCAGAAAATAGGTAGTATTAAATCAGCCATTAGCTTTGATTGAGAAACTAGCCAAGAGCTACCTAGAGTCCAGTAGCTTCAGGGTTTGATTGGTGCTCTCTAGACTGCGGATTATGGGTCTGCAAAGACTTGTTATTAGTCCGGTAATCAATCCACAACAGACTGCTAGAATTACTATGGTACCATCTATCGTGACCAGCAAATGTACCATGAGGTGTAAAATTGCTGTCTTCTTTTAGGGAGGCAGCAATCAAGGTCCCACACCAGAAATTTGCTTCGTACTGTAGCTGTTGTCTGTAAGTCTACAAATCCATGTACAGGCAGACAGATACTTCCTTGAGCTGCAAAGTAATTAACTCCATCTCAAACTTCTCCACAAACCTTCTTCCAATGAAATGCATCAGCTTTCCAGCAGCCATCTTGCATCCACTATGGAGCACTGCATAGGAAAGTTGATTTTCAATTTTCTGAAGTGAAGATATTGCATGACCAGCTCAAGAATTAAAAATAACAGATACTGAGGAAGTAAGTAAAATTTCAAAAAAAGAATAGTGAAGAAGACATAAGAAATGAATCGAGAATATAGTATAAGGGAGAAAGAGAAAGTGTCAAACAAATGGCTACTCTGAATAAGAAAAGATAAGGAAATAACTTAAGAAAAGGAAAGAAAGAAATTTATATAAAGGTTAAAAGAACAATGAGTCTAAAAGCAACGAAAATTGTAATTATGGAATTAAAAAGAAGAGAAGTTTCAAAATTATCATACAATCCAAGAGAACCCGAAGGTTCAATAAAATTCAAGAGAACCTGCTCCTGGTAAAAAGTTTAATTTGACAGGTATTTGATTCAGAGAATTGGGAACTACAGCAAATACAATGATCTGGAAAATGGCTTACTGTGAAATAAAGGCACTGACCTTTCCACATGCTGTCCACAATCTATTTCCACAACCTATGCTCACAAACATTCCATACCAACATAGGGTGGCTATTTTAAAAAGCTTTTGAAATGCTGGGTTGTATATCTACACCATAATACCACTATTTATAAGCTAAGCTTTTAAAATCCATTGAGCAGATTGCACGTGGAACACCAGATCCAGTTTTGTTTAGTAAACGTACAGCAACGGGAAACATTGTTAACACCTGGTGTGAAGGCATTAAGATTAAAATACTCAGTCTGAACTAAACGTTCTTTGGTGATTAATGTTGCTTCTTATTCCTATGGGTGAACTGTACAAACTGGAAAGTGACTTTACCATCCATGTTGAGTAACACAATAATCTTAATTGATAATCACAGCTATAAAACTGTTCATTGTGTATAGCTCACACATACCACTGGCATTTCTCCTATCTTTTGGAAGTTGGACTGATAGAGTACTCCAGTACAAAGAGATTAATGGTAAACTGATGAACTGTTTTCTAATTTGTAAAGTACGTTCAGGCAGAATTCAGTTTTCAGGAAAAATGCACAAGGGAAATATGGAGGTAGTTTAGGGAGCACTTGCATGTGGTTGATGATAGGGTTGTCCCATTGAGGCAGCGAAAAGGTCGTAGGGTAAAGGAACCATGGTTGAACAAACAAGCATACTTAAGGTTTAGGAAGCAAGAATCAAACAGGCTCTAGAACGTTACAAGGTAACTAGGAAGGAGTTTAAGAATGGACTTGGGAAGATAGAAGAGGACATGAGAAGGCACTGTCGGGTAGGATTAAGGAAAATCCCAGATGTTCTATGTGAAGAACAGGACGATATGTAGAGTGAGTGTAGGATCTATCAGGGATAGAAAAGGAAATGTGACTAGAGTCAGAGGAGATGGGGAAGGCCCTTCATGAATACTTTGCTTCAGTAGTCATCAGTGAGAGGAAGCTAGGCAAATACAAGGTTAGAGTAGAGCAGGTTGATGTGCCAGGTCATTTCAACATTAAGAAAGAGATTGTGCTGGAATATTTGAAAAACATTAGGCTAGATAAGTTCCCAGGGCTGGACGGGATATACGACTGGTTACTATGGCAAGTGAGGGAATAGATTGCTGCTCCTTTGGTGCTGATCTTTGTTTCCTCAATGGCCACTGAAGTAGTATTAGAAAATTAGAGTGCGACAAGCATAATTCCTTTGTTTAGGAAAGCTAGCAGAGATTGGGCGGGTGGTGGAGCTACATCTCTACCAAAGGAGGCGTAAGGTGCTCCTTCCCTCCGCTATCCTGTAGGTCATGCTTGGGCAAGATGTAGCACTTACTTTACCCCACCCACCCTCCACTCTGACCAAGATCATGTGAAGCCATGGGAGCAGGTGCTGGATGGTTGCATGAGCAGCTGGTGCATATCACAAGTCCTGGTTATGTGACTATTGATGCCAGGCAGACAAGTTCTGAAGAGTATTGATAATGGCTGTGGTCACTTGTCTTGTAAAGACACTGCCCAGAAGAAGCCAATAGCAAACCACTTCTGTAGGAAAATTTGCCAAGAACAATCATGGTCATGGAGAAAACCATGATCGCCAACGTCTTACGACACGGCGCATAGCGATAATGATGATGCAAAGGGAGAACACAGGAAATTATGTCAGTTGTGGGCAAACAAATGAAGAGGATTCTTACAGACAAGAGTTACAAGCATTTGGAGAACCACTGTCTGATTAGGGAGCGTCAACATGGCTTTCTGAGAGGCAGATCACGCCGCAGAAGCCTGACTGAATATTTTGAGGATGTGACAAATCACATTGATGAAGTCAGAGAAATGGATGTGATACATATGGATTTTAGTAAGCCGTTTGACAATCAGAAATATAACATGGAATATAACTGAACTTTGCTGCGTGGATCCAGAAATGGTTTGTCTACAGAAGGCAAAGCATGGTAGCAGATGAGTATACTCTGCCTGGAGATCAGTGACTAGTGGTGTTCCACAGGGATCTGTTCTGGGACCTCTGCTCTTTGCAATTTTAATAAACAAGTTGGACGAGAAAGTGGAAGGTTGGGTGAGTAAATTTGCAGATGACACGAAGAGAAGTTTGGATAAGTACATGGATGGAAGGGGTATGGAGTGCTGTAGTCCAGATGCAGGTCAATGGAACTAGGCAGAAAAACAGATCAGCATGAATTAGATAGGCTGAATGGCCTGTTTCTGTACTGTAGTGCTCTAATCTATGAAGGTCGGAAGTGTTGTGGGTAATGTAAAGGTTGTTGTAAGTTACAATGGGACATTGATAGGATGTAAAGCAGAGCAGTCATTTGGCAGATGGAATTCAATCTAGAAAAGTGTGAAGTGATTCACTTTGGAAGGTCAAACCTGAAGGCACAATACAGAGATAACGGTAGGATTCTTAACAGTGTGGAGGAACAGAGGAATCTTGGGGTCCATGTCCACAGATCCCTCAAAGTTGATAGGGTATTTAAGAATGCATTATGATGTATTGGCTTCAGTAATCATAGGATTGATTTCAAGAGGCATTCAATGGCCATTTTATTAAGGACACCTGGACAACTGATCATTAATGCAAATATCAAATAAGCAAAAACTCCATGTATACAAGTATGCAGACATGGTCCAGAGGTTCAGCTGCTATTCAGACCAAACATCAGAATGGGGAAGAAATTTGATCTAAGTGACTTTGACCGTGGAATGATTGTTGATGCTAAACATAATGGTTTGGGTACCTCAGAAACTGCTGATCTCCTGCAATTTTCACACGAGTTTCTAGAGGTTATGGAAAATGGTGCGAAAATATAAAAAAACAATCAAGTGAATGGCCACTTTATTAGGTACAGGTGGCACCTGAAAAGAGGCCACTGACTGTACACAACTCTGCTTACACCGCACTTGGAGTATTGTGTTCAGTTCTGGCCGCCTCATTATAGGAAGGATGTGGAAGTTTAGAATGGGTGCAGAGGAGATTTGCCAGAATGTTGCCTGGGTTAGAGAGCATGTCTGATAAAGATAGGGTGTGTGAGCTAGGACTTTTCTCTTCAGACATGTCAGCTTACAAATATGTTAATAATCTTCATTGAGTTAAACCAAAATGCTTATGGAAGATGGAATCATTATGATAAGTATTTCCTTTGATATCCTGGGTTATGGATCTAATCACAATCCCAAATAGGTTTGGCAAAAGGAAGCAGGCTATTACTGTATTGTGTGCCAATTTAAATATTCGTCAAGAATGTGATAATTGTCCTCAATAATATGGACGGAATGTTAATGGGAAAAATTGGTCAGTTTACTGGCAGGGCTTCAAGGAAATTTACTAATGCAGAAGAAAGGATAAGTTTTATTGAATATTAAGCATTTCTACCAGTGAATTTCAATTATTCAACAAAAATCTGTCAGATTTGAAACTATATTTCCAACAGAGTTTCATGAGTGGATTTCATTATTTGTCTGCTATGAGTTGATAGGAGATTAAAATCTACACAGATAGTTCTGTTAATTCTGTCAATATGGTACAGTGGTGCCACTGTATGGTAGGGTGCTTTGCTGGTGGAATGGAGTGTTTGACAGTGATATGAGCTGAGATGATGAAGTGGGGAGCTTACACCTGGGGCTGAACCCTGATTACTGGTGGGGTGGTGGTGTTGTGGGGGTGTGGTGATATGGCATGGTGCTGTGTTGGGGGTACTGAGATGGTTGTGGTGAGGAGGTGGGGTGGTAGTGTTGGGGTGCTGGTCTGGAGGTGTAGTGGTGGAATGGTGATACGGTATCATGCTGTACTGTGGATGATGTGATAGTTGTGGTGTGGTAGTTGGTGGTAGGGTGAGGCAGTGGATTGGTGATGTAGTGTGACGGTGCTGTTGCGAGCTTGAGCTAGGGCTGAACCTGGATCACTGGCACCATGAAGCAGTAGGTTTGTTCATTCGAGTCAAGTTGTTTGCAACATTATTGGCCATGAGCAATTGATTGATTGAAAAAGGAAGCAGTAAAATTACAAGTCATGTTCTTTATGAAAAACAGCTTGGTGCACTTTTTTGATAAAGATTTAAAATAGATATTCAGTATTTCTTTTAAAATTATGTTAAACCTAAGTGATCTAATGATGCATTTCTCTACCAATTAATACAACTACTTCTAAACAAAGAATAAATGATTTATCTAACATTTGTGAAAACTTTCCCACTGCAAAATACACACAAGTAAAATGTTTTATTATTATTCTTTGTATCCAGCTATGTGATACTGCTGACTCTGGTAATATAAACTATTGTATTGTTCTACATTGTGAGATTCTGAGCAAGAACAGCCTATTTACTAATGTTAAAGCATTACCCCTTGCTATTATGAAATATAAGTACTGGTAACAGAAAAAAAACTCCATCATAAAGTATTAAATTTAAGAATTGATATACAAGAAACAGATCAATTTTCTTTGGAGAAAAGAAGATTGCTTACACACAAAAAAAAGGAGCTCAGTTACTTCATAGGAACTCCATTGGGAATGAGGATGATTTGCTTCCACTCCTGTTTGTTGGTTAATTGGAACAAGGGACTTTTCCACAGACGGGATAGAAGGTGGAGGATAGGGTAAGCAAGTGGGCTGTTTACGTGCTGCCACATCGCTTCTGTTGCTTACACAAGATAAAGTATTGGTGGCATTTGTTCTGTGCTCCGGAATGTCTAACATAGATATTCCATGTCTCCGAAGCATAAGGCAGTTCACAGATCACAGTTGCATGGAAGATTATGAGTTTTGTACCAGATCTGAGGTCTTGATTTTCAGCTATTCTTTTCTTCAATCATCCGAAGGCTTTGCTCATGCATTGATGTTGGCTGTGAATTTAATCACTGATGCCTATCTCTACCAAGTGTTCACTCTCGAAATAATGGAAATAATCTGTTTTCAGATCTTGTCAGAACTTTTTATTATCGGAGGTACTGTGGGTGCAGTGCAGCAGTTTGGTAAAAGATCTTCACTTTATGATTGTTGAACATAAAGCCTATCCTCTTTATGCTTTGGTGAACAAGTTAAATGATTTCTTGGAGTTCAGTCTTGGTGACTGCGCAAAACCAAGCACTCATTTCATACTACAAACTGAGGTTCAGGTGACCTTGGTTCTAAAATGTGGTCTTCCTAGGTGAATAGTTTTGCACTGGTTTTAGAGATTAGCTCTATCCCTGCAGAAGATTTGTTAGAAGTGAGGTGTAACACTGCAGCAAGAAAGAATGAGTCAATTACATAATCTTCTTGACAGGGATCTTCAATAAAAGTGGTTCGGTTGTACAACTGTTGATTAGGATCGCGATTTACGCAGTTATGTAGCCAACATAAGATGGACAGAGTTCCAAAGTTCCACAGTTCATCCTAATTGATGGAATATTTATGTACTTCCCATTACACCGCTGGTGCTTCGGGTAGCAAAGAGGGTCCTCTTGCTCTGTTGGTCCATACACTCATGCACCGATACAGAAGAATTCTTCATTACTGTTTCAATACCGATTTCTTTTTAACCAGTCAGGGTTGGTTGCCTTGAGCTGAAACCCCACGCCTCGGGAACTAGTGAACTACTCTTAGTCTGACCTCTCCCCTTTAACCTGTTTGGCATTGGTGGCCCTACCAAGAGCCAAAGCACAAGGCCCTGGCTCCAGCCAACTTAGTTCTCCAGGTCATTGATGAACGCAAGCCTCCAAACCCTATGAGGAGGTTGTGGTTTTCTTGGAGGTTTGATGGAATAAAGGGCTTTAGTTAGTCTAAAGAAGACAATATATGATGGCAAGTGTTCCTCACTGCATTTTTTTCATGAAATTATCATGTTGTGCTTCTAGTAAGTGGAATCCACACTGTGATTCTTGAAGCATCTTTTTAGTCACTAGATGGAAGCATTTGGAGAAGAACTGAACAATGACTTCCCCTGTAACATACGTCAAGGAGATCCCTCTGTAATCACCATGGTCAGACTTACCTTCCATGACATGACTTAGGGCTCAGGCTCCAAGTACAAAGACAAGTGTCACCTTAACACTACAGCTCATTTACTGAGATCAGGATAATTATGATTCAGTAATGAAGGCAACATGAATTAACTCTTCTTCTTTGAACTGTGGATTTGCCCATATCCCATTTGAGTACATTAGGTCTATATCCTTCGATGCCTTACCCACATAAGCATCATGGTTAGTGCAACACTAATACAGCCCAAAGAGTTCCAGAGTTAGGATTTTAATTCCAGCATTGTCTGTAAGGAGTTTGTACGTTCTCCTCATGACTGCGTGGATTTCCTCCAGGTGCTTTGGTTTCCTCCCACAGTCCAAAGACTTACCGATTAGTAGATTAATTGGTCATTGTGAACTGTCCCTGATTAGGCTGTGTTAAATGGGTGGCTCACTGGGTGGTGCAACTCGTTGGGCCAGAAGGACCTCTTCCAAGCTTCACCTGTAAATAAATGCTTGAGCTACTGACAACATAAATCTCATTATGTGGAAAAAAACCACCAACTTGCATCCACAAATTCCTCCAAATTCACTGGAAGAATAAGCAAAGTAATGTCAGCTTCATTTTCCACGTCAACATCCCCAACATTGAGACCCTAATTGCACTAAACCAGATCATTTTGTGGATCATGTCATTCACATTGGTGCCCTATGCTTGATTCTAAGCTCTGCAATGGCATAGGAAGACTAGGTGAACAGAGGATGAGATTCATGAATGTGCCCAAAGCCTCCTTGAAAAAAATGCAACAGCTCTCTATCTCATGAAAGTCCCTGGCCCAAGACCACTCAAAGTACTGAAGGCACATTCAGTGTGGACTTATGAGCCCTGAAAGCCCAGGATAGAAGTAGAAGTGGTATAGCATCTTCCAAAGATCTCATCACTCATCTCAGAAACGACAGAACTGAAGTGAAATCAAGTCGTCTTGTTCCTGACCAACTGACTGAGAAAAGTAAGAAGAAATAAGGTATATTATAGGAAGTAAAGCACCAGCAACTCATCCATCCCATTTCTGATGTTACAATATGTCTCTGCAAATCGTTGCTTTACTTAGTTTCTCTTCAGTAATTTTCTATTTAGACCTGTTCAGCAAAGTCCCTGAAGTTACCTTTGCTGTGCAGTTGGTGGCAGTAATTTTTTGGAATTACATTCCTGCACTTCTTCCCAGTGAAGCACATGTGTGCAGTGAATATTCTCCCCATTTAGCCTTTGGCAATGCCTTTCCTGAGGCATAAATTAAAAGCATGGTGAAAAGCATGGTTTCAACATCTCCGACTGCTCCAGTTTCCTCCCACACTCCATAGATGGACAGGTTAACATATTAATTGGTCACATGGGTATAATTGGGCTGTTGGGCTTGTTGGGCTGGAAGAGCCGGTTACTGTGTTGTATCCCTAAATAAATAATACGTTCATTTTAACCTCATCTTGCCCAAATGAACGAAGCAGGATTAGTTGAAAAATCAAGCCAACTGTCTTTTTAGATGATTGATTCTATTGCTCAGCTTAGAGTAAGTTGTGAGATGTGCCAGGGAATATTAAAATGAAACTGTGAGAAAAAAAGAACGTAGGCTGGTTTAGTTCCAAATGAATTTTCACTTCCTGCATGGGAGAAAGAGTCAGCAGTTTCTCACATCTGCTGTCCTCACTTTATTCTGCTGTTCTGCTGTTTCTTTATTGCGGCTTCCCAGCAAGGTAGCTATCTCATAGAAGGGTAAAACTCTGGAAAGTGCTTTGCTACATTAGGGTAATTTACTGTACGTATTGAGTGTTGTAAATGTGCACAGCTGTCATAGTTAGAGAGCTACTTTACTATTGCAAATAGGACTTCAGAATTTTTTTGGTTCTCTGTTAGTAATAAACTGCATCAACTTAGACTCTTAAGGTAATAGTAGAGAGTAGATTCAGAGAAGTCTGACATTTATTCTGCCAGTATGAAAAAAATGGAACCTTGCTAAATTAGGAGGAAAGCTTAGGGGGATGTTAGCAATTTTACATGGATGGTGATGTGTGCATGGAGTGTTGGCGGAGGGACACTCAAGAGAATACTATAAAGAAAAATGGAGGGCTATGTAGGAGGGAAGAGTTAGATTGGTCTTTGAGTACGTTAAAGGGTCAGCTCAACATTGCAGTCTGAAGGGCCTGTACTTTGCTGTATGCTGCAATTTGAAGCAAAAAAATATCTGCTGGAGGAATTTGGCGAATTGAGCAGCATCTGTAGGAGGAAAGGAAGTGTTTCCATTGTGGGTCAAAACTGCATCAGGACTCAAAATAACTAAATTAAATCTGCTTGTTTAAATTGTTAAATAACACTTGGGCTGATGTTGAAATTGCTGGTCACTGAACATGAAATATTGCAGCACGTATTTAGAATTTTACAGCAGCAATTTGAAAGGGAGTCCAAGTTCCACAATTAAACATTTCTGGACAATCAAAAACATGAAACAGAAGACCAAAGATACACTGAAATTAATAAGAACCCTTCATGTATTACTGCCAAAATGTAGGGAACAGATCATTTTTGTATGTGAAGGGTGGTGTGTTTGGAATGCTGTCAAATGAGGAGATTTTCAGAGATGAAGCATTGTAAGGATATGAGTGAAAGAAATGTTACAACATAACTTGCCACAGCTAGTACCAGGTGCGAATGGGCATGTATGGTATGCATTGAGTAGATTGCAGGATAATCTGTTGGTGAGGAAATACTGTGTGTCATATAAAGCTGATTCAGTTATTAAGTATAAAACAGAGTGAACGTGCTTCCACTAACTCTTTATCATTTTTTATAAATCTTCATTTTTCTCCAATAAATTTGAAATGCCACTGGGAGATGTAACATTCTTTGATAACCAGTGAAAGACGGTTGTGGGAATCAAAAATGTAGAAAAAAGTGATGAGGCTTACAAAATGCGGATGAGTTTGTGGAAAGATGTTTATTTTGCTTTACACTTGATAACTGGATTAAGTTTGCAAGACACACAGAGTTTCTTGCCATTATGTTACCTTGCAATCTGCTCAATGTGTATCATACATGCCTATTCACATTTTGTAGCAGCCATGGCAAGTTATGTTGTAACATTTCTTTCAGTAAGAACCTTGAAATGCTTCAATCCCGACAACCCCTTCAGCTGAATATATTCCAAACACCCTGCATAGCATGCAGCCAAATGTGAAGTCCAATGATTTCAAATTAAAGCAATCTACATTTAAATTATGTCTAACAGAAATCCAAGGTGAAATTTACTAAAATTTCATTTCAAATGAAGTCATCATCTTATCAGAACAAGGGATGATAAATAAATATCATCTTGTCACCTTTACAAATGAACCGAGGTTTTTTTAAAGGCTGCTCTCCTTCAATGCCCATCTTATATAAAACTTCATCAAAGTCAGATAGATTGCCCTTGCAAGTCCAGTCGTGAATTGCCTCCAGCAACTTCTTCTCTCCTCACCCCTCACCTTCAAACTCTTACCCCTAAAACACCAATCATATTCATCTACATGTTGTCTACACCCTTTCACTGGCTCTGTGACATCCAGTCTAGTATAAATTATAATTTTCACTAGCTCTTTATTGGGAGCTCCAAAGGTCTCAGGAAGTGAATCACCCATTTTCAGCTGAAAATGGGAAGAACGCTTTGAGGCCTGTTTTCAAAGACAAAAGAATAGAAGTGCGTGAATTTAAGATCTTCCATCCAATGCAGAATAAGAACAAAATTTTTATTCATACACCATTGGCTGATACTATTTGGCCCATTGAGTCCATACCAGCTCTTAGAAATTTATACATGTTACATATTCTTCCATGTCTATTAACCCCATCCTGATTTTCCCATCACCCATTTACACCAGGGGACATTTATAATAACTAGTTAACATACCAACCAGTATATCTTTGTGGTGTGGCAGGGGAGGAGAGTACCCAGTGCAAATACACAGAGTAAATTAACAGTGAGTTTATACCAATACCAGAGGTCAGGGTCAGACAGACTAAACTTGAATCACAGAAGGATGCTTGACAACTCTGGTAGGTCTTGAGTGCCATCACCACCTACAAAGGAAAAACCAAGCAACGTACTCTATATGTCAAACAACCCTCAGGACCCTGGGGTTCACACTATCCGGTCCCAATGCTTTGCCGTGTCTGAGATTCCCCAGAGTCCTTCTCACCTGCTCAGTAGTGAAGGTGAGTCCATGATGACTCATGAGTTACTGTAAGAGTGCACTTCATTGACTACAGATCTACATTGAAAACTATCATCCCCATGAAACTCATCATTAAACTCCAAAACCTGAGCCTTGGTTCCACCCTGTGCAATTGGATACTCGATTTCCTCACTGGCAGACCTCAATTAGGAACGTCTCCTCCATATCACCATCAGCACAGGTGCACCACAATGCTTTGAGCCCCCCGCTCTACTTACTTTATACTTACCTGTGTGGGTAAGTATAGCTCCAATATCATATTTAACTTTGCTGGTGATTCCACTGTTAGGCAAATCAAAGGTGGTGATAAATTGGCATATTGGAGGGAGATTGAAAATCTGGGTAAGTGACCCTCAGCAACGATCTCACAATCAGCTGATTATTAACGAACAGGAGGAAGAAGCTGGAGGTCCATGAGCCAGTCCTCATTTGGGGAACGGGGGTGGAGCAGATCAGTAGCTTTAAATTCATTGGTGTCAACATATCAGAGGATCTTTTCTGGGACCAGCAGGTAAGCATCACTAGAAGGAAGCCGCAACGGCACCTGTACTATCTTAGAGGTTTGCACAGATTCAGCAGGTCACTAAAAGTTGGGACAAGCTTCCGAAGATGCACAGTGGAGCATATCCTAACTGGCTACATCACAGCCTGGTATGGACACACCACTGCCCAGAAACAGAAAAGGCTGCAGAAAGTGCTGGACACAGCTCAGTCCATCACAGGCAAAACTCTCCCCATCTCTGAGTACAGTAATATGGAGCACTGCACAAAAAAGCAGCATTCAGCTCTTACCTCTTCTCATTACTACCATCAGGCAGCAGGTACAGGAGCCTTAGGTCCAACAACACCAGGTTCAGGAACATTTTTATCCTACAGCCATCAGGCTACTGAGCTAGTGTAACACACACAAAATACAGGGGGATCTCAGCAGGCCAGGCACCATCTTTGGAAAAGAGTCCAGTCGACATTTCAGGCTGAGGACTGGACAAAGAAAGATGAGGAGTAGAGCTAAAAGGTGGGGGGGGGGGGGGAAGTGGGTGGAAACACAAAGGTGAGAGGTGAAACTGGGAGAGAGAGGGGTAAAGTAAAGAGCTGAGAAGTTGATTGGTGAAAGAGGTACAGGGCTGGAGAAGGGGGAATCTAATAGAAGATGACAGAAGGCCATGGAAGGAAGAAAGGGGTAGGGACACCAGAGAGAGGCAATGGGCAGGCAAGGAGGTAAGGTGAGAAAGGGAAAAGAGGTTGGGGAAATGATGAAGTGGGGGGTGGGGGGGGGAGATATTACCAGAAGTTCAAGAAATCAATGTTCATGCCATCAGGTTGGAGGCTACCCAGACAGAATATCAAGTGTTGTTCCTCCAACTTGAGCTTGGTGTACTTGTTGGTGGGATCAAGTTGGAAATGGCGGAAGTTCCGGAGAATTCTGTGCTGGATGCAGAGGCTGGTGGGGTGGTAGGTGAGGTCTAGAGGAATCCTATCCCTGGTAGGGTGGCGGAGGATGGGGTGAGAGCAGACATGCATGCAAAGGAAGGGCTGTGATTGAGAGCAGCATTGATGGTGGAGGAAGGGAAGCCCCTTTCTTTGAAGAGGGAGGACATCTCTTTTGTTCTATAATGAAAGGCCTCATCCTGAGAGCAAATGCAGTGGAGGCGGAGGAATTGAGAGAAGGGGTTGGTGTTTTTACACAGGGTGGGATGAGGTAGTCCAGGTAGCCTTGTCCTTGTCCTCACCTACCACCCCACCAGTCTCCACATTCAGCACATAATTCTCTGCAGCTTCTGCCATCTCCAACAGGATCCTACCACAAAGCACATCTTTCCATAACCCTCCCTCCACCCACCTTCTGCTTTCCATGACTCCCTTGTCCATTCGTCCTTCCTGGCACTTATCCTTGCAAGCGGAACAAGTGCTACACCTCCTCCCTCACTACTATTTAGGGCCCCAAACAGTTCTTCCAGGTGAGGTGACACTTCATTTGTGACTCTGTTGGGGTCATTTACTGTGTCCAGTGCTCCCGGTTTGGCCTCCTGTAAATCGGTTAGACCCAACATAGATTGGGAGACCGCTTCACCAAGCACCTCCACTCTGTCCGCCAGAACAAGCAGAATCTCCCAGTGGCCACCCATTTTAAATCTACTTCCCATTCCCATTCTAATATGTCTGTCCACGGCCTCCTCCACTGTTGTGATGAGGTCACACTCAACTTGAAGGAACAACACCTTATTTTCTGCCTGGGCAGCCTCCAACCTGATGGCATGAACATTCAATTCTCGAACTTCCAGTAATGCCCCTCTCCCTGCCACCCCCCACTTCACCATTCCCCAAACCATTTTCCTTCCCTCTCTCACCTTATCTCCTTGGCTGCCAGTTGCCTCCCTCTGGTGCTCCTCCCCACTTTTCTTTCTTCCATGGCCTTCTGTCCCCTCCAGTCAGGCTCCCCATTCTCCAGCCCTGTATCTCTTCCACCAATCAACTTCACAGCTCTTTACTTCACCCCTCTCCCTCCTAGTTTCCCCAGCTCTGGGTAAGTAGCCCCACTGCCTTGTGGGCAGCCTCAGAGAGACAAAGGCTACAGAAGTAAATCTAGACAGCAAATCCGGAGCAGAGCCCCTAAGGCAGCTGGACATCATTCCAGCAGCTCCTGCAGCCAAACACATCGCTTCATAAAAAGTGGCCAGTCAGTGAGTGGGCCAGTGAAGGAGCAGAGATTTGAGGCTTTGACTCGAGAGATTCTGGCAGTTTTGGCAGTTGGACTGTGCAATCAAGTCAATCAAGATTTGAATAGCTCAGACTCAGCAGAAAGCAGCTGATTGGGCAATCAAGGTCAGGTGACCAAGCAGTTTGAAAAGCTCAAACAAATAAATAGAGGGTTACCTCAAGCGGAGCGGCCAGTGAGTGAGTGGGCCAGTGAAGGAGCGGAGATTTGAGGCTTTGATTTGAGAGGCTTCGACGAGAAGAGGCTGAGGACGAGCTTCACTCCAAGTGAGGTAAGGCCGGGTAAGTTCCTTTCAAAGGAGGAAGTTTCAAAAGTTGAGGCAAGTATTGGGTAGGTCATGGCAGCTGAGATTGGCTCCGTGGTTTGTTCATCCTGCAGCATGTGGGAAATCAGGGATATTTCCAGTGTCCCTGATGACTATGTGTGCAGGAAGTGTGTCCAGCTGCAGCTTCTGGCAGACCGCATTGAGCGTCTGGAGCTGTGATTGGATTCATACTGGAGCATCCACGATGCTGAGAAAGTCGTGAATAGCACTTTCAGTGAGTTGGCCACACCACAGGTAAAGGCTACACAGGCAGAAAGGGAACGGGTGGCCACTAGACAGTGTAGCAGTAGGCAGGTAGTGCAGGAGTCCCCTGAGGTCATCTCCCTCCTAAACAGATATACTGTTTTGGATACTGTTGGGGGAGATGTCTCATCAGGGGAAGGCAGCAGCAGCCGAGTTCATTGCACCATGGGTGGCTCTGCGGCACAGGAGGGAAGGAAAAGGAGTGGGAGAGCTATAGTGATAGGGGATTCGATTGTAAGGGGAATAGGTAGGCGTTTCTGTGGCTGCAAACGAGACTCCAGGATGGTATGTTGCCTCCCTGGTGCAAGGGTCAAGGATGTCTCTGAGCGGCTGCAGGACATTCTGGAATGGGAGGGTGAACAGCCAGTGGTCGTGGTGCACATAGGTACCAACGATATAGGTAAAAAATGGGATGAGGTCCTACAAGGTGAATTTAGGGAGTTAGGAGATAAACTAAAAAGTAGGACCACAAAGGTAATAATCTCTGGATTACTACCACTGCCACGTGCTAGTCAGAGTAGAAATAGGAGGATATTTCAGATGAATACGTGGCTTGAAAAATGGTGCAAGGGGGAGGGATTCAAATTTCTGGGGCATTGGAACCAGCTCTGGGGGAGGTGGGACCGGTATAAACAGGACGGTCTGCACCTGGGCTGGACTGGAATCAATGTCCTAGGGGGTGTGTTTGCTACTGCTGTTCAGGAGGCTTTAAACTAATGTGGCAGGGGGATGGGAATAAGTGCAGAGAGACAGAGGGGTGTAAAATGAGGGTAGAAGCAAAAAGTAGTAAAGTGAAAGGTAAAAGTGGCAGGCAGGCAAATCCAGGGCAAAAAGCAAATAGGGCCACTTTTCAACATAATTGTATAAGGGCTAAGAGTGTTGTAAAAACAGGCCTGAAGGCTTTGTGTGTCAATGCGAGGAGCATTCGTAACAAGGTGGATGAATTGAATGTGCAGATAGTTATTAATGAATATGATATAGTTGGGATCACAGAGACATGGCTCCAGGGTGACCAAGGATGGGAGCTCAACATCCAGGAATATTCAGGAGGGATAGACAGGAAAGAAAAGGAGGTGGGGTAGCATTGCTGGTTAGAGAGGAGATTAACGCAATAGAAAGGAAGGACATTAGCCTGGAGGATGTGGAATCGATATGGGTAGAGCTGCATAACACTAAGGGGCAGAAAACGCTGGTGGGAGTTGTGTACAGGCCACCTGACAGTAGTAGTGAGGTTGGGGATGGCATTAAACAGGAAATTAGAAATGCGTGCAATAAAGGAACAGTAGTTATAATGGGTGACTTCAATCTACATATAGATTGGGTGTACCAAATTGGTAAGGATGCTGAGGAAGAGGATTTCTTGGAATGTATGTGGGATGGTTTTCTGAACCAACATGTCGAGAAACCAACTAGAGAGCAGGCCATTCTAGATTGGGTTTTAGCAATGAGGAAGGGTTAGTTAGCAATCTTGTCGTGCGAGGCCCCTTGGGTAAGAGTGACCATAATATGGTGGAATTCTTCATTAAGATGGAGAGTGACATAGTTAATTCAGAAACAAAGGTACTGAACTTAAAGAAGGGTAACTTTGAAGGTATCAGACGTGAATTAGCTAAGATAGACTGGCAAATGATACTTAAAGGGTTGACGGTGGATATGCAATGGCAAACATTTAAAGATCGCATGGATGAACTACAACAATTGTTCATCCCAGTTTGGCAAAAGAATAATCCAGGTAAGGTAGTGCACCCGTGGCTGACAAGGGAAATTAGGGATAGTATCAAGTCCAAAGAAGAAACATATAAATTAGCAAAAAACAGCAGCACACCTGAGGACTGGGAGAAATTCAGAGACCAGCAGAGGAGGACAAAGGGCTTAATTAGGAAAGGAAAAAAAGATTATGAGAGAAAGCTTGCAGAGAACTTAAAAACTGACTGTAAAAGCTTTTACAGATATGTGAAAAGAAAAAGATTGGTCAAGACAAATGTATGTCCTTTACAGTCAGAAACAGGTGAATTGATCATAGGGAACAAAGACATGGCAGACCAACTGAATAACTACTTTGGTTCTGTCTTCACTAAGGAGGACATAAATAATCTTCCAGAAATAGTAAGGGACCGAGGGTCTAGTGAGATGGAGGAACTGAGGGAAATACATGTTAGTAGGGAAGTGGTGTTAGGTAAATTGAAGGGATTAAAGGCAGATAAATCCCCAGGGCCAGATGGTCTGCATCCCAGAGTGCTTAAGGAAGTAGCCCAAGAAATAGTGGATGCATTAGTGATAATTTTTCAAAACTCCTTAGATTCTGGATTAGCTCCTGAGGATTGGAGGGTGGCTAATGTAACCCCACTTTTTGAAAAAGGAGGGAGAGAGAAACTGGGGAATTATAGATCGGTTAGTCTGACATCGGTGGTGGGGAAAATGCTAGAGTCGGTTATCAAAGATGTGATAACAGCACATTTGGAAAGAGGTGAAATCATCGGACAAAGTCAGCATGGATTTGTGAAAGGAAAATCATGTCTGACGAATCTTATAGAATTTTTTGAAGATGTAACTAGTAGAGTGATGGGGAGAGCCAGTGGATGTGGTATATTTAGATTTTCAAAAGGCTTTTGACAAGGTCCCACACAGGAGATTAGTATGCAAACTTGAAGCACACAGTATTGGGGGTATGGTATTGATGTGGATAGAGAATTGGTTGGCAGACAGGGAGCAAAGAGTGGGAGTAAACGGGACCTTTACAGAATGGCAGGCAGTGACTAGTGGGGTACCGCAAGGCTCAGTGCTGGGTCCCCAGTTGTTAAACAATATATATTAATGATTTAGATGAGGGAATTAAATGCAGCATCTCCAAGTTTGTGGATGACACGAAGCTGAGCGGCGGTGTTAGCTGTGAGGAGGATGCTAAGAGGATACAGGGTGACTTGGATAGGTTAGGTGAGTGGGAAAATTCATGGCAGATGCAATTTAATGTGGATAAATGTGAGTTTATCCACTTTGGTTGCAAGAACAGGAAAACAGATTATTATCTGAACAGTGGCCGATTAGGAAAAGGGGAGGTGCAACGAGACCTGGGTGTCATTGTACACCAGTCATTGAAGGTGGGCATGCAGGTACAGCAGGCAGTGAAAAAGGCAAATGGTATGTTGGCATTCATAGCAAAAGGATTTGAGTACAGGAGCAGGGAGGTTCTACTGCAGTTGTACAAGGCCTTGGTGAGACCGCACCTAGAATATTGTGTGCAGTTTTGGTCCCCTAATCTGAGGAAAGACATTCTTGCCATAGAGGGAGTACAGAGAAGGTTCACCAGATTGATTCCTGGGATGGCAGGACTTTCATATGAAGAAAGACTGGATCGACTAGGCTTATACTCACTGGAATTTAGAAGATTGAGGGGGGATCTTATTGAAAAGTATAAAATTCTAAAGGGATTGGACACGCTAGATGCAGGAAGATTGTTTCCGATGTTGGGGAAGTCCAGAACGAGGGGTCACAGTTTAAGGATAAAGGGGAAGCGTTTTAGGACCGAGATGAGGAAAAACTTCTTCACACAGAGAGTGGTGAATCTGTGGAATTCTCTGCCACAGGAAACAGTTGAGGCCGGTTCATTGGCTATATTTAAGAGGAAGTTAGATATGGCCCTTGTGGCTAAAGGGATCAGGGGTATGGAGAGAAAGCAGGTACAGGGTTCTGAGTTGAATGATCAGCCATGATCATACTGAATGGTGGTGCAGGCTCAAAGGGCCGAATGGCCTACTCCTGCACCTATTTTCTATGATTCTATGTTTCATAAGCTTTCCTTTGGACAACACTGTGAGGCTGGGGGGGCGGGGGGGGGGGAGGATCTTGATAACTGGGCATCTTATGATCTCCATAAGTTCTGCCCTGGCTTGTGATGGTGATCATCATTACTCATTGTCCTTCGAGACAAACGGATGCCAACCAACCAACCAACTTTGATAATAAATTTACTTTGAACTTCGAGCTTTGAAGCCTCAGTCACTGCAAATGGGACTCGGAAGGTTTGCCTTTTGTGCCACTGTTTAACCCTTCTTTCTCAAACCTTATAAGAAGTCCGACCAACCCTGCCAGGTGAATGTAGACAAAAGTGCAGCTTAAAGAAATATCAGCAATATATTTTGCATCTTCACTAGAGGAAAAGTGGTCCAGGTTGTCTCGGCTCACTGAGTTCTTTCAGCAGATTGTCAGTGGCTCTCGTATGTCTTGTCTGGAAACAAAGGGAACTATTGAGTAGCAAAGAAACTTCCTGTGCAGATCTGAACTTTGTATCAGCTGACTGTACAATCTGATTTTACCTTTTTCTTTTGTTTATACTTTTTGCTTGTTTGCTCCCCCAATAAATTGAGAGAATTTCACCGCTGTGGAATTAAATATGAACATAAGAAATGGAAGTTGGCCATCTGGCCGTTTTAATTTACTTTGCCATTCATTTTGAGCATGGCCAATCTTCTTCCTCAAAGCAATTTTACAACAATGACCCATAACCCTAATTCTCTTAATCTCTTAATGACCAGGTATGTATCTATCTCTGTTTTGAATGAACTCAGTGACTCAACCCCCACATTTCCCAAGGTAGAATATTCCAGCGGTTCTCCAGCCTTTGAGGTAGAAATTTCTCGACAACTGTGCTATCTGCTCTTAGACTTCTAAGAGAGGGGAACCATCCTCACTGCATCTACTTGGTCAGGACCTTTAGTAATATAGTATGCTTCAATGAGTTTGTCTCTTACTCTTCTAAACTCTAGAAAAAAAATGTGACTGTTTACATAATTTCTCATTATATGACAAGGTCATTGCACATGAAACTAGTTTAATGAATTCACTGTGTACACAGTAGGTACATCTTCTTGTAGTTGTGGAGATTAAAAGTATACACTAAACCCCGGATGAAATCTCACCAAGATCCCATAGCATTAGTATAACATGTCCTTTCTCCTATATTCAAAGTTTCTTGTAGCCAAGCCTAACACGTCCCTTGCCTTCTTAATTAGTTGGTATGCTGGCCTTTGAAAAATTGAGTACAAGCATTCCCCAGGTCCATTTGAACACAAATACCAGTCGTTCTCTCACCATTTAACAAATAATTTGCTTTTCTGTTGTGTGTATCAAAGTGAAAAATATTAACTTTTTTCTCATCTGGCATTTTCTCCTAAGTCCCTTGAAGAATATCCCTCAAAGCCTGTACGCATCTTCCTCTGCACACACAGTCATCAGTAAGTATTATTTATGTATTTATGAAGTAGACCTTTGGAGCTATGTCACCCCAGCAACCACACAACCCCGATTTTACCCTATCCTGATAACAATGTCCAATTACCCAACTCAGTACATCTTTGAGCTATGAGGGGAAACCAGAGCACCCAGGGAAAACCCACACATTCCATGGGGAAGACGAACACACCAGAATTGAACTCTGAGCTCCAGGATGCCCTGGAGTAGTAGTAGTAGGAGTAGTAGTAGTAGTGTAGTAGCGTCACGCTATTACACGCTATTACATTACATTACATTACCATGGTGCCCTCCTCCTGCCCGTTACAGCCAACAATGAGCACAAACAGATCAAATTTTGTTCATGGAAAGCCCTTCTGAATTTCACTCATCTTACACAGCAAGTGTTGACTTTCACTGGCATCATTCAACTCCTGCCATTTCACCTGAGCGCTTATTTACCATGTACGAATCTAGCAATGCAGTTTTAATTTTGGGCACTGCAAACACTTAGTGCAACATGTCCTACTGTATAATTGTCAGGACTGAAATGTTAGCTAATGTTGTTTTTATAAAAATAATATCCATGATCTCATTACTTTATAGAATGTAAATTTACCACATAGAATCTGGGCATTCAGTGCAGTTAGTTAAGGCCAATGTTTATGCTTCACACCAACTTCTTCCCAACAATTCTATCTAACTTGTTCATCATATCCTTCTACATGTTTCCCTTCAGGAGATTGGCTTCCATCTTCATGCCACTGCCACCCAAGCTGCATCGGCTGACTCACGACAGACTTCCTTCTCAACACACTCCACAATAACTTTATCACCCGAGAGGTTACGAGCTGCAGTTCATTTTTTGAAAAACCCTCAAGTATACCAATGCTTTTCCTGGCTCTTCATGTGTAATGTAGTAATAATCACACAAAAATATTGCTTAAAGCCTTGTATATTTCCTCCTTTCACTATCTGACTGAGATTACGAAATGAATTGAACATTATGCTAGGCTAAATTATCAGTTTATTGGGGATCCAGTGATGTACTTAACAGGACAGTGTTATGAAACCATCCATTTGCCTATTGGAAACCTCTTGGCAACAAGGAGAGAGTTTATACTGTCAGTGAATATAAGTCTAAGTCCAAAATATGAATGGAAAACCAGGGAATACTTTCCAGAAAATCCCAACTGAAAGAGAAGGAAGACTAACACAATTCATCTAACCATAACTTTGTCGGCTTTATCAGTAACCTGTAGTTCAATCTGTTATCCAGAACAGAGAAGTGAGATGATTACCTCGAAAGTAAGTAATTACAGTGGTGCCGATATATTGATTACTGTAGCACTGAACATTCTTCTTTCTTGTTGTAGAGCTGAGCCATCAATTTACCATAGAGGAACCCATTTGCCAATTAATTCTCAGATAACAAAATCCCACAAGGGTGTCCAGAACTAACTGAGTGATCTTTTCAGCCTATCCAACAGTCACCCAGTTCCTCTCTAAAAGGTGTCTCTTAAATCGACTGAAATATGTTGCCCAACAAATCACTTAGCTTCATTGCTGGACTGTAGTGATGTCAGCCATTGATCAAGCTCCAAAATCCAGAGCTTAAGCTCCTCCAGCTGACAACACTGCCTGGACATGCAGCTGTCCAGGACGCAGGAAGTGTCCTAGAGATTCTGTGTGGCATGTGATATAAGTTGCTGCACTCGCTCCTTATTTATCAAAATCAATTCACTTTAACACATAAAATCTAACCTATAGTGCTCCTGATCCTGATCTTTTTGTTTAAAATTTCTCAGCTCTTTGTTAAATTACATACTTGTTTAAACTCATTGGACCAATGGCTTCCACATTTCTTTTAAATTTTATTCCTAGAATTACACAGCATGAAAGCAGACTCTAACTCATTCATGCCTACAAAAATTTTGGACTCCAATGGCATTAGAAATGGAATTTAAATCGGTTTATTATTGTCACATGTACAAAGACACAGTGAAAAGATTTTGATGCATCCCATCTTGTCAAATAATTCTGTACATCAAGGTAGCAAAAAGAAAAAAACCCAGAATGTAGCAAATACTGTTATACTTGGAGAGAAAGTGTGGAAAATATAGTCTGAGGGCCACAAAGAGATTTTGAGTTCATACTTTAGCATACAACAGGTCCATTCAAAAATCTGATGACCACAGGGTAGGGGCTGTCCTTGTGCTCTCAAGCTTTTATATCTTCTGCCTGACAGGGAGGGGGAGAAGAGAGAATAAGCAGGTGAGAGGGTTCTTGATGATGTTGGTTGCTTTCCTGAGGCAGCAGGAAAGATAGATGAAATCGATGGAGTGGGGTTGACTCAAGTGAAGGGCTGGACTGCGTTCACAACTCTGCAATTACTTGTGGTCCTGGGCAGACCAGTTGCCATACTAAGCTGTAATGCATCCAGTTAGGATGCTTTCTAAGGTGCATCTGTAAAAGTTGGTGTGAATCATTAGGCACATTCCAAACTTCCTTAGCCTTCTGAGGAAGTAAAGGTATTGGTGTGCCTTATTGAACACCCAGGAGGTTGGAGCAGGACAAACTGTTGGTGAAACCTCAAAACCAATGGTGGAGAATACTTCACAACAGAACTAATACAGTTTGCACATTCCCACAATATCACAAAGCAGTTCCTACCCAATGAAGGAAACGTTTAGAAGGTAGATATGTTTTTGAAAGATAGTGGAACTGAGGCACAGTTGAGGAGTAAAGGATAGTATAGCTCAGGCATGATGATAAGGAATGGCAAGGCATTTCTAATGGGTCAGCAAGCTCCTTTCCTGCTCCTCCTTTCTTTTGCTCTTCTGCTGCATAACAATGTAGGGTGTAAACAGATGTAAGGAAAAAAGAGCAAAATGGGAAGATGGTTTGGTAAAGGGTGGGCAGGGCATAGTGAATCAGAATCCGGTTCACTATCGTGGACATATGTCGTGGCTGTTGTTTGTGGCAGCAGTACAGTGCAAAACATAAAAGATTACAAAAAGTTACAATGGAAAACTAAATAAATAAATAAATAAATAGATAGATAGATAGATAGATAGATAGATAAATAAATAGTACAAAAAAGGAATAGTGAGGTAATGTTCACGGGGTCCTGGAACGTACGTAAGGGGAAGAGGCTGTACCTAAAATGTTGAATGTGTGTCTTCAGGCTCCTGTACCTTCTCCCTAATGGTCGTAATGAGAAGAGGGCATGTCCCGGATGTTGAGGGTCTTTAATGATGAAAGTCACTTTCTGAGGCACTGACTTTTGAAAATTTCCTCGATGGGGGGAGCCTGTGTCTATGACAGGGTGACTAAGTCTACAAACCACTGCAACCTCTTGCAGTGCATCCTGTGCATTGGAGCCTCCGTAGCAGATGGTGATGCAGCCAGTCAGAATGCTCTCCAGGGAACATCTGCAGAAATTAGTCACATACCAAATCTCCTCAGACTCCTAATAAAGTACACCTTCTTCGTGATTACATAATAGGTTGGGACCAGGATAGATCTTCTGAGATGTTGACATTCAGGAACTTAAAGCTGCTCACCTTTTCCTGAGTGAACCTAGTGAACTTAGTGAAATCTCTATGTTCATGTCCAGAGCAGAGGAAGATATTTGGCTGCTAACAGCAAACACATATAAGAGTGTTGATTTCTTGTTGGTTCATCTGGCTTCACAAGAGCAAAGTGTACAAAAGATTAATGCATCTGATGGCTAATACTCTTACACATCTTTAGCACTGACAAGAAAAGACAAGATCGTGGAGCACAACAGGCCAACAAATGTTTTGAGTGTCTTTGATAAATGCCGGTAAAATTTCCTTTGCATATACAGTATATATTCAGTTTAGAAGTTTTGATTTAATTTGTTTCCTCCACTCGTTCAGATCAATATGCATTTCAAATCATAATGATTAGGTGCTTTGCTAAACATTCTCAGGTAGCCTGTAACATCCCACCGAAGAGCTAGATAGACTCTTGGTTTATCTAACGATCTGAGACATCGATGCTTCAGACAGTACAGCACCATTGAAATCCCACTATATAGTTGGAATAAAAAACATAAAAAGCTGGGAATTCTAAGCAGGTCAGGTGGCACCTGTAAAAAGATGAAAAACATTAACATTTCAATTCAATGATTTCAATCGAACTGGAAAGGTGAGAGAATGAGTATATTTTAAATTGTGAGAGAGGGGAGGGATTAAGATTACAAAGGGAATGTCTGCAATAGGCTACAGACCAGGCAAGATAATTACTTTTTTGTCAATCAAACAATGGAAATAATGCTGGTTAATCATGACTGATCACTGTGGAGAACTGTAAACTGAGAAAGAAGAATGAGGGCATTAATGAGAAGAAAACAACATGCTAGAAATCTGAGATGCTCAACACTGCAGTTGTTTGAAATCTGAAATTAAAGGAAACACGAGTAATACTTAGCAGATCAGCTAGCTCCTGTGGGGAGAGAAACAATTAATAATGTTACAAACGGATGACATTACATTAGAACTGTTCATTTCTGACACAAGCTGGAAAGGTTTGTCATCTAAAATAGTTAAATTCAAATATTGAGTTCAAAGGACTTAAACATATCAAGAGAGAAGATGAAGTGTTCCTAGAGCTTACATGGGACCTTGAACTTTGAGCAATGTAAAGGCCAAAGACAGAGAGATCGCACTGGGAGTGGAATGGAGAATTAAACTGATGGATGACCATATTATTTCCAAAATTATTTAACTCTTTCAGCTTCAAACTTCTTTATTTTAAACATAAGTATTTACCAATAGATAATATTTGATATTATCCAATGTCAAACAATGAAAGAACACAATTTCCCTAGTGAGACATTTTAAAAGTACTTTAACTGTTTTAAAACCACAGACAACAAAGAGAAAACCTCCATAAAGGATGGTTAGTTTTGAATCAGTATTCAGAATAACCTGTCTTGGAATGTGTAACATCAGTAGTCAGCAAAATTTCAACAGTAATAGCATACAATTTCCATAAGGCTTCACTTTATGAATAACCAGGAGATGCTAATGTTGAACAAATTGCTTTTGTGGACACTTTTAGAATACCTAGTGGAAAATCAAATTTATGTATTTGTAAAGATTTGCAAGATATAAAGTTACTTATTCTGAATCTAAAGAGCTGTTAAAGAGCAAAGCGATGCAAATTTCTATGGCTTTCAAAATTGTTTACCAATGATTGCTTTGAGCGATTAATGCATCCCACTGAGCAGGATGCAGGCAGAATGCATGCTGACTCACTTATATCATGAATGCATCATCCATTCATAAGACATAGGAGCAGATTTATGCCATTCGGCCCATCAAGTCTGCTCCACTATTCCATCATGGTTGATTTATTTTCCCTTTCAACCCCATTTTTCTGTCTTCCCCCATAACCTTTGATACCCTTACTATTCAAGAACCTATAAACGTTTGCTTTCAATATACACAATGACGTGGCCTTATCAGCCATCTGTGACAACGAATTCTGCAGATTTACCACCCTCTGACTAAAGAAATACCCCCTCTTCTTTGTTCTAAAGGGGCATCCTGAGGCTGTGCCTTCTGGCCCTAGACTCCTCCACTATAGGAAGCATCCTTTCAACTCCTGTACTATCTAGGACCTGCAACATTCGATAGGTTTGAAAGAGATCCTCTCTCCCCCATTCTTTTAAACACCAGTGAGTACAGGTTCGAAACCGTCAAGCGCACCTTTTACATTAACCCTTTCATTCGTGGGATCATTCTCGTGAACTTCCTCTGGACCATCTCCAATGGCAATCCTTTCTTAGAGAAGGGACCCAAAACTGCTCAGACTACAGTGTAGTCTGACTAATGGCTTATAAAGCCTCAGCATTACATCCTTTCTTTTATATTCTAATCCTCTTGAAATGAATGCTAACATTGCATTTGCCTTCCTTGCCACCAAGTCAACCTGAGAGGGAATCATTTGCACTTCTGATTTCTGAATTTTTCCCCATTAAGAAAATAGTCTACATCTTTATTCCTTCCACCCAGTGCATAACCATACAGTTCCCTGCACTATATTGTATCGGCCATTTTGTGGCAAGCTGCCCTGTTCACCGGATATGCAATAGCCTGTAGCCAGTATCATGAGAATCACAGTAATGTATTACAAAGGATTACTAAGCTTGCTAGGTAATAATAACTTCATGGAATGCAAACCAACTATTTTCCTTCAGGAAGGTAATGCTTGTTATTCTCTTCCTGCCAATTTGCCAGAGATCTTGCCTGCCAGACTGTCATCCATTTTGCCTGAGCTGAATTCTGGCTGTGCCAAGCCGATGCAGTCTGCAGGGAGATCATTTAGGCCTGAAGCCATCCTCCAAATCCACTGACGGTCTCCTCCACTGGGAGGTAGCTTGCCTCCACTAACCATTCTTTACCAGCACTGGTGGCATTGCGTAGGAGCACCAAGGCAAAGCAAACAGAAGACAGGCATTAACAGAATCTTCAGAATTAAATCTTTACAATTTGCAAGACAAAAATTTCAATTTGTACCCTTTAGTCTAAAAATCTGGCTTTGAGTGTTATTATAATGTTTTATTTCAGATTTACATTGTGGCCAAGCAGACAATGTGATGACCTGTTCAGATAGAAATAAGGCAATAGAATACTTGTGAATGGGAAGGATCTTGAATCGACTAGTTTTGCATTTGGATAAGCTGTTGGACGACAAGTGGTAGTCTAAATTGCCTCTAGCTTCCTTTGCCTCCTCCCCTTTATATTTCTGATCCTTTATTTTTGTTTATAAATGAGATAAAAGCTGGTCCTCTTGTGGTGGAGCAAATCTCCATCAGTATTGACATCTTCACTGACCACCAACTGATAAGTCCTCCCGGAGCATTACAAGCGGTAGGAAGATGTTTTCAGAAGCCAGCTCTGTTGGATTTTGTGAGATAGCATGCTTTTCACAATTGACTTGGAATTGCACCAGCATTCAGCAGAAATCAGCCAACAACCAACTTGTAGAGAGTTAATGATTCTTTGAAATAGCAGTGGCGATATTTCCTTCAACAGAGGAGGCTGATGAGCCAGCTAATGCTTCCATGCTAGTCAAACTACTTAGATGAATCCATTTCAGAACCTTTTGTCCACGTTCCTTTGGTTATGGATTTTTTTAAATGAAGAGAACTTCCATCTATACCATCTTTACTGGCAAGGAGTTCCTGATTCTCAGGTGCAAAAGACTGGGGATGCTGGAATGTGGAGCACAAAGCAAACAGCGGGAAGAATGCAGCATGTCATGTGGCATGTTTGAAAGCATAGCAACGGTCAATGTTTCAAGTTAAGACTCTGCATTAGCACTGAGAGTATAGATAGAAGATAGTCAGCATATAAAAGGGAGAGGGAAGGTGGAGACAGGGGCTAATAGTTGATAATGAGGGGCATGATGGATGTGGAGGAGGGTGAGGGGGAAACATTGAGGCAAAGGCTAGTAGGTGATGGTGGAACCAAATAAGGAAGACATGATGGCCAAATGGAACCAGCTGGAGGAAAGGACAGGAACAGTGAACCAAGAGAGAAGAAACCCATTTAAATAAATATTTGAGTGATGGGCAAATGGACCAGGTTGTGAAAGAGATAGCTTTATGTAACAATAGCAGGGGTGGGGATGGGGAAGTGAAGGATGAAAACAGAAAGTGAGAGAGACCCTGAGTAGGTTGGTGGGAGTGGGAAAGGTACACAGAGGGAGTGGGTTCTAGCTCTCATTCATTATTAACTCTAGGGCATTGATTTAAGATAATCGAATTGAACAAAGGTATGGATAATACGCCTAAGATATGTCTTTTTAGTTATTTTTTTCTTTCCTAACATAATTTTACACACTCCATTTAAATCTGGTCTGGTCTCTCTAATTCCAGGGAAAATAACGCCAACCAAGTCAATTGTTCTTCATATCTAAAAAACTGCAGACCCACCAATATTCTCATAAATCTTTCCAGTGCCATCACAGCCCTCTCAAAATGTGATCATTGGAAATGTTCACTGTATTCTTCTTCTCCCCATTCCAATTGTGTGTAACCTCCTGCCAATTACATTTTATGTCTTAACTAATAAAGACAACTATCTCACATGCCTTTTCAACCACCATATCCAGCCGTTCTGCTACCTTCAGACACCGTCAGATCCTCTGTCCTCCAGTGTATCTGAACATTTATTGTGTGTTTCCTTTCCTTGTTTGGCCAGTCCAGATGGAGAACTTTACCATTCCCCATGCTGAATTCAATTTGACACTTTTGACAGCCAAGTGACTTCTTCCTGAAGTGCACAATTTTATACATTATCCACCATGCTGCCAAATTTGGTGTCACTGCCAAAACTCATAATCATGGCTCCTAATTTAAACTCCAATTACAGTAATGATATTTGTCATTCAACAGCAAGCAATCTTGCTCTCATCTCAGCAATATTCCATGCATATAGACCTCTAGCCCTAAAATCATAATGCCCATGACCTTTGCTTTCATCCACTGAGTCAGTGTTGTGTCCAGTTTGTCCTTCTCCTTTAGTCATAGTGGACAGTCTATGATGTGGGACATCTTAAAATACCTTCCTTCTGCTGAATATCAGCCTTTTGTGAAGAACAATTAAGAATGGGCAAGACAAGGTGATCTGACCAGGAATATCCACAGCCCCATAAATGAATGTTAAAATAAAACACATGTTCATGATGAAAACTTAAAAGAATTTGAAGTAGAACATTGAGTTTAAACATTGCAAAGCTGGTGCTGATTCTGAGTAATGTCATGATTTATCTGCTCTGTGCACATCTGCAGGAGTTCAGTGCCATCTGTAATATTGTGTCCAAGCTGATTCATTCCATAAGGGAATGGAGTCTGGCCAAGGTCTCCATGGAGAAGAGATGCAGATGAAGTTACCTTGTTGATAACATCTCATTTCCCAAGACACTTCGGCTGCATCTTATTGGAGGTACAGTATTCCCTTTATTCTACCCATCCATAAGTGGGGTTATCAGTAACTTGTTTCTCTCCTTCCCAGTTCTTATCAAGGGTGTGTGACCTGAAACTCTATTTTTCTTTTCTCATATACTGTCTTAACTGCTCAGTATTTCCAATGTTTCTGTTTTATTTTTATTATCGAATCATTGTAGAGGTACAGCACAGAACCAGACTCTCCAACTCACCAAGTCCACACCAATCATCAACCACCCATTTACACACATTATTACTCAAGATCTTCTTATTTCTAATTTAACAAAATACATTGTGTACCATTTTCACTTCGGGCACCCTCAGTGATTTAAGCAAAATTGCTCACATAATAATATTCGTTTTGTGAAAATCTCCATAAGACCATAAGACATAGGAGCAGAACTAGGCCATTCAGTCCATTGAGTCTGCTCCACCATCCTGTTGTGGTTGACCTTGTATCCCACTTAATCCCATACACCAGCCTTCTCACCATAACCATTGATGCCCTGACTGATCAGGAAACATTCACACTTACCTGCATATCACTTCACATACATTTCTGATTTAGATATCTATTGGTACACAAATTTCTTCAATGCCTTACTGGGAAGGAAACATCTACACTCTCCTGACAAAGTGAAGAGAGTTTGTACATTCTCACTGTGGAATGCATGGGTTTAATCTGGGTGCTCCAGTTTCCTCCCACAGACCAAAGACATACTGGTTAGTAGGTTAAATGGTCATTGTAAATTGTCCCATGATTATTCCAGGTTTAAACTGGGGGTTGCTGGATGGTCCGACATGAAGCCTGGAAATGATTAAATCCACACTGTACAGATAAATAAAAATAAATATATTTAAATAATTACCCCTTTTTCTATTTTTGCATTGGTTAGCAAATTAAAGATCATTCCAAAACTACCACTGAAAGCCTCAAATGGTTCTAAACATTAACAAATCATGGTGTGTGTTTTTTTTTTAATCTTAAAATTGATTTTAATATATTCAGATAATATTCCTTCTGCATTTCTCAGGAAATGAAATGGAAATGCAGAGTTAAAACCTTGCTAAGTTCTTAACCTCTTGGGTATTAGTCTGATTTGAAGTAAAAAAAAAGGGAAGTCCACTTCCTTCCATTCACAAATTATGTTTTCAAACATGCCTTTTGTAGCACAGAATTCTCCGAGTGGAGCTTTCAGCAAGAAATGCCCACATTTGACTTGATACTGTACCCAGATTTCCTCTGCACCTCTTTTAATGCTGGAACATATGAATCAATGTTAAAAGTTGTCATGTACTTGTAGACCAATGGGCTCCTGAAGGTATACGACGTGTAACCACAAAAGGAGAGTATGGAGCATGTTATTCAGACTGAGGCTGAGAAGAGTAAGGCACACAAACCTCCTTTGTTATTTTTGCTTGAATGTATTTAACTTTTCTCATACAGTAAATTCCATTATCTCATTCCAGCCACATAATCAGTGCACATCGTGTCAGCTCCAAACCAGAATGGAAGAGCATCAGGTGTGGTCCAGTTGCTCACACTCTACAGGCAAGCATTTGGCAGCAATTCAGCATTCCTGCAGAAAGCATGATGCCATCTGCACATTGCAGGCTACAAACTTCGTAACTTGCTCTGCAATGAGCTTGAGCCCCAAGGCTCGATCACCAGAAGCCCCGGTGCATGGTAAGAGGCCAGTCACATCTCTGTTTTCATACCCTCGAAGACTGAAATTGACTATAGTTTACAAAGTTCTGTTGCAGTGCTCTGTAAAACTGTAAAATAACACTGTAAATAATTGCTATTTCAATAAAGTGGTGTTACAGTCAAATTTACACCCAATTTACATTGTACTATATCCTGTATTTTAAAAAGTCCCCATTACTTTCCTTCAGGACACCTAATTCTCCGAAAAGTGTAATGTCCCATTTGAATTTCAGCTCTGGTAGCTCAAAGTTTTTCTGCCTTGGGCCTCAAGCTCGTGACAGAGCAAGTTACAAAGTATGAAAAGTGACAGTCATTGGACACTCAGCCCTTCCCTGATTGACACTTGTGGCCCAGCATTTCCAGAGGATGAAATGCAGTAAGTGCATGTGGTTTCATATCAGTCTCACTTTCAGCCTTTGGCCTTCCCTGTACATGGTACAGGTAATAGCAAATAATGACAGCACCAACACAACAGTAGTTGTACTGAAAACTGATTGCAATAGAACACGGAATGAGCATGCCCAGCTACTTTCTGAAGCTATTGATCTTCACCAAAATAGAGTAATCATGAACACTTTAGTTCAATAATCCAGGCTTAAATTTTCACAAACTTTCAAGGACTCTTGTCTAATTTTCAATGAAAACAATAGTGTGTATTACAAGTAGGCAATCTGTTCCACAAGTGTGATGGCCAAGAGATGACGGTACAAATGATTCCAACTCCTAGAACTGATATCCACTGACATATGAAAACAATGAATGCATCATGTATACACACAATTTGATCAGCAATTAAATAACAATGGCTTTTTAAAAGTGACTTGTTAATTTACAAAATGCTGCACTATATGAAGTTTATATCTATGAGTTGCCATGCATTACAGCAGCTGGGATTGTTAAATTGAGAATGACTCAGTCACTCACTTTAAGTTAGAGAGTGAAGAAGCTGATAAGCCATTATATGTATGAGTATCTGTGTTCTCTCTATTCTTTTTATCTGTCCCTCAGCCTCTATTAATCACTATATTTTTAAAAGTCTTTTTTATATGCATTCACCCAGGAAACTTCTTCAAAACAAAGAGGCTAATAAGTTTTCTTAAATTTGTATTCAGTTATCCAAATACTATGATGCAGGATGATAAAACTAAGCTGAAATTTGAATTTATGAAAAATTTGTATTTCATCCTTGTTTATTACTTGTAATTATTTTCTATTCAATCAATCTTGTTTAAACCCAGTAATCATTATCAAAAATAGTAGCCTCAAATAACTTAAGCCTTTTCTGTAACAAGTCTGATAACTGTTACCACGTATAGTACAAGTAGAGAGTTTCTTTATATATCTGTCAAATGTGATACTAAATCTTGTTGAAGACATTTTGTGTTTCCTGAACTCTAATCGTCCTTGTTCACACTTGTATTATGTGCATGTATAAACATTAAAAGATAATAAATCAAGCATAGTATTGACTGCCTTTTAGGGTAAGATAAGCAATGGAGAAATTCAGTTTTGCTTTCAACATATAATGCTCAAAGTCAAAGGCTTCCGGGGTTTACAACACACTCTGTCACTTCGTAATTGTCTGGGAAATGGATTTCTACATCAGCATTCAGATACAGTCAATATTTATATATTGTATATTCTATCTATAAGCCAGCTGGCGGTCTCTGATACTTTATGATGAGTTCTTGTACTGATAATGTGTTAAATCTAAATATTTTAACATCGCTCTGCTCTTAATGTTTACAATAGCTTTCTGTTGAGCAGATCAAATTGCATATACTTAGAATTCAGTCCTGGGTGGTAGTGCTAAATGTACTGTTTAATAATGTCAACTCATTGGAGTTTGTTTCCAAAATTCAGTTCCATTCAATCAATGGAATATTTAGGGAAAGGAATGCACGGACATCACCCAATTCTGTATTAAGTGCTACTATGTGGTAATAGAATCTATAACTTTGAAATAGGCTTTTCTGTACAACTAAGCAATGCTCAGGATTTCACTCTAATTACTTCTCAGTGAAAGGAGTTCACATAGAGTTTTTATAGTCATGAATTTATTCGGAAGCAAGCAGCCATGGAAGCTACACTTTACATTCTTATGTTCACACCTTGACCTTTTATTATTCCCTTTTCCTTCATGTATGTATCAACCCTCCTCTTACCTGCACCAGAACTATCTATTCAGCCTCCCAATAAACTCCATATTCTCACCAATCCGAGAGAAAACCTTCCTAATTTCTTCATTTGATCCATTCATATTCCATTATGCACATCCTGTGTCTGAGCTTAGATGCAAATGAAGGCTGTTTCTCCACATTCACCATGTCAAAACTTTTCAGAATTTGAGTGGCATACCATGATCTCTATTTTCTGTAGGGTCTCAGGTATATCCACCTGATCAAACACTATTAAATACAAGATACGTGTTCTGCAGATGCTGGAAATCCACAGCAACACACAAAATGCTCAGCAGGTCAGGCAGCAGCTATAGAGAGGATTAACCAGTCAACATTTCAGGCTGAAACCCTTCATTAAACAATGTCTGTTGTTTAATATTTGTAAACTCTTTTGCAAGAATTTAAGTCTAATATTTGTCATGCAAAAAAGTAGCTGTTTCTGAAATATTTTAAATATATATTCTTGTCTGAAAACTGATGTTAAAATTATAGTTCAAAGTAAATGCATTATCACAGTACATATATGTAACCATATACAACCCTAAGATCATTTTCTTGAGGGCAAGCTTCATAAGAGAAAATAATCATAACAGAATCAATGAAAGACCACACCAACTAGAGCATTCAACCAGTATGCCAAAGACAACAAACTGTGCAAATACAGAAAAAGAATTAATTGATTAATTAGTTCATTAGTTAATTAATTAATTATAGATCGATGAATGAATGAATAAACAAATATCAAGAACATGAGATGAAGAGTCTTTTGAAAGTGGGTCCATAGATTGTGGGAACATTTGGATGATGAGGCAAGTAAAGTTGAGTGAATTTATACCCTTTGGTTCAAGAGTTTGTTGGTTGATTGGTAATAACTGTTCTTGAACCTAGTAGCGTGAGTCTTAAGGCTCCTGTACTTTCTTCCTGATGGAAGCAGCACGAAGAAAGCATGTCCTGATGATGGATGCTGATTTCACGCGAGAATCCTCCGTGTAGATGTGGCAATGGTGGGAGGGCTTTACCTGTGATGGGCGACCATACGCACGACTTCTTGTAGGATTTTCCGTTCAAAGGTGTTGATAATTATATACCAGACTGTGATGCAGCCTGTCAATATACTCTCCACTACACATCTACAGAAGTTGGCCAAAGTTTTGGATGTCATGCTAGATCTATGCAAATTTCTTAAGGAAGTAGAGGCGCTGCTGTGCTTTCTTCATAATTGCACTTATCTGCTGGGCCCATGACTGTTCCTCCAAAATAATAACACTGAGGAATTTTAAGTTGCTGACTCTCCCCACCTTCGATCCTCCTACGTCAAAGCAACA
The DNA here is from genome assembly GCF_048418815.1 of Hemitrygon akajei. NCBI lineage: Eukaryota > Metazoa > Chordata > Chondrichthyes > Myliobatiformes > Dasyatidae > Hemitrygon > Hemitrygon akajei. The sequence goes on from NC_133131.1 coordinate 112,693,777, forward strand.
ATTCCTTATATACATTTGCAGAAAGTAACCTCAAGTAACAATGGAGCTAAAATGGACAAGCTTTCCTATTACTTAATAAACCCACCTTCTAAGTTTAAATTTAGTTGCACATTCCAAAGGGAAAAATAGAGCATTAAGTTGTTTAATTTTGTTGAGTCTATTCCTTTCCTAGGCATGTTATCAGTCATTGGTCTTCCAGACTTTTCAGTTTTCAAATGGAAAGATATTCCATGTTCCCCAACACACTCCAACAAATGGAAATCAGTTAAAACTCCAAAGGGCTCATCCTTTTATATATTGTCATTACTCAGTCCTACAGATATCCATAGAAAACACTATTAATAACATAGACATAAAAAAATTCACAGAATACAGAACACTACTACACAGTACAGGTCCTTCAACTCACAATGTTGTGCCAATCTTCTAATTTACTCTAGGATCAATCTAACCCTTCCTTTCTATATTGCCCTCCATTTTTTAATATCTCGGGTCAATCTAAGAGTTTCTTAAATGCCTTTTATGTACCTGCCTCTACAACCACTCCTGGGAGTGTACTCCACGCATCCACCATTCTCGATGTGTAAAACATCCCCCAATACTTTGCTCCAATTACCATAAACAGATGTCCTCTGATATTGGACGTTGCTACTCTGGGAAAAGGGACACTGGTATCCATTCTGTCTATGCCTCTCATAATCTTAGACACTTCTATCAAGTTGCCTTTCATTAACTGTCATTCTAAAGAGAAAATCCCTAGCTCACTCAAGCTTTTCTCATAGGCCGGACTCGCAAATCCTGGAAATCTCTTCTGTACCCTCGCTAAAGCTTCCACATCCTTCCCATGAAGAGGCAACCAGAACTAAACACAACATTCCAAGTCCGGTCTAGGCAGGGTTTTACAGAGCTGCAATATTACCTAGTGGCTCTTGAACTCAACTGTCTAACTAATAAAGGCCATATGCCTTCTTAACAACTCTATTAACTTGCACAGCAACTTTGAGGGATCTATGGACATGGACCCAAGATATGTCTGATCCTCCACACTGCTAAAAATCCTGCCGTTAGCCCTGTATTCCACCTTCAACTTTGACTTTCTAAAGTGAGTCTCCATATTTTTCCAGGTTGAATTCTATCTGCTACTTCTCAGCCGAGCTCTGCATCCTGCCAATGTCCCATAGCAACTTATGAGAACATTCTACGCTATCCAAAGTTTCATCAACCTTCACATCAACTCCAAACTTTCTAACCATCCTTCCACTTCCTCATCCAAGTCATTGATAAAAATCTCAAAGAGCAAGGGTTCCAGAACAGATTGCTGTGCAACACCATTGGTCACCGATCTCCGGGCAGAATACATTCCATTTATAACCACCCTCTGCCTTCTATAGGCAAGCTGATTCCGAATCCATGCAGCCAAGTTTCCTGGCATTCCACGCCTCTTGATTTTCTGAATGAGCAAACCATGGGGAACCTTATCAAACACCTTATTAAAATCCATATTCACCACATCCACTGTTCTACCTTCATCAATGAGCTTTGTCACATCCTCAAAGAATGCAATCAGACTCTTGAGACATGACCCGCTCCTCATAAAGCCATGTTGACTATTCCCAAACAGACAATGCTTCTCCAAATGCTTGTTAATCTTGTCTCTAGGAATCTTCTCTAATAATATGCCTACCACTGAGGTAAGACTAACTGGTCTATAATTCCCACGGTTATCCCTGTTACCTTTCTTAAACAAAGGAATAACATTTACTATCCTCCAATCCTCTGACACTACTCCTGTGACCAATGAGGATAGAAAGATCATCATCAAAGGCACAGCAATCTCTTCCCTCGTATCCCTTAGTAACCTTGGGTATATCAGAGGACTTAGCTATCCTAAAGTTTACAAGCTAAGCTTTATCCGCTAGTTGGACTGTTCATGTATCAGATTAGGAATCCTTCCTGGATCCACCTAATAAATTCTGCACGCGTCCAAACCTTTTGCACTATGGAGGCGTCAACCAATATCAGGGAAGTTCAAGTCACCATAACAACAACCGTGTTATTTTTTCACCTTTTCAAAATCTGTCTCCTGATCTGTTCCTTGGTGTCTCTGTTGCTGTTGGGGGTTTGAGGTGGTTTATAGAATACTCCCAATAGAACGATAGCTCCCTTCCTGTTTCTGACTTCCACCAACACCGATTCAGCAGGCAATCGCTGCATGATGTCCTCCCTTTCTCAGCTGTGATACTATCGCTGATTGGTAATGCCACTCCCTCACCATTTTTACCTCCCTTTTGAAATTTCTAAACCCTGGAACTTACAGTGGCTATTGTGACAGTAGAGACTCTATAACGGCCACATCATCATAGCTCCATGTACTGATCCATGCACTAAGCACATCACCTTGTTCGTGATACTTCTTGCATTAAAATAGGCACTTCAACCCATCATACTATTGTATTTAAGCCCTATCTACTACCTATCCTTCTTTTAGTACCCTCTCCATACTGCATTTAGCTTTACACCAACCTCTCCATCCTCTGACCTATCTCTCTAGTTCTCATTCCACTGCCAAACTAGCTTAAATCCTCCTTCCCTCCCTAAATGATCAAAAAATTGCCATCTACCAGTCAACCCTTACCAATTTGTGTTGATGCAGCATAGAAAATATCCTATCTGGATGCATAACAACTTGATTTGGCAAATGCTCTGCCTGTGACTGCAAGAGGCTGCACACAATTTTGGACTCAGCTCAGCACCTCAAGGCAAGCAGCCTCCCCTCTGTGCACACTAGTTTCTACGCTTCTCGCTGCCTCAGAAGACACAAAAACCTGAAAGCACATTCCATCAGGCTCAAGGACAACATCAATACTGCTGTAATTAGACAATTGAATGGTTCTTTTGTGTAATAAGATGGACTCTGGATCTCAAAATCTACCGCATTACAATACTGCTGTCATGATCCAGTCCAAAGTCCGCATTCCGGTTCACGGACTCCGGACTCCGGGTCCTTCGGCTGTCCCTTGTTTTGGTTGGACTTAATCATAAGCACCTGATGCTCATCTTGGGGCTGTGAATATAAGTGGCCCTGGGATTGGGGGGGGTCGTCTTATCAAGATTCTCATAGAGCAAATGGCTTGTGGAAGGCTGGTATGGCCATTTGCCGTCTTTAGGCTGTGTTGGAGAACCATTGCTTCTTGGAGCCTTACTGTCAGTAGTCAGAGCTGTCATTGCAGTATGGATTCGGCCGTTTCTCGGGCCAGCTGGGTGGCCGTCAGCCACTCCGAGCTAGGTAGGGATCCGGTTGTTTCCGTAGCTAGCCAAGGTTGCCGGCTGTAATGGCTACTCGGAGCAGCCCCGATGCAGAGATGGAACTGTCTGTCGTTCTTCGGTGTTTGTCTCTTCCTGTCCTCGCCCCGTGGGTAAGTCAGGCCGTTCTGCCGTTGCCCTGTGGGATGATCTGTCTTGTCTTGTCTTTGCCTCCATCAGGTAAGTCAGGCCGTTCTGCCGTTACCCGATGGATGGACCTGCCCCACCTTGGTGTGGAGTGAAAGTTGAGTCCCAGCTTGTCAAAGGATAAGTCCCGGCTCTATGTACAGTTCCTAGTCTGCCTCCAAGCTCCAGCCTCTGAAGTTTGCAAGCCCCAAGACCCCAGCCTCAAGCCTCAAGCCCCCAGTCTCAAGCCTCAAGCCTCAAGACCCCAGTCTCAAGCCTCAAGCCTCAAGCCCCCAGTCTGAAGCTCCAAGAACCCAGGCCTTGTCACGTCTTTGCCTGGTTTGGGGTCGGAGCCCAAGTCAAGACCCAGGTTCTGGGTCCTTTTCCAGTCTTGTGCTCGGAGTCCATGCCCAGGATCCTTGTTCCCAGTCCCTCGTCCTGGTCCTGCTTCCCTAGCCTAGTCTGCGACCTGTCCTGTCCTTTAGTTATGTCCCGTCCTGTTCCTAGTACTTCAGTGTCAGCATTTGGGTCCATTCCCAATGCCCCCCATATGACACCTGCACCTTATTGGTTACCTGCACTGCACTTTGTTTGTAGATGTTACACTTCATTCTGCAATCTTTTATTGCATTATCATTTACTACTTCAGTACACTATTGATCTGTATGAATGGTATGCAGGACAAACTTTTCACTTACCCAAGTACATGTCATAACAGTAAACCAATTCCAATTCCAAATATGATTCCAATTCATAACATAAATGATTCTGCAGATGCTGGAAATCTTAGGCAACACACACAAAATGCTGGTGAAAATAAACAGCTGATCTTTCAGTCTAAGACGGATCCTGATGAAGGATCTTGGCTCAGAACGTCAATTGTTTATTCCTCTCTATAGATGCTACCTGATTTGCTGCTATTTTATTTCCATCTTTTAAAATTCAATATCTAGTCACAGACCTGTTATCAGTGAAGCATATCAAGAAGTGATTGATATTTATGAAACAGTGAATAGAAAACAATTTTAAAATATCAACAAAATTTCATTCACCAATTTCCAATATACTGTCTTCACAATGAATTATTAACTCTGCAATATACAGTATTTTAAATTGTGTAGTTAATTCAAAATTAATTCCGTGAATTTCAAATGCTTTTGAGAGTCTATGTAAAATGTCATCAGCTGCCTATCAAATGTAAGTAATTAGGATTTGTATAGATGGGTTCTTAATGATTGATACAGATATGCTGGGTCAAAGTGCCTGTTTCGATGCTGTATAGCTTTATGATTCTATGACACTACATTGCTAATTTACCAATTAAGTTCATTAATCAGTACCAAAGTTAAGGCAGATTTACTGTATAATGGATGGTCTATTGTTTCTAAATCTAGAACAGCTAGATGATTAAGACCTCAGTAACTTTTAGATAAACATTTATGACACTTCATAAAACAATGTCTGCACTTTTATACCATATGCTTATGTGGAGTATAATTTCTGGTTAGATGTATTTTTCCTTCTTTGATTATTTACTTTCCTCCATTCCCTAGGTTCTGACCCATCACTCATAAACTCCTATATAACTAACAACTTCCTTTGGTTTTAACCCTTCTCAACCTCATTTTGATATGGTTCTTAATATTTTCATTCTTGACTTCAATGTCAATATTAATTCCCCAAGTCAAAATGATTTGAACCAGGTGAACATGAAGAGTTTAGGAACACTGATCTAATTGCTATTTACTCTGAAAGATAGTTCTCATTGTGTCTTGTTTCCTTATACACTTTAAATATTTTATACTTTATTGTTTTTTTGATTTTATTTAGGTACTATGACTATGATACACACACTATGACTGTATAACTTTATGACTATCTTTCAAATTCCCTACGTCATGGAGCTTGTTAACCTTTACATTTTCTTTACGGAGTTCTTGCATCTTTGCAGTGTTTTGGTTCTGTCTATGTCCTTCAGCACAACTACAGCTTCAGCTGAAATTTCAACTCAGGCCACGTTTAGGCTAGCTAGTTATAAGATAGATGCAAGATTGTAATTCAAATCATTTCAACCAGCACGGTTCATGTCACTATTCTTAACAGTTCTCTTCCTTCTTCATATCTTTCAATTTTCTATCATAAGAGGAACATGTTTATTTTTACAAACACATTCATCTTTTTCTTTAATTGTTTCATATCTACAATATCAAATAGAATCATTAACTCAGTTACCAGTCCTTCCTATTACTGTTTCCTACCTCATATCATACACATTTTGCTTTAGATTCACCTTTCCCTATGCCCTTTCCACCTTTCTGGACTTTCTTCTCACAATCTACCTGCCTAATGCAAATCTCAGCGCATCATACCTGTTTAACACTCACTAATTCCCACCCCCTTTCTCTATAAGTCACTCAGCTGACACTGTGAAGAACGTGGGAGAGAGATGTTGAACCTTTTGACATCAGCATAGAGCAGCACAACCAGGGAACAGAAACCTCAGCCAAACCACAAGTAGGAAGACAAAGCTGGCCACGTTCCAGAGCAAGGCATTGGCATATCCTTTGTAAGCAAGAGAAAATCTGCAGATGCTGGAAATCTGAGCAGCACACACAAAATGCTGGAGGAACTCAGCAGGCCAGGCAGCATCTAGGAAAAGAGCACAGTCAACATTTCTGGCCGAAACCCTTCGGCAGGACTGCTCTTTCCCTAGATGCTGTCTGGCCTGCTGAGTTCCTCCAGCATTTTGTGTGTGCTGCTCAGATTTCCAGCATCAGCAGATTTTCTCTTGCTTACAAAGGTTCATTAATCAGTACCAAAGTTAAGGCAGATTTACTGTATAATGGATGGTCTATTGTTTCTAAATCTACAACAGCTAGATGATTAAGACCCCAGTAACTTTTAGATAAACATTTATGACACTTCATAAAACAATGTCTGCACTTTTATACCATATGCTTATGTGGAGTATTTTCTCTTGCGCTGGATGCATATTCCTAGATGCATCTCAGGACACACTCTTTCCCTAGATGCTGTCTGGCCTGCTGAGTTCCTCCAGCAGTTTGTGTTGTGGGCATATCCTTAGTGTTCACCTTACTGTTTAAGAGATAGGCTTACTAACCTCCAGCCTTTCTAACTCCTGAAATTTTTCTTTTTCCATGAGGTACTTTCATGTTAGGGCTTTGTCTTGAAGTAGGGGAGAAGCATCAACTATGAGAGAGCCTGTCAAACTCTGTCTTTTCCAGGCACTGACTTAGGCACCTACACTGTATGCAGTTTGGATGGTCAAGTAAAGAGATATGCACATGCAGGAACACTGAGTGTGGGTAAAGAAGCAAGACATAAAGTGGAGGTGGGATGAGAAGTGTGGGTCAGCTCAGGAGGTGTTATGTGTGCGACATTCAATGCTATATGGTGGTGACTGATGCACCATCAATAACTCACTCTGAGACGTAGGAAACGAGGTATCGGCTTTTATTGACTGGAAGAATGAGCAACACTACATCCTGGGGAATGAGGCTGGGCAACAGGCCTCAGTCGCCTTTATACAGGGGTCTGTGGGAGGAGCCACAGGAGCAGTCCAGACAGGTATATGTAGTTCACCACAGTGACATCCAAAGATTGTAGAGCAGGGACCCTACAGACCTGCTGGCACACATAAATGCCTACTTTAATACACCCGTGCTGTTGTTGTTGTCGTTCCACTTTGCGGATTGTAGCGTATCGGGCAGCAACCTTGCCGTTTCCTTAGCATTTGTCTGTTCTTTTTTTACGAGTTGCTAGCTTGATGCTCAGCCTGGCGCGGACGGAAAGCAAGCAAGGAGCCCTCTGGATTCGAACCCGGGACCTTTCACTTCGAAATCCGGTGCTGATGCCACTGCACTACTGGCCCACAATACCTGCACTGTGCTCTGTATTATTCTGATAGTCCCATGGCTTTTATTATTCGTGTATATTTCAGAAGATCAAGTTATCATTGGTCATGTCACAAGGGAGCATTCTGGATAGTTACCCTCATTAATATTGAACATACTCTATTTAGGGAGTTCAAGATAAATGGATGATGACAAACTTCCATGGCATTACATCTATGATCAACCACTGGGCGCACCCTCATGGAATAAAATCACTTACTAGTTATATGCAAAGTTTACCAATGTTCTCAAACCCAATGAGATACTGAGCAAACAATGACACACTGTAAGCTAGTGAAATTGACCAATCATGCAAATTTATCAGCACTCTAGCTTATAGTGCTGAGGTCAATGGGAAAGGAAAATCCACTGGCCACTCCTAGCAAAGAACATCAGTAATATGCTTAATGTAGTCATGGGATGCTGGCAAGGAGAGGTGCATGAGGTCTGAAGTACAAGCCTTGAATGCGACTTTTGCAAATACCATGTTAAAGGCTGTGACAGCATTTGAACCGACCTGCAAAGTTATGGCCTCCTGATGCAGGAGGCAGCAGTTCTTGTAGCATGATGCTGTGGAGGTCTATAACAGCATGTACAGAGGTTCACAATGTGTCATAGGGACATACCACTTGTGCTAAGCAAATGTTATTAAAAGCAGACCTATACACCTGGAGTCTTCAGGAAGAAGCTGTTCTACCGCTTACTGGAAAAAAATGTTACGTCTCTTCCTTTAACAGTTGTGCCATGCAAGAGAAGCTAAGAATGAAAGGACCTGTGATATTGAGAGAATTGTTTCTGACAGTGATGAAGCAGCAAAAGGCTTCAAGAAATCACCAGGCTCCTACGAAAGAACACGGCTGCAAAAAGAGCAACTGATGAGATTGGATCAGGGAAATAACACCAATAATCTTCGGCCCAAACATCCCTGATGTGTTGGATAAAACTGCAGCTTTACTCTCCTCATATTTCTCTTTCACACACTAGGTTCTGTGGAACATTAGTATGAATCTGAGACAACACCATCAGTAATACTTGTTCTCAGTGCAGGGTTCAGAAAGGAATGGAGCAGCGCAGTACTGTAGACCCAGGTTCAATTCCCGCTGCTGCCTGTAAGGAGCTTGTACGACCACGTAGGTTTGTACGTTCTCCCCGTGACCACGTGGGTTTCCTCTGGGCACTCTGGTTCCAGTCCAAAGACATACCGGCTGGCAGGTTAATTGATTATTGTAAAATGACCCGTGATTAGGCTAGGATTAAATTAGGGGATTGCTGGGTGGCATGCATCAAAGAGTTTGAAAGGCCTGTTCCATGCTGTATCTCAATACATGGGCCAATGGATGGACCAATAAATACATTCTTTGAATACAATTCTACATGACCTGCCTCGTAATTGATGAACATGATGATCCCTGTAGATTTCCTTACCTGTTTAAACAGAGATATGGCCATTCATATCTTCAAAACTTTAAACATACTTGCATCATTTATGTCCAGTCAATCATTCTTGCCCTGCACTCATATTTAGATCACTATTGAGCACAGTAACAGCTCTCTGCTTCAGGTGTATACTTCTCCTCTAATTATCTTACATGATCTGACTGTTATGTTTGCTAGCCATATGAGTTATGTTTCAATAACGACGTTAATGAGTATTCTTTCCAAGACTTATATTTCTAACTGCAAAAGATTAAATCAAAGGTTCCTTTTATTAGTATAAAATAGTTCAATTTAGTATTTGATATATTTCTTTCTCTATTTAATGCATTTTATTTCTTTCTTTGAAACAGACATATATCATCATCCAGATTATTAAAAAAGGTCAATGGCCGAACTCTTAAAGTCTTGTTTAATTTTAAAGCCAGACATGTCATTCCAAGACGTAATTCAATAATTCTCACCATATTCAGTTCTGATCCATGAATATGCTTTCAGACAAGTGAGTGTTTGTATCTAAGATAGATAGTGTCTGTAAAACAAGAGTTTTCCCACCTTTGTTATGCCATGGAGCCTTACCATTAACCGAGGGGTCCCTTGACCCCAGTTTGGGAACTCCTGCTGCAAAGTATAAACCTGCCGAAGATTATGCTAGAAGCAGCTCGGGAGACCCTCATGCAATCAAGAGCCAAAGTTATGAGATACAACCTAAAAGGAGACAGGTGTTTAGATTATATTGAGATGTTCCAAGGCACAGGGTGACCAGTGACGGCACTTAAACTTGTGTATGATTTGAATGGTTTTCTGAACCATGGGAGTATTTACAGCCTTGGGTCTGACCAGTTCAGAAGAAAACTCAGCAAGGTAATACTGGACAGCCAGTCCACTAGATTGTCAGGACAAAGACTGTACCACGGCAAGAATCCTCTGGAGAAATGGAAGGTAAGAAGGTCAATTTCTCCTGTTATAAATCAGTTCATTCAAATCAGATGGTGCTGCTGTGGTAGAAGAAACTACACAGGTCTTAATAAAGAGCATGGCATCTACAATTCGTTGGCGGGTGGTCTGAGCCAGCCTCGAGCTAAGCTGGGTACTTGCAGAAGGATGGTGTTGCTACGCAGGGTAGTTTCAGGCCTGGACTGATGTAGCTCATTACGCTATAACCGAAGTGCAGTAATAGAGGCTGAGACCCAGTGTCTTAGATGTGTGCACCAGGAACTAACCAGTGAGAAAAGGTTAGAGATATGGATGTTTTAGTTTTAGACAGCAGAGCAAAGAAAAGATCCACATGAGTTAAAGGGGAGTTGTGATGTGTGTTGTGTGAGGGCAAGAAGATTTTAAGAATTAAGAAACATTTAAGTTATAATTATTAATATTTGGTTTGTTATACTTCAATAGTCAATTTAATATAAACTTTCATTGTCAAGGGTTTGTTACTTCTTCTTAAAAGGAAATCAGTGCACAAAGTGTGTATGTAACTGAATAAAGAAATTTCTATATATTTAGTCTTAACTGATCCTCCCTAATTTTGAGGCTGTCAACCAGTGCTTTAGACTGTTCAGCCAGGGAAACATCCCTCATTCTTCTGTACTCTAGGGAATTACAGTCCTAGTCTACTCAAACTATTCTCAGGCCCACCAGCCCAAGAACCAGTGTAGTGAATTTTTGCTGATCTCCCTCTGTAACAAGAGGCAAGCAGATCAAACCTGGATACGATACTTCAGTTGTTGTCTAACACATCTGAAGTTACACACACAAACAATGGTGGAGGAATGCAGCAGGCCAGGCAACATCTATGGAAAAAAGTAGGCAATCAATGTTTGGGGCCAAGACCCTTCATCAGGAGGTCTTGGCCTGAAACGTTGATGATTTTCTCTTTTCCATAGATGCTGCCTGTCCTCCAGTATTGTGTGTGCATGTGTTGCTTGAATTTTCAGCATCTGCAGATTTTCTCTTGTTTGTAATTGGACAACTGTAGTTAGATCTTTTCACTATTCTGCCTAAATCATCCTGCAATGAAAGGCTACTCAAACACCTTCTGCCCCTGCCTGCATCTGAACTTTCAGTAACTTGTATCCAAGGATACCCCTGTCCTTTAGGTCATCGACACTTCCTAACTTCGCCGGCTTTAAAAAACACTCAGCATTTTTATTTCTTCTGCTGAAGTGGAAAACCTCTCATTTTTCCACATTTACTCAATTACAATGATACTCAATCATCTTATTTAAATCTCTCTGAAGCTTCCTTACATCCCTGTCACCACTGATTATCCTAGACAGGTTTTTTTTGTCCCCTCAGCAGAATTATTGATAAAAAATGAATAGCTAGAGCTTGCGTGAATTCCTACAATATCCCACTAAGGTCAAAATTCAAAGTAAATTTATTATTGAAAGTATATGGTGTAAATTACCATATGCTATCTTGAGATTCATTTTCTTGCATGTATTTACTGGAAAAAAGAAACACAACAGAATTTTATAGAAAAAACTATACATAAACAAAGACCAATGAGTAAAAGAAGACAAACTGAGCTTATGAAAATACTACTGAGCACATGACTTGTAAAGATCCCTGAAAGTGAGCCTGTGAGCATGGAATCAGCTCAGAGTAGTGGTGAAGGAAGTTATCCTTGCTGGTTCGGGGGCCTGATGGTTGTTGGGTAATTTCTTCCTGAACCCGATAGTGTGGGAGCCAAAGCTTCTGCACCTTCTACCTGATGGTAGTGGCAAGAAGGGGGCATGGCCTCGATGGTGGTGCCCTTTGGTGATGTGCAGTACTGCGTACACATATATAGCTAGGGTGCCCGAGACTTGTACAGTACTGTATTTGTCAATACGGAACGGAGATCGAGATTGTAAATCTGGCGGGAGCAAAGGAAGTTAGGAATGATGGGGAATGATGGAATCATGAGCAGGACGGGTGTAGAACGAGTGGCAGAGGAGCACCGGGGCTGTGCAGACACACCCAGCCCAGAGACAACTGGCAAGGTCATTTGATTCCAAACTATTTATTTATTGATCATTACAGAATGTCTCTCTGGTGCTTCCTTCTCCTCCTCTCTCCCTTCCCTTTTCCCAACCATGATTCTCCTCTCCCCCCCCCCCCCACCCCCAACCACTCTCAGTCCACAATATAGACCCATATCAGAATCAGGTTCATCATTACTCACATATGTCATGAAATTTGTTCTTTTATTTTGCTGCAGCAGCAGTACTGTGCAATACATAGAATTTCTACAGTATTGTGCAAAAATCCCAGGCATCTTAGCTATATATGTGTGCATAAGACAGTACTGTGGCTGTGCTCTATGTAAATGTACTTAGTGGTGGAAAGGAGTTTGCCTGTGATGGACTGGGCTGTGTCCACCACTTTCTGTAGCCTTTTCCATTCCTGAGCACTGGTGTTTCCACTCTAGGCTGTGATGCACCCAGTTAAGATACTCCTCACTATGTACTGATGGAAGTTTGTCCAAGTACTTGGTGGCATGTCAAATCTACACAAACCTATAAGAAAGTAGAAGTTCCTTAAAAGTAAGAAAGTAGAGGCACTGTTGTACTTTCTTTGTGATGACGCTTACGTGCTGGTCCCAGTTCAGATCCTCTGAAATGTTAATACCATGGAATTTATAGCTATTGATTCTCTCAACCTCCACTCTCCTAATGAAAACTGGCTGATGGGCTTCTGGCTTCTTCCTCCTGTAGCCGATACACAATCTGCGAACCCATGAAGGGCATGGTTACTCCTGCTGTTTCTTTTCTATTTTTAACAATTCTCAATTCATGCTGAGAGGTTATTCCACCTCTGTGTGTTCTGATCTCACTCATACAACCAGTATGTGGGACCTTACTGAAAGCCTTCTGAAAATTCAGATACACCACACCCACCGATTCAATTTTACCTGCACAAGACAGATCCTCAAAACATATTCAAACATGATTTCTCTTTCCAAATCCCATTTAGACTGTTTTCAATCATATTCTTATTTTCTAAATGTCTTGTGATCATGTGTGTTAATATAAACTGCAGCTTACTCCACACAACCAATATCAGACCAGCAGGTCAGTGGTTGGTTTCCTGTTTGCTCTCTCCGTCCTTTCTTAAATATGGGGGTTATTTTTGCTACCCTGCAATCAGCAGAAAACCATTCCAGAACCTACAGAATTTTTGAAAATGATACCAGAGTGTCCACTATTTCCTCTTTCAAAGTTCTGAGATAAAAATCAACAGGAGCCTTGACATTTCAAACCACCAACTTTTCTACAAGTAATTCATCAATTATATTTATATATTTATTTCTTAGAATGACTTCAATGTTTAGTTCTACACTACATCTGGCAGATTTTTGTCCATATCTTTGTCCATAAAAACAGCCATGAAATACTGTATTGTTTAATTGCTCTGCCTTTTCCTCCTTCATTACAGATTCTTCTATTACTAAGTGTAAGGATCCTATGATTATGCACTCTCTCTCAGCAATATATAATATAAAATATAAAAAGGATATATATATCCTTTTTATACACCTACAAAAGCTTTTTGTTTTCCCAAGTTTACTTTTGTATTTTTTTATGTATTGTCAATGCCTCACACAAACTTTTTAGAATTTGTCAGTCCTGCTGCTATTTCTATCAACTTGACACCTCCTTTCCTCATGTTTTATACTACTTTTACTTTATTCTGTTATCCATGATGGGACAATTTAACCTGTTGCATTAAAGGAATGTATATATGTATTATTTCTCTAATGCTGGATGGTGCTTGTGTGCTGTGATGCCATTCGCTGTACTTTCTGCATCTAGAAGGGCCAAACTGCTCCTCATACTGTTAGAACTTCCTTCGTTCAGATGGAAATCCTGTTGTTAGATTTAATTACATCACTTTTGAACTTAAGACGAAGTTTGAACTGGACCAATAGGGCACAGATTTAACATGAGGGGAGCAATTCAAAGAAAATCTGAGGGGTAGGCTTTTCACACAGAAAATGTCAGTTTTCCAGAACCAGCTGCCAGAGGCAGATACAATTACCACATTTAAGAGGCAATTAAATAGCACACTTCTCCGTGGATTGTCACCTTGTCATGGTGGAGAAGCTTGTGTGGTCCTGAGATCCCGAGAGCGATGCCGTCTGGAGCTATGTTCCTGGTAGGGTCACCCATGGTGGTAAGGTCGAAGGTGAGGTCCCTGACAAAGAACAATCCAACCAAGACCTCAACGGTAGAACAGGCAGACGAAGTTACTTCAAACTCAACGGCTGTGGAGGCAGATGAAGTCTGCAACAAATCCATCAGCTCCAATCGCCGTGGTTTCCATGCTATTGGAATCAGTGGGTTGATTTGTGAAATACCATGTGCTTCTTAGAGTGCAACGTCAAGTACACGTTAAACAAATACACGCACAGGCATTTTTGCTCTTTGGGCCACTTCTTCAGAATGAAGACCATCATCCTCAACCTTGAGGGATTGCCATGATGATGATAAATAGCACAGATAGGCATCATTGTAGGCATGGACAAGGTGAGCTGAAAGGCCCTGTTTCTGTGCTGTAATTTTCTACGGTATTATAACTTTGATCACTTTTTATAAGAAATTCTTTTACAACAAGGTTACTTATTAAACATTTCTCATAGTGCAATGCCAATAGCAAAATAATATCCCATCTGGTTCCTCAACACATTGATCCAGAAATTCATCTCATACATAAAATTCCAGGAGTTCAGTTCAAGAGTTCAAAATAAATGTATTATCAAAGTACATATGTGTCACCATGTACAACCCTGAGATTCATTTCCTTGCAGGTATACTCAGTGAATACAAAGAAGCACAATAGAATCGATGAAAAGTCACACAGAGCAAAACGAATAAACAACCAAAGTGCAGCAGAAAACAAAATGTGGAAATACAAAAAGGAAAAAAATGAACAAAATAATAATAATAAATAAATATCCAGAACGTGAGATGAAGAGTTCTTGAAAGTGAGTCCACAGGTTGTGAGAACATTTCAGTATTGGGTTGAGTGAAGTTATCTCCTCTGTCTCAAGAGACAGATGGTTGAGGGGTAATAACTGTTCCTGAAATTGGTGCACGTTTTCCCTGGTGGCAGCACGAGAAGACAGCACGACCTGAATGGTGGGGGTCCTTGATGATGTAAGCTCCTGTACTGTGACAAGTCAAGGTACTCTCCACTGCCCATCCATAGAAGTTTATCAAAGTTTTAGATGACATGCAAAACCTTAGCAACCTTCTAAGAAAGTAGAGGCACTGCTGTGCCCTCGTTGTAATGGCATTTACGTGCTGGACCCAGGAAGGATCCTCTGAAATTATAACAGCAAGGAATTTAAAGTTGCTGACCCTCTCCAACTCTGATCTCCCATGGACCTCCGAATTCCTCCTCTGAAAGTCAATTATCAACTCCTTGGTCATGCTAACATTGAGTGAGAGGTTGTTATTATGGTATCGCTCAGCCAGATTTTCAATCTCCCTTCTAAATGCTGATTTGTCACTATCTTTGATTCGGCCAATGACAGTGGTGTCATCAGCAAAATTAAACATGGCATTTGATCTGCACTTAGCCTCACAATCATAAGCATAAAGTGAGTATAGCAGGGGGCTAAACACAGAGCCTTGTGGTGCAGCTGTGCTGATGGTGATGGTGGAGTGCATGTTGTTTCCAGTCCAGATGGAGATTTGCAAGTGAGGAAACTGAAGATCCAGTTGCACAAAGAGGTACTTAGGCCAGGGACTTGGGAGTTTATGAAGGGACGATAATATTGAATGCAGAGTGATTGTCAATGAAGAGCATTCTGATGCATGCATTACACTGTCCAGATGTTCCAATGTTGAAAGTTCAAAATAAATTTATTATCAAAGCACATATATGTCACCATATACAACCCTGTGAGCTTTTCCTTGTGGGCATACTCAAATCCATAATAGAATAATAACCATAATAAATTCAATGAAAGACCACATCAAATTGGGCATTCAACCTGTGTGCAAAAGACAACAAACTGTAATAATACAAACTGCAAATACAATAAGAAAGAAATAATAATAATAATAATAATAATAATAAGAAGAAGAAGAAGAAGAAGAAGAAGAAGAAGAAGAAGAAGAAGAAGAAGAAGAAGAAGAAGAAGAAGAAGAAGAAGAAGAAGAAGAAGAAGAAGAAGTTGTTAATATCAAGAATATGAAATGAAGAGTCCTTGAAAATGAGTCCCTAGGTTGTGGGAATATTTCAATGATAGGACAGGTGAAGTTGAGTGAAGTTATCCCCTTTGGTTCAAGAGCCTGATAGTTGAGGGCTAATAACTGTTGATGTGAATCCTGAGGCTCCTGTATCTTCTTCCTGATGGCAGCAAAGAGAAAAGAGCATGCCTTACATGGTGGGAATCCCTTATGATAGATGCTACTTTCTTGTGACAATGGTTTGTGTAGATGTGCTCAATAGTTGAGAGGGCTTTACCCATGATAGACTGGCCCATATCCACCATTTTTTGTAGGATATTCTATTCAAGGGCATTGGTGTTTCGATACCAGGCTGTGATGCAGTCAGTCAATATTCTCTCCACCGTGCATCTTTAGAAGTTTGTTAAAATTTAAGATGCCATGCCAAATCATTGCAAACTTTTCAGGAAGCAGAAGCACTGCTGAGCTTTCTTCATAATTTCACCTACCAGCACAGGTCCTCTGAAATGATAATACTGAGGAATTTAAAGTTGCTAACCCTCTCCACCTCCGATCATATGATGAGGACTGGCTCATAGACCTCTGGTTTCCTCCTCTTGAAGTTAATAATAACTCTATGGTCTTGCTGACATTGAGTAAGAGATTGTTGCTGTGGCACCACTCAACCAGATTTTCAATCTCTCTCCTATATGCTTTGATTCGACCTACAACAGTGGTGTCATCAGCAAACTGGAATATGGAATTGGAGTTCCATGGTCATAATTGTAAAGTGAGTAGAGCAGGGGGCTAAGCACACAGCCTTGTGGTACACCTGTGCTGATGGAGATTGTGGAGGAGATATTGTTGCCAATTGTTGTCAATCCAAACTGACCGGGGTCTGCAATTGAGGAAATCAAGGATCCAATTGCACAAGGAGGTATTGAGGCCTAGGTTTTAAAGCTTATTGATTAGTTTTGAGGGGGCAATGGTATTGAATGCTGAGCTTCAGTCAATAAAAAGCATCCTGACGTATGCATCTTTGCTGTCCAGATGTTCCAGGGTTGGGTGAAGAGCCAATGAGATGGCATCTGCTGTGGACCTGTTGTGATGGTAGGCAAATTGGAGCTGATCCAAGTCACTCCTCGGGCAGGAGTTGATATACACACAATCCTAATCTACAAGACATTGTGCATCATGTCAAATTAAAAGAAAAAAAAATAGAAAACCTATCAACAATTAACTAAAAGTTAAAAATGTGAGGCTTAAAAAGTAATCATCCCCTTTGTAGATACAATACTAACTTTCCTCAGATGCAATATACAGTACCAACTCACCCAGTTTGTTTATGTACTAGAAAACTGGAGGATCACCTATTTTCAATGAATTCATTATAAATATCCCTTCTCCCTGTAGGGTCCAACGTTATGGTAGATTTCAGCAGGGACTGGAAATCTGGTCAGGATTGATGGGAAGATGAATGCCGCTAAATATAGAGAATTCCTGGATAAAAACCAGCTTTTGTCTGAAAGCTTAAAATGGAAAGAATTTTTTTCTTTTGCAGGACAACAACCCAAAGCAGACTTCCAGAACAACCATGGAGTGGCTTCAAATGAAGAAAATTGATGTCCCAGAGTGACCTAGTCTGACTCCTGACCTTAAGCCGAACAGACATCTCTAGCAAGACCTCAAGACTGTTGTCCACTGCCGCTTCTCAACTAACCTGGTATAGCTTGAGGAATTTTGCAAGGAGGAATGGGCAAATCTTGTTCCATCACATTGTGCAAAGCTAATAGAGACTTATCCAAAAAGACTACTGGCTAAAATAGCTGTGAGAGGTGGTTCAACTGAGTACTGAGAAAAGGGGGGGGGGGGGGGGGGGAATATTTTTGAACTACTGATATTTCTGCTTTTGAATTTTTACTTTTTCATGCTTTACAATTTTCCCTGTTTTTTGAATTCCAGTGTGGGAAAAGTGGTATGTGATTCACAAATAAAAAATGCTCTGTTAAATTGTTCAAAATCCCTGGTTGTAATACTCACTTATGTGAACAAAGGGTCAAGGTCTGAATACTTTTTCAAGGAACTGTGAAGGCCACAGTCCTAGAAGAAATGTGAAACATCTATGAGTATGTCAGGAAGAAGGCCCCTAAGGATGAACTGCTAGGAGAATATCTTGGACAGCAGGCAGGGAACATGGAAATGAAAATGTGTGAAGCAGAGCCAAAGGACCAGAGACCATTGTCAGATATCAGAGGTGGCTGACATAAGAAAGTTCTAAATGGAAATGGCAGGGCTGAGGGATGGCACAGGGGTGCTGCTCATGGCTGCACAAAAACAGGCACTGAGCACAAGAGCATAGAAGCAGCATCTGTCACACCAAGCAAGATGCCAGATGCAGACTGTGTAAGGAATCTGCTGAAAACATTCACCACATAGCAGCAGGGTGCAAGATGCAGGCAGGGTCAGCATAACTGATTGACACAACCAAGTTGCGGGAACTATGTACAGGAACATCTGAACTGAGTATGGATTGGATACTCTCAAGTTCAAATGGGTAACACCTGAGAAGGTAGAGGAGAAGGACAAGACTAAGATCCTGTGGGACTTCCAGATACAGACTGATAAGCAGGTACCAACCAACCAACCAGACATAGTAATACTGGACAAGGAACAGGAGAACGCAATAGTAATAGATGTGGCAATCCTAAATAACAGTAACATCAGGAAGAAAGAATATGAGAAGCTGGAGAAATACCAGGGCTTGAAAGAGCAGGTAGAGAGGATGTCGAAATTTAAAGCCAGAGTAATCCTGGTGGTGATAGGAGCACTTGGAGCTGTGACACCTGGGCTCGGAGAATAGCTCCAACAAATCCCAGGAACCTCTGCAATCTCGGTCCAGAAGGGTGCACTACTAGAACAGCACGGATATTGCACTGAACCCTCAAGCTCCCAGGAGTCTGGTAGAGGTCCTGATAATGAGGGAAAAAAGTACACATACAGCCATGAGAGATGTGAAAAAATGATTATATGTATCAACTCTGTGTGTGTATATGCAACATATCCGTTTCCCATTTGGACTTGGGAGTGTCCAATCCATATTCAGCTCAGATGTTATCTAGAGTTGTTATCATATATTATCTAGAGATACGGCACAGGACAGACCCTACCAGCCCAACAAGCCGATTCGCCCAGCAACCCATATATATATATATATGTGTGTGTGTGTGTGTGTGTGTGTGTGTGTGTGTGTGTGTGTGTGTGTGTGTGTGTGTGTGTGTGTGTGTGTGTGTGTGTGTGTGTGTGTGTGTGTGTGTGTGTGTGTGTGTGTTAACATAGCAGCAACAGTTCAATGCAATACATAATATAGAAGAAGAAAATAATAACAATAATAATAAATAAATCAATTACAGTATATGTATATTGAATAAATTAAAAATCATGTAAAAACTAGAAATAATATAATATATACGAGGGGTGATTGATAAGTTTGTAGCTTAAGGTAGAAGGAGTCAATTTTAGAAAACCTAGCACATTTATTTTTCAACATAGTCCCCTCCTAAATGTACACACTTAGTCCAGTGGTTGTGGAGCACACGGATCCCTTCTTTGTAGAAGTGGTCCACAGCAAGGGTGATTGATAATTTTGTGGTCCAGGGTAGAAGGAGATGAGTTATTAACTTCAAACTTTCTGCATTATCACTCAAAGAGTTGAACTGCACGTGCATGTAACAAGAGCGTCTTGGACCTCCAGGTAGTCCACAGCTGGGGTGATTGATAAGTTTGTGGCCTAAGGTAGAAGGAGATGAGTTATACAGCTCTCGTTACATGCACATGCAGTTCAACTCTTTGAGTGATTATGCAGAAAGTTTGAAGTTAATAACTCATTTCCTTCTACCCTGGGCCACGAACTTATTAATCACCCCTTGTATTAAAAAAGTGAGGTAGTGTTCACGGGTTCAGTGTCCATTTAGGAAATGAACGGTAGAGGGGAAGAAGGTACATATATAGTTTTATATATATATATATAGACACTGTGTAAGTATATATAGATTTAGCTTTACCCAATCCGTATATGCATTAAAGTCTCCCATGATTGCCATACTTACCCCTGTTACATGCTTCTCTAATTTCCTTATTTAAGTTATGCCCTACATTACAGCAAGGAGATAAAAGATTTATGGGAAAAGATAGGACTAGTCCTAAATTGGGTCAATGCTAATTTTTCAGGCATTACGTAGGAACTTGCAAAGGTTAGAAGAGGTAATTAATAGTTAAAGAGATGTCCAGGAAGTGAAAGGCTTTTCAAAATGAGATAGGGAGAGTGCGGGACCAACACATGGCCATTAGAGTGAAAAACAAGGCTGTCAGGGTTACGAATCCTGGCTGACAAGGAATATTGAGCCTTTAGTCAGGATAAAGAAAAGAGCATATATTAGGTGAGATCAAATTAATTCCTTGAGAAGGATGAGGAATGGAATATACTTAAGAAGGAAATCAAGGAGGCAAAAAGCATATATCAGATGTCATTGGCAGATAAGATAAAGGAAGCATAAGAGACTGCAAGTGCTGGAATCTGGAGCAACAGGCAATCTGCTGGAGGAACTCAGCAGGTCAAGCTGCATCTGTGGAGGGAAAGAAATTGTCAGAAAGCTGCATAGATTGGAACTTTTATTCCCTAGGAGACTGAAAGATGACTTATAGAATTTGATAAGATCATGAGGGACATAGGTAATGTGGATGATCAGAGTCTTTTCCTAGAGTTTGGGAGTCCAAAACAAGAAGGCATAGGTTTAAATTGAGAAGGAAAAAATTTAAAGGGAACGTGAGGATGGTGTGTAGGTGGAACAGGTTACCAGAGTACATGGTAGAGCCAGGTACTATTATAGTGTTTAAAAATTCTTTGGACAGGTACATGTATAGGAATGGTAAATAGGACAAGCTCAGGAAGGCAAGATAATTAGAATAACCATGATACTACTCAAACTGAGTACAGCATCAGCCCACCTCCTCTACTTTCTTGCTATTACTTTCCAAGTGTTGGACCCATGGACAGTTCAATTCTCAGCCCTGGTCACCCTGCAGCCAGGTAATTAGATCATACAAACCATGCTATTTTGTTCATTTTAGGAATGCAGAAAACATTTAACATCGGTTGCTTTACTCCTGGTCTTTCTGCATTTTTCTTTCCTCTTTGGTGTCTACCTTTGTTTCTATTGCATAATTATTTTGCTTATTCTATTTCTAACATCTGGGTGCAGCTTTGTTTCTCAATCTCCTGACTATCCTTGTGACTTACCATCAGTACCACACTCCCACCCTGCTTCACCTGCCCATGTCATCCACCACCAATATATTTTTAACCTTCCTCAAAAAAAAAACATGCAGATGATGCTCCTGTGCGCATATTGGCCTTGGTCCTACTTACCCATTCAACCTATAAATCCCAGTGTCATAGAAATCCAAAACTTTACGACGGGCCCCTGTGGATAAAATTAAAATGGCCTGGGAGCAGGAATTAAATATCTCCTTATCCGAGGAGAGCTGGGACTCAGTTCTCAAATCGGTTAACTCAACCTCCCTTTGTGCTCGCCATTGCCTCTTACAGTTTAAGATTGTTCATAGAGCCCATATGTCTAAATCTAAACTATCTCGATTCTACCCTGGCATTAGTCCGCTCTGTGATAAATGCAAGAGGGGCGTGGCCTCTCTCATCCACATGTACTGGTTCTGTCCTAGCTTGGAGAAATTCTGGAAAGATGTCTTCACTACATTATCGGGTATTCTGAACCAGCACCTAGAACCTAACCCCTTAATTGCTCTGTTCGGTTTTTGGGGCAAGACAGATTTATGTCTGGGTCCGACCAAATGCCGAATACTATCCTTTGCCTCTCTCCTGGCGAGACGCTTGATCCTCCTTAGATGGAGAGATGTTGCCCTGCCCACTCATGCGCAATGGCTTAACGACATTATGGCCTGCTTGGACCTCGAAAAAATTCATTATTCAGTTCTTAATTCGGATCTAAAGTTCCATAAGGTCTGGGGACCTTTTATCGAGTACTTTCATAACCTTCCTCTTGACTAGGGTTTTTTTTTTTTCTTTTTTTTCTTCTTTTCGGTCCCTTGCTTTCAGCTCCCTTTTTTTTCTGGTAGCAGGCATTATTATCCTCTGTTATTAAGTGTATTCACAGTCTGGGAGTTTGACTGTCCGGACTTATACTCTTTATACTGTGTGGTGGTTGGTCTGGAGTTGTTTTTTTTCTTGTGTTGTGGGGCTTGGGGAGGACACTAAGCTCACTTGTCTTTAATTTAGGTGCTTTTTTGTTAAATTCTCTTCCTTTGTAGCATATTGTTATTGTATGCTTAATCTTGCACTGTATTAATGTTCCCCATTGGGATTTGGGGTTTTTAATTTTGTAAAATGTTTTGAAAAACTAATTAAAAATTTTTTTAAAAAAGAAATCCAAAACTGTCCCTCCTGCACCATCTCTCCAGTCATGCTTCCTTTTGCTGCGTTATCCTCCCATATACGAGAGGTGACTGACAAGTTTGTGGCCTAAGGTAGAAGGAGTCAATTTTAAAAACCCTAGCACATTTACTTTTTCAACATAGTCCTCTCCTACATTTACACACTTAGTCCAGTGGTTGTGGAGCATACGGATCTTGGACCTCCAGAAAGTGTCCACAGATGGGTGATTGAAGTTTGAAGTTAATAATTCATCAGTTAATAACTCATTAGAGGTGATTGATAAGTTTGTGGCCTAAGGTTCAGGAGTTGAGTTATTAACTTCAAACTTTCTGCATAATCACTCAAAGCATTGAACTGCATGAGCATATAACAAGAGCTGTATAATTCTTCTCCTTCTACTT
Organism: Hemitrygon akajei; assembly: GCF_048418815.1. NCBI lineage: Eukaryota > Metazoa > Chordata > Chondrichthyes > Myliobatiformes > Dasyatidae > Hemitrygon > Hemitrygon akajei. Next base: position 112,716,584 of record NC_133131.1, read on the forward strand.
TAGGCCACAAACTTATCCATCACCCCTGTATGTATCTCTTAGGTGAAGTCCTGAGAGGGAGAGGAATCAGACTACTAGCTTTCCCATCTCCCTAAAATCAGCATGCTGAGAAAAATCTTTGCAATAACTTTGTTCGAACAAGATCTTCCTTTTTTATTATGCATTTAACCCGACAGAGAAACTCGGCACCGAATAAAGGTCAGGAAGAGGCAACCATTTAACCGATTTAGCCATTCTATACCAACTGTGTTGACCATCTACTGTAATCCCATTTGCTGAATTACCCTTCTTTCCCTTGCCTATTCACATGACTCAGCAGCTCTGAAAGTCTTTGTTTTTGGTTCCACCACCTCCAGTGGTAGCGCATTGCAGACATCAACCACTCTTGGTGTAAAAATCTTTCATATCAGACCCCTCTTAAAATCCCTTCCTCTCATCTTAAACCTTTGCCCTCTTGTTTTTATGCCCCTTTTATCAGCCTTATTTGTGCCTCTTATGACCTCCATCAGCCCCCCCCCCCCCCCCCGTCTCCTTTATTCCCGGGAAAACAAGTCCAATCTGACAGAGAACCTGCCGTTGAACGGGATCAACCAAGAATGTCGCATTCTAGCCGTCTATATGATACACAAGCCAGGATAGAACGATATGGAGAGCAAGTTGTTGCCCACGCAGCAGGCTCAACACCCGCCCCCATGCAGCCGATAAATCTAAAGGAACGGCAGCGACCGATACAGTTTGACACGAGCGGCGCCAAAGGAGTTGCTAGTCAGCGTTGAACTCAGCGTAGGGCTGCTTTAGGGACTCCAGCTCCCGATTTTTCCTCAGGGGTTACCCCGACGCCTTCCCCATACGTGGGTATAGCCGCAAGGCAGTGGAGGTCTGAGATTAGAGTTTTCTTTCTCATAAATGAGCAGCCAACTATGGATGACGAGCCCCATTGCCCGAAACAACTAGTTTTAAGGTGCCAGTAAGCCACCTTCCCCCCTTCTGCGGTCAGTAGAAACAGTTCCGCCGGGCTTCGTAGTGAAGCCACACGTGAAGTCAGGGGATGGACTTGGTTGTCAGAGGCTATTTGAGGTGAACGCCTTTGGGAACTTTCAATACAGTAGGTAGTGGGAGTTTATCCCCACGACTTCTCCCTCCGCCGGCTAAACCAATCTTAAATCAAGCTCTTCTTCCCATTAGCAAATCCGACAGCATCATAGTGAATCTTCTCTGCACTCTATTCGTAGTAACCACATCCTCCCCTTACAGTGACGACTAGCATTGTGCACAATAGTCCAACTGCAGCCTTTCGTCAAGTTGTAATATTAGTTCCTATTTTTTATATTTGATTTCTAATCAATAAAAGCAAGCATACTCTGTCTTTTTTCGCCATCCTCTGTACCCGTGTTACCATTTTCAGAGAGCTATGGATTTGAATCTTTATATCAGCTGCATTGCAAAATTTCAAGAAGGTAGCTAACCACCATCTTATCAAGAGCAATTTTGGATGAACAATTAATGCTGGTCTTGCTAATGATCTTGAAAATGAATGGATGGAAGTATGGCGCCGAGTTCGGATGTGGACACAGCCTCGCACTGTGCCTGCATCAAGGAAAGCATACTGAAGACTTGGATTGCTTAACGTATTAATGGCCATTGAGCACCAATCTCCCCTGAGCACGTCTTCTTGCCTCACTTCTCTGGATGAAGGTAAGGTCACGACTTGCGCTGAGAAGGTATTTGTGGAAGTATTTCCAAAAGAATGGGCGCATTGTGTGCCTTTGAGCACGTATGAGCGTTCATGCCTCCTCATTCGCAAGAAGCTGCTACAGGTGAGTCAGTAGGACATGCCAATCCAGTTCTTTCATCTGTCTCCCCTCTCCTATATCCTGGCTTTAAGATCAAGTTTACATTAGCCACTAAATGCCACGCTCGCGAAGGGCTGCCCTTCAGAATAAGAATTCTCCGAGCGAGATGGACAAGAAATGGGTGGCCGTGCGCACAGCTGTCCCCACGCAGACGAAACGGGATCGGCTGGAAGCAGTTCTTAGTGCCGGGCGGAGTTTAGGACCCAGCGAAACTCGAGCCTCACCTGTACTCCTTCTGTCTCTCCTCCCAGCGCCGTGACGTCAGCATGAGAGCTGGGCTCAAGCTGACATTGCAAGGGAAGCGTAGATCCTGCGGCGGCGGTGCAAACTCAACGCTTGTGTAGTCCGTCGCCACCGCTCGCCGCTCTCTGTGGGATATCGCCCGGAGTGAAGCAGGCACAAGATGAGTTGTTCGCTACCGTGCCCGGTTCTCAACTCGCTCCAGCTCCCGTTCCTCATCCTGCTCAGCCTCTGCAGCCCGTCCGTGTCCAGGGAAGGTAAGAACCGCACTGGGAAAACTTTGAGAGTAGTGTCCCCCACCTTGGATGAGCCTTCTCAGGGCAAAACGTCCGAAGAAGGGGAAAAAGGTTGCGAGGGAAGAACGAGGTGCCCGAGTGCAGGAATGTGTTCCTGGGTTTCGCAACAGCTAACGCCGGACTCTGTGCGCTGTGTTCCCGGGGACTTGCCGTGACTGGGCTATCACTCCCCAGGAACTCTACTACCGAGCAGGACTCAACAACTATATTTCAAATATTTTGACATGTGGGTGATTAAGGTGTTACCGAATAACGTGCAAGTTTTGTTTTGCCCAGAGCGCAGCCATTGTTTGCTCAAGAACTTTAAACTCTAATGCACTCCTTAAGAAAGTAGCTGAGTTGTGGGACGTGTCTTCTGACTTGGGTGGGGTCATACCCTCTGCTTCCTCGCATTGCAGAGGACACATTTTTCTCACCTTCACAACTAAATTTGTGATTCGGTGCTTTGCTACCTACAACCTGGCTCCTAACTTAACATACATACGATAGATTTCTGAAGCATTAGGTGTCGCGTCTTCCGGTGGGTTATTACAGGTAAAGATTATGTAATCGTGTCGAAGGAGTTGGACTGCAGCCGTTCTCGTTAACACCCCAAAATTTTGAGGTTTGTCATTTCCTTACGTCTGTTAGTAACCTGCGATGTGTGATCGTGATTAAAGTTCTACAGAAAGCATTTGGGGAAAAAAAGCTAAATTGCACACAGTGAAACATTCCTGTACGTTTGAAAATGAAGACTAGCAGCCTCTAGACTTAGAATGACATCTGCAGTGACAGCTTCTTGATGCTGTGTTGTGTTCCACGCGACTCGCTGTCCAGTGATATCTCATCAGCACAAAGAATAGCTGCCACCGTGCAGTTAACTTCTGAAAGTTGTGAGCCAAGTGCCACAGAAGAACGGCAATAACTTATCGCAGTTCTCTGACGTGTGTTTTCCTGATCTGACTGGTGACATCTTTAGAATGTTCATCCTGCCACTAGGTTTAAAACTTTGAATTTGCTATTTTAACTTGGTTAATGCAACCAGTTCTTTAATTGATGACAATCCAGTCAGCAAAGGAGTGCCTTTGCAAAGTAACTTCACTAATTATTATTGCTGCTGTGCAATTTGTTCCTCTGCATTGAATCCTATATTTTTAAGCCAGCTTCTTTTCTGTCCTGATCAGATAGTGGAAAAATGTTCTAGAAAGTTAAATCCTTCCCTTCAGTGCCCTTTGGTATGTACCAAACATCTCAACCAGGTTCCAATGGGAAAAATAAGCCCTGCTTCCAAATACAGTATGTCACTGCAATTTATTTTGACGCAATTTTAAAGATTTTTCTGATTGCAGTGGGCTTGAAGGGAAATATTGCACTTGGTTACATTTATTTACAGAAATAGTGATTTTCCTTGAGCATAACTATGTGATACTCAAATCCAGAAAAGCTTGCCAGTGATTCTGTGTGTGCAAGTAACTCAGGCTGGGACCATTGATCTCAGTTTGTATGGGAGACAAACAATTAAATAATGGGGCACATCTCATAGATTTATCTCACCTGTTTATGACAGACGATTTAAAAATGATATAATAGGACTGTCACTAATTATTAAAGGATTAGATAAAGAAAAACCTTCTGTTGGTGACTAACATTAGGACCAGCCATTCAGGGCCGATAATTTTTTTTTTAAAACTGCAGTGTGGGAAATATGAAATTAAATGTCGGAGACACTTGTTAGGTCAATCAGGTATTGTGGAAAGAGAAACAAAGACAAGTAACTCAGACCTCAAATGTTCATGTTAGGAACTGCTGTTCACGAAGATGGTGGTGCGAGGAATGCAACACAGTCAATAGAAGATGTCAGAACTATTATTTGATAACCTTGACTAACAAACATTTTAAAGGATTCATAACCAGAGTGTAGATGGAGATGCGACTATAGATCAGTCATGATAAATCTGAATGATGAAATGGATTTGAGAAGCTGAATGGCCTTTTTCTTCAGGTCTTTTTGTGTAGAACATTCTAGGCAGCATCCTATCACTTTTAGAGAATACAGAGTAATATATATATAATAAGGAAACCACAAGAGCATTGCCTTCTTTACCAATCTAATTTCCATTGCTGTCCTTCTGAAATAAATTGCTATTTTAATAGCTTACAACAATTTTATAGTGGAATATAACACTGTCAAGACGGAGTGAAAACAGAGACCTAACAACAAACAAAAGTCCGTCACCCATTGTCCAGTCCTGGATTTGAACTTAATCCAGAGATAGAAACCATCCAATGTAACATCAGCATGTCTTATTAATATTTGTTGCTTTATTATGTATGTTGGATTTGTTGTCAAAGCCGGACAATCTCTAATAAATCAACAATGTTGACTATTCAGAAATTTTCATGGTTTGGTTCGCAGCTGGCTCACTGGGGCCTTGTCTTTCATATATCCATTTAAATCTGTCAGGTTTATAATAACGCTGTGTAAATCTAAGATAAATGAATTAAAATTGTATTGGCATATTGAAACGTGTCTGCAACAAAATCCTAAGGATGTCAGAGTATCAGAGTAGTAGATAACCTTAACAGCTATATTAATCTTCTCCAAAATAAATGTATTCACAAGAAGTGAATATTTCGGAGCAACTATCTAATTTTATTTGATTTGCAATGTTGCTTCCTCCCAAAAGTACAGAATTCTGTCTTTTCATTTTTGATGCTGCCTGTCATGCCATTATTTGAGCAGAGAAAAGTTTAGTTATTGGAAATATCAGATGTGATGGTATATAATTAATTTTGACACTTTAGAAGAACTTGGAGATTGTGATGAAAAGAAAAATACTATAGTTTGAATGCTCTGAAATTTAATAATTTCCATCTTTTCAGACATTTTATCTCGAAGGTTGGCTTACCTTCAACGATATGTTGTGTTTTTATATTTGCATTAATTACATACTATTGAATTTATTGACAAGTTATCATCAGTCGGTAATATTAACGTAATACTTTTTGTTGTTACATCATCTATGAAAATGGATATTACATAAGGTTGTTTCAGGTACAGAGAGCGGCAAATCTATTCAAACTATATTTGTAACATAAATACTTTAGTAACAAATACAGAAGTAACCTATTTAGCCAAGGACCTCACTCTATATGTTCAACTTGTCTCCAAATATTGCGATATGCTTGATTAACAAAAAAACTCAGACTTGTAAGCAACTACATTTTAATTGACTAGCATTATTTTGCAGAAGAGAATGCCAGTTTTTATTACACTCTGAATGTGTGTTCCTAATTTCACTCCTGAAGGGTTACAGAAGATGTACATGCTCCCTTCTAAATTCCCCAACCAGCAGAAATAATTTCCTACTATCTACTCGTCCCTTAATATTCTGAAAAATTGAACTAAATTGCCACATAATCTTCTAATGTGCGGAATATAAATTGTTCCTATAACTGAATACCAGGAGTTCAGGTAGCATTTTTGCGCATCCATGATGAACTCTCCAAGGTCAAAATATCTTATAAAAGTTAAGTTGCCCAGAACAGCTCAGCTGTGATCTAGACTGAAGCATGATCCCCACTTGTATGTATTCCTGTCTTTTACATATAAGTTGGAAATCTAAAATGAATCCTGCAAATTTGCAGTGGGCTCAGTAACTCCTGTGAAGAGAGATAGCAGCTAGTTTCTTTCTGCTGAGCTGCTGTGTGTTACAAGTGCTGTCTGCTTTTATATAGGTAAGGCATAAAGACCACTTACAGCTTTGTAGAGAATTGCCCACATATGCCCTGATTGATCGTGTTTGCTCTAACCAGTCAGCCTAACTGTAGAAGTAAATTTGATTTGTTAGTAGGATTTCAGTAAAGAACTATTCAGGTCAGAAAAAAACAATGTAACTGTAATTCTGAATTCCAACAGTTAGTTTATTTTATTCATTTATAACTTGAAAAAAAGTGTTTACTACTTACTGATTGATACCAGGTTGTGCATTTGCATAGTATGGTTTAGATCAACATTAAATTGAAATGTTAGTAAAGAAATCTTTTTCTGAATACATTTGCTACCAGGTTACATCATTAAGTAATTTGGTTTTAATAAAAATTGAAGCTTTTAGAAATTGCATTGTTACCAAACTATTCTCCTCTGCTTGGAAGAGTGATAATTGTTTTGTGGTGCTCTTGTCCACCTTGTGTTGACTTGTTACTGTACAGATTGTGGCCGAGTAGATCTTGCCATTCAGTTTTCTGACAGTTCCCCATTATTCTTGATGATCCCCACATCTTCAGCGCTTCAGCCTACGCAACTCCCTGGGCTGGAAAATTCCAAATATTCACTCCCCACCTGCGAAAATAAAATAAATCCGACATGTCTACATGAACTATCTTACTCTAAAAGTCAATTACTTCTGAATCTACCTTGTCAAAACTTCTTGGAATTATGTGTGTTTCAAGAGGTCACCAGTTCTTCTTTTCACAAGTTCAATTTTTCCTCTTGACTAAATACCTTATTTCCAATCTATGAACTCCATCAAATGTAGGTGTGCCCCTACCCATCTGAGCAACTTCAAATCGTAACAGTCATGGAAAGCATGTATAGTTTTAGCAAGAATTCTCTACTTTTATACTCCATTCCTTCTGCAATAAATCCTGTTTGCCCTCCTACTTGCCTTCTATACTCGCATGGTATCTTTTCCTGCTGTGTGTACATGAAGACCCAGATCCTTTTGCAACACACCTTCCTGTCTCTCAATTCATTTCAACAAAGTCCTGCTTTTCTATTCTTGTTACCAAAGTAGATAATTTCACACATCTCCACATTATACTCCCGCCAAGTCTTTGACCCTTAATAACTATCTATATAATATTACAAACTCTGCATTCTCCTCATGACCAGCTTTACTACCTATCGTTATTTGCATACACTTTCGTCAATCTGTCTGAATCACTAATGTCGGTTGTATCGCAATGAGGTCTGGCGCTGATTCCTGTGGCAGCTCATTAGTTACACACGGCAATCTAAAACAAATAATAGTTAGCAGCCTCTTGCTCTATTATCTATTTCCTACCAGTGGTTAGGGATGAATACTTGCAGCCTTACTTATTGAGCTGTCAAAGATGCAGAAAGACATTAATAGTTGGGAAGTTCTTTCTTTAACGAGATGCATAGAACCCATTTTAACACTTTTGCATTGAATGTCTGTTAATATTTCTCTGTAGAGAGGCACCATCTTCAAAATATTTGGGAAATCTCTTGGGGGACTTGCATATTTACAGGAATATGTTATGCAAACTCTTCCTCTCTAGGCTACTTTAATTAAGCATGATGCACTTTCATTAAATATGATGTGCTTTGAACAAAGTATTGTTAAGTTGCTCCACTGTCAACTAGCACTAATATCTTTCCTGTGTGCATTGGGGAGGGCAAGAGGATACAGTAGTCCAATTTAGCCTTTGATGTGTATCAAATTACAACAGTAATTTGCTTGAGTTGGTAGCACTTTGTGGTATAAAAGTAGTAAATTCAAGTCCTGTAAAGAATTTGAGGAAATGATCTGGGGTGACAGTTCTGAGGGATCAGTGCGTTTCAAAGGTGCTGACTTTGGCGGGAATATTGATCTGTCTCCTGACTGTCTGTTGCTATTGCCATCAGGGACCTTGAAGTAGATAAAAAGATAGGACAGAGATTTCCTGAGCTTTGCTCAATGTTCTTCTGTTAACTAATGTTATCAGATTAGAAATTCGAAGTTTATTTGTTCAATCGTTCATGACCTGCAAGTTGATTTTGTGTCTGGAAGATATAAAAAGGCATCATACAAGCTATGAAAATGAACCTCCTTTCATAGCAAAGATTAAGAGAATCAAATATTTGAAAGATTCAAAAATATTTTTAGTTGTTGACCTTTCCCTGTAAAAAATGATTCAAAATCAACATACCCGTCCGCATTAGAAATATTTGAAATTCCTGCTTAGAAGAAATTCCTACCAGTTCACATGCTGCAGAGAACGTGATGTGTGTCCGATACCTGCACACTGTGTCATATCTTAATGCAAGGTAATAATGGGGTAAAGTTTAGATTTAAAGGCATTTTCATCTGATGAGTTCCCAGATGATTCCTCCACCATTGATGCTGCCCGAGCCTGTATCTCCTTCATTTCCCGGACATCCACACTCACACCATCTTCCCACCACCCCATGAGCCTCCACATCCAACACGTGATTCTCCACAACTTCCGCCACCTCCAAAGGGATCCTGCCAGTAAAAACATCCTTACCTCTGCCAACCTTCAGCTTTCCGCAGATTTTGCTCCCTCTGTGATTCCCTTGGCCATTTGTCCCTCCCCACTAATCTCCATCCTCTCCATCTGAAGAGCTACACTTGCCTGTACACCACCTCAATTCAGGGCCCCGAACGGTCCTTCCAGGTGAATCAGCTGGGGCTGTCTGTTTTATCCAGAGGTCCCAATGTGGCCTCCTCTAAACTAGTGAGACCTGTCATAAATTGAGCACCTCTGCTCCATCTGTGTAACTTCTGGGTGGCCCCATTCCAACATGTTGGTCCGCAGCCGCCTCTTGTGCACGAGGAGGCCACCCTTGGGGTAGAGAAGCAGCTCCTTGTATTCTGCCTGGGTAGCCTCCAACATGATGGCGTAAATATCGATTATCCCTCCCATTGTAAAAAAAACTCTTCTTCCCCCCCCCCCCCCCACTCATCGTCTTCTATTCTCCACTCTGTGCTCATGCCTCTCACACCTGCCTGTCACCTCCCCCTGGTGCCCCTCTCCTTCCCTTTCTCCTGTGGTCCACTCTCCTCTCGTATTAGATTCCTTCATTTTCAGCTCTTTACCTCTTCCACCCACCTGGCTTCACCTTTCACATTCCAGCTGGTCCCCTTCCCTCTGCCAACCTTTTTATTCTGGTGTCCTCCCCCTTCCTTGCCAGTCCGGAAGCAGGGTCTTGGGTCTAAAATGACAACTGTTCCTTTCCATGCATGCTGCCTGACCTGCTGAGTTCCTCCATCATTTTTGTGTACGTTGCTCTGGATTTCCAGCATCTGCACAATTTCTTGTGTTTAAGATTTAACATTTTTATTTTTGTTTCTGTGCATACTTGTACTGCTGTAAATTGACCTGAATGGTGCAATAAATCTGTTCTCTGCATGCCTATGTTAGAGCAAACTGATGTTATGGAAAGTTCAAATAATTCTGATGCACTCAGCCTGGGAGCATCCCCATTGAAAGGTTTCATCAGACTGTTATTGACAAGCCTTTGTGGAATGTCTGAAGAGTTCCAAACACTGAGTTTGGGTTAAGCCCTCTGTTGATCAGGCTGAGCATGGATGTTGTGCCACAGCAGTCTGCACAAGCCAGGTCAGTACAATATGGAGGGCAAACCATTGCCTGTGCAGCAGGCTCCCCCTGATGAATCCAAGGAACAGCAGAGATCGACACAGCTCAGCACCGGTGACGTCACAGAATTTGCTAGTCAATATTGATCTCAACATAGGGACTCCAACTCTGGATTTTGGCTCGGGGTTTACTCCCAAAGCCTTCCCCATGAGCGGATAGAGCCACAAGGCAGCAGAGGTTTGAGAACAGAGTTTTCCTTCTAGATGACCTTCCAGCTATGGCCCCATCTGCCCAAAGCAACTGGTTTTAAGTGCAAGTAACCCACGGTTGCTCCTTCTATTAGTAGAAACAGTTCCGTCAGGCTTAGTGGCTACGTCACACGTGAAGGCCGGGAACTGAACTTGTCAGGGGCTATTTGAGAAGCACGCCATTGAGAACATTTAATAGGTAGTGGGAGCTTATCCCCACTGCTACCCCCCCCCCCCCCCCGTTATGTCAACCTTGGGGAACCTTTGGGTTTAACCTGAGTAATATACTCCCTATGTATAAAACTGTTAAAGCTTTAGTTGATAAGCACCAGAAGCTGGAGGAGTAAGTAGTTCTTGTACCTTGTTACAATCTTAAGCCATGTTTACCACTGTAGAGAATTTCTTGAATCGTACATCATGTAAAGGTTCAAAAGGTCAATTGGTGGACCAAAAACCACAACGTGCAATAAATGGGTAGAATTTTTGATGCTCTGTTTTTAAATATTTAAATTTTTTAAAAGACTGCGTATGCTGAAAGTTGAAATAAAACCATGAAATACAGGAAACACTCAGCAGGTCGAGCATCATCAATGAAAACAGAAACAATTTCAATCTTTTGAGGGACCAGGAGCCTGAAATATTATCTCTGTTCTCCTTTTGCATTTACTAACTGTCCTTACAACATTTTGTGCATTTGTTTAATCACGTCGTGGTTAAAGGAGTTCCTTTTTTGGAAATGTCACCTATTTAGAAGAAAACTGATTTATAAAAAGATTGTCTTGACCGGAGAGGAGTGAACACATTGCAGAGTAACAGAATCCCCATCTAGCCAGAACCCTGTCACTGTTTGGATATATGCATTTGCTAAACTTGCCCTTTAAACACTAATTTTGTTGTCATTCTTTAGCAGTGAGGTTGCTTTATATTAAAAATATACCAAACATGTGCTGATTGGCAAGGATCATTTAGTTTACTTTACTCAAAGAAATGCTGAATTTGTCTCACGAACACAGGAACTAAAGTTTACATATCAAAAAATCATTTCAAAACTGATGGCAACACTGCAGACAGATAATTCCCTCAGAATATTGGACCTCCATGGATATTGAACTGATAGAGCAGCTGCCAACCCAGATTTATTCCCGTTCTACAGCTGTTTTAAATTTAAAAAAAAATACATCTTTGAAATGAAGCAGATTTGTTTATGCTGACTTGACCTACCCTTAATATGGATGTTTTTTAGCTGGCTAAAAACCAAACAGATTTGAATGGTGTAATCAGTGCGTCATGTCCTGGTTTCTACAAAGCCTTGACAGCGATGATCAGATAACATTAGAGAGCCATATCTAGACACCAGTGATTGATTCCATTCGGAGCAATACTCTCTAACTTTGATTTTGTTTGCTAGATGTGCAAGATGATTGCCATGATGCAGCATGTTAGAAGTATGGAAAAGTAGAAGTTGCCAGTTGGCGCATTGCTATAAAACAGTATGTACACTGCTCACTCTGAGGATGTTCAGCAAACCTCAGATGTTTTGGTGTGTGGCTCAGTACTTCTGGCAGCTATCATCATCGTTATTAATAATAAATAGTTTATCATCTTCAATTCTGAATTATATCCAGAAGGATTTATTTGTTATGCTTTTCAAGCTGTTCCTAGTACATTAACAAAGCTTAAAGAGTAGTAATGCAGATTTATAATCAATGAAAGAATGTTCTGTATTTAAGTCAACAGTTCCATGATATTCCACTAGGGTTAGCCAAGTAGCAATTGGATAACTATATTCTGAAGTTTGTTTTAAGATTTTGGGAATTGTGGACCTTGGGCTTCAGTTTTCCTTTAACTTCAGAAAATTAATTATATATGTCTTAAAATTCATCGTGCAGTTTGTAGCGGCAACTCGAACAAAGCTTTGCCACTGCTGGTGCTCACATGGGTAGTTATCTTGTCTGACGTGCCTGCTGATCAATTCAGTGATAATGTTCCAAAAAGTCAAAGAAATGTATTTGATCCTTTTTGGCAACTAGCAAAACGTACCATCTTGAAGCAATGAAATTAAGTTGTCAACTAAAGATATGACATCCATTGGTCTCCAGCTCTAAAACTGACTAGAACAAAGCATGAAGACGTAACAAAACCCTTCGCTTATACCACAACCCCACTCATGATCAGCTACCATAATAAACATACAACGCAGAGAGAAAACATGATATATGGCTCCTACACATTTGGTAATGAGGTCAAGTATATGCCCCACTATTATATAGAACATTGGATCAGAATGTTGAGTAAGTACTCGTGCATTTCCGTGTGAAAATTCCGAATTTGTGGTCTAGGTCCTTTGCGTCAGTGCCTCGATGATAGACTTGTTGACAAAGCAATGTGTTCCTCCATCTAAACTAGAAACAATGTTCTTTAAAGATCTAATTTTTGCTATTGCCAATAATTTTCCCTTCCTCTTGCTATTGGAAGTAAAATGGATTAGATCAAAGTGATTCTGGGAGCCCTGCAACCACAGTTTCATCAACTTGACTGAGCAGCTGATCACATCAAAGATGGTAGTGCTTTAAATTTCTTGGGTTTATGATTACTTTCAAGCAAGATCTCTGCCATTCAGATTTAGCAAGAGTCTTGTTCATTGGAACTGAAAGCTAGATTTAAGAAAAATTCTTTAATGTGTGTTTGTCTTTATTTTACCCTTTCAAAGCCATGCTCGTGTCTGTTCCTGAATTGGGCACTTTGGCTATTTGGTCCATGCCAACCACAGCAAGTGAATTGAGTTTATGGCAGGAATATTTAAGGATGTGTTAATGTTGTAACTCAGTGACCTTTTTCAAAGAAGAATGCAACTCATCTGTGTAGTGAAGGTTTAGTGGTGCTAGAAAGCTTGTGAACCCTGGAGAATTTTCTCTATTTCTGCATAAATATAACCTAAAATGTGATCAGATTTTCACGCAAGTCCTAAAATTAGATAAACCCAATTAAATAAATAACACAATAATGTCCATATACTTATTGAGGAAAAATAATCCAAATTTCGTGGATTTGTTGGAAAAAGAATGTGAATGTCTGGGCTAATGCCTTCTACAAAAGCTATTTGGAGTCAGGTTTTCCAATCAATGAGATGAGTTTGGAGTTGTGGGTTGTAGAGGTCCCTGCCCTATTAAAATAAGACACACCAAGTCAGCTCACTGACAGAACCTGCTCTTCTCAAGAAAGATCTGTTTATGTGCACCATGTGTCGATCAAAACAACTTTCAGAGGACCTTAGGAGAAGAATTGTAAAGATGCATGAAGCTTGAAAAAGCTCCAAAAGGATTTCTAAAGACCTGAGTGTCCATCATTCCACAGTAGGAGAAATTGTCTACAAATTGAGGAAATTCGGTTCTGTTGCTACTCTCGCCAAGATTGGGCAGCCTGTAAAGTTCACTCCAAGAGCACAATGTGCAATGTTGAAGGAGGTGAAAAAGAACCCAAGGGTAACAGCAAAAGGCCCGCAGAAATTTCTAGAACTTGCTAAATTCTCTGTTCATGTGTCCACTAAAAGACAAACACAGAACAAAAATGGTGTTCATGGAAGGACATCTCTGAGGAAACCACTGTTCTTCAAAAAAAGCATTGTTGCACATCTCAAGTTTGTAAAAGGCCACCTGAACGTTCTACAGCACTTCTGGGACAATGTTCTGTGGACAGATGAGACAAAAGTGGATCCATTTTTGGCAGAAATGCACATTGCTATGTTTGGAGGGAAAAGAGCACTGGATACCAACACCAAAACCTCAACCCAACTGTGAAGCATGGTGGAAGGAGCATCATCGTTTAGGGTTGTTAGCTGCCTCAGGGGCTGCTCAGCTTGCAATTGTTGAGGGAACAATGAATTCAGAATTGTATCAAGACATTTTATAGGAGAATGTCAGGGTGGCTTAATAGAAGTTGGATAATGCAACAAGACAGTGATCTGAAAGACGAGAGTAAATCAACAACAGAATGGGTTTTTTAAAAAAACGAAAACTCATGTTTTGGAATGACCGAGTCAGAGCCTTGACCTTAATCCTATAGAAATGCTGTAGAAGGAACTGAAACAGCAGTTCATGCAAGGAAGCCCACCGACATCCCAGAGTTGAAGCAGTTTTGTAAGGAGAAATGGCCTAAAGTTTCTCCAAGCTGATGCGCAGGACTGATTAACAGTTACTGGAAACAGTTGATTGAAGTTATTACTGTACAAGTGGTGCCACACCAGTTACTGAAGGCAAAGGTTCACATCATTTTTCCATCAAATACATGTTATTACATGTTATATGTTGGATCATTTTTCTGAAAAAAATGAACAAGTATAATATTTTGTTATTTATTTAATTGGGTTCCCTTTATCTAAGTTTAGCACTTGTGTAAAGATTTGATCACATTTTGGGTCATATGCAGAAGTAGATAATTCACAAACTTTCTAGCACCACTAAGTTGAAGTATGCAGTTAAATTTGGGAGTGTCTAATGAAGTAGCAAGCACTGGGGAACAGTTTTATCAGCTTCTATTGATAGGAAACTGAGTGGATGTTATCACTCTTTAAGTAGAGTGATTGCTAAGTAGTTAAATTATGGGCGACAGCCCCGTTTGGGCAGTCTGATGTTTTGCCAGTGATGAACTGTAATCTGTTGTGAAACCATTAATAATTTATGTCTAAAATGAAATTAACCTGAGTGTTCCATTAGTGATACAACAGCTTGGACTTTGGCTTTGGGTTGTTCTAAGGGCTCATCTTGGATTTCATTGTGTACAAGCAAACACCCATGCGTGACTCAATGTGCAACTTGTAAAAGATTTTGGAAGCATATTTGGTTCCTGTTTGTATCAGCTACAGATGATTAAAACCCACTATAGATGTATCTTAACTGCTCCGTTTAGTGAAAGGACCACTCTCCCATTATCCCTGTTCTCATTAACCTGTGTTGGTTTCTGGTAACCATAATTCCTCAGTTTAAAGATTCTTGCTTTCAGATCAATCTCGTTTCTCTCCTCTTTCCCAAGATTGTCAACTATCTAAGGTGTTTCTGCTCCTTCACTCTGAACTCCGTTCCTTGTAAAATCACAACAATTGTTTATTTTAAGATGCTTCTTTAGTGAGAAGTGTTAATGATGTATGTGAAAGGACAATGTAGTGATGTCGTGGAATTGGGTACCGATGTGCATGAGGTGTCATTATTTTTTTAATCTGCTTGCTAAATTGGTTTAATTATTGAATTTATTTGACAAAGTTTTATTAAAACTACTTAAAATTAATGATTTGTTCTCATAAAATGTTGGCCATCTGTCATTATGGCATGCTCTTTGCCTCAAGCAGATGTCATCTGGATGCCTGGAAGGAAGGGGTTATGAGTGTTATAATTTTAAAATATATTTTAAGTTTTTTTTTAAATGTCAGAATCCTTATACTTAGCTGATTAGCTCAGGATAATACATTTTAACTGAAAGTAGTTATGCTATCATTATCACTTGTCACAGTCAAATGGATAAGTATTGTAGGAAGGGATCAAATAAGTAAGTTAATACTCAATGTTACAAGATTACACTTAAAATTTGTACTATATAAACCCATTTTAAAGTTCTGATAGACACCAACTTGAAATATTAACCTTGTTTCTTCAAACATAAATATTGGTTGACCTGTTCATCAGTCTGAAAAAATTTCATTTTCCCAGCGTCTGTCAAATGTTTGCTTTTACAGTTATTGTATCCTATATCATACCATAGATAGTGAAATAAATTGTTATTTGCTGTTCAAAGTTAAAATTCTATACCAGAGTATTCAAGATGTAGTCATTCACACAACACTTAACGGGTGGAAATTTTGACAGATTTGTAATGCTTTCATACAGTTTTACATTTTGCATTGTTTTGGTAGAGAAAATGTTGGATAATTATCTACTGTTACCTGTATTTCACTACTAATACATACACCAACGTTTATCCATTATACTTGCATGCTGTCGTCTTATTAATATTTTATTGAGATTGTAACTTGTACCTTTTTCTTTGTTAAGCATTGAGGGTTAAATAATATATTAACAAGTCTGTTATTTGAGAATCTTTAAATTAAGAGATTACAGTCAGTAGCTACAGACAACGTTGCTGTAGGCAATCTTCAGTGACTAGTACTTTCTACAGGCTTAATAAATCCAGTAATTGTTTCTTGACACCAAATTCAAATATCATTTTGCATAGAAGCTTAATACGAAGGTTAGAGTAACCATTCCTTGTTTAGTCAAAGGAAGTTAATGCCATCGGCTTTTACTTGATTCACTAACAAATAATGTGAATGGACATTTAAATAAAACCAGGAACTTTTTATTTATTGAGATACAGCGCAGTATAGGCCCTTCAAACTGCTCTGCCCAGCCACCCTAGATTTAACCCTAGCTTAATCACAGCACAATTTACAATGACCAATCAATCCACCAACTAGCACGTAAATGGACTGTGGGGAGAAACCCAGGTAGTCGTGGGAGAACATACAAACTCCTTGCATCAGTGGGAACTGAACCCAGTTGCTGGTCGTGTAAGGGGTTGTGCTAACATCTGCGCTACCGTGCCACACCTGAGAAGTAGTCTTATCACTTTGTGATTTTAATTTAGATTTCTAGCAGTCATGTGATTGCAGCTAAACTAATAGGCAATACAGCCTGTGTATTCTGCAGAATTCAAGAGCACTAACACAATCTGGCTTTGGAATATGAGAAGCAAAACCTGCAGATGCTAAGAATCTGTCATTTTTTTTTAAATACTGTGAATGTTGGCAATGCTCAATAACTTGGGTAGCATACGTGGAGGTCCAAATGCAGTTAACACTTCAGTTTGCTGGCCATTCATTGACATTAGATGCTCAGCATGTTTCTCTCTCGACCTCTTAAATACTTAAGTTTTGACATTTTTTTTAAATTCCAGGATTTAGATGGGCACAATTTACATGCGACTGGAGATTACATCTGAGATATGAGAAGAATTATTTTAGTTACAGAAAGGAAGGTTTATGGAATCCTTATGAAGGATTCAAAAATAAATTTGATAGTCTATACCCTAACATATGGATTGGGAAAAGAAGCATGGAGTCTGGCTCAGGGCAAAGGATATACATTGCTGGTCTATGATTTGCCAAGCCATTTATATAAAGCACACACTTGGTGGTATCTAAGATTATCTCGATAATTTTACACACAGAAGAAGTAACCATGGCATATGAGCTAGCGCATGTTTTGATTTTGAATGTTGAAGCCTGCCCCTTGGATCTTTTCCAGTCTTCTATGTGTCCCGTGTGAGTGGCATGAAATGATAACTTGTTTACTTCAGTTTCTGCAGATGATGTAGAAGATTGAGTGTGAATGGTATTTCAACTAGTTGAACTAGTTGAAATTTTATACAATTATCTTGGGAAGAGAAGAACTTGAAAGTATATAGATGTACTGACAGAAGCAACACTGATGCTCCTGTGAATATCGTGGACCTACTGTGAAAATAAAAAGAAATGGTAAACGCTGGAAAGCTGAATTAAAATCAGAAAATTATAACACTTATTTTCATGGGTATTATGTAGAGAAAATAGATAACTGTTACTTTCTAGATCGTCACTGTTTCCCAATTGGGAAAAAAAAAACAATTTTGTAGAAGGTATAAAAGAAGTTGGAATTGTTACACCTTTATGAAATAGTTTGGAAACGTCACTTGCATATTTCACTCTTGAAGACTGCCACGAATCTTAGGCAAAATGGTCATTAGCACAAAATGCTAACAAACTATGACCAACACAAAAATTTCCTTCTGCTTCCTCATATTGCTTGTGTTAACAGAGTCCAGATGACACACGAACCTATTCAGTGCACCATGATGAATAATTTACCACAGAAAGTACAACACTTACAAGTCCAGACCTTATTTTAATGAGAATTATTGAAGTGAGAGATCATGCCTTAACTGTTGTGACAAGAGAAATTTCCTGCGGTATTGCTTGTACCATCTGAGTCAAATTATTTCAATTGGCCAGCCATCCTACACTTATTTAAACCATTTCTTTAGATATATTTCTGGACAAAGCAAAAGTGGACAATGCCTTTTTTAATCTAATGTTAACTCTGTATACAGTATACTGATTTTAATTCTAGTACACTTCACTAATAATGCAGTATTAGACCCAATACTGCAGTCATTGGGTCTAAATCCTGCACCTTCCCATCCAAAAGTACAACAGTCATTTGCCAGAAAGACTGCAGTAGTTTAATAATTCAGCTCACCACCACCTTCTCAAGGGTGGAAGAGGATGAGTAACACAGGGTGGCTCGGCCTGTGTTGTCCAGATGCCATGACTAATTTTTTTTTGAAATAACATGGCAATATAGTGATCGAGTTATTCTTTTAACATTCTTGTGATGTGCTTGTGCTAAGTGTAAAGACAATATTGCTGTGTTCTGGTAACATTGGAATTTGTTGACCCATCTACTGGTTCATGTTTACTTGGCCTAATAATTGATCCCCACTGTTATTGTGATGTTAAAGTGGGTCATTCGAATGCAGTCTGTGAAACTCTGAGCAACTCGTGTTCTCGATTTGTTGCTTATTTATTATCATGATTTTTTTTTCTTGTTTTGTATTTGCAGAGTTTGTCTTTTTGCACATTAGTTGTCTGTCTTTGTGTGTGATTTTTCATTGATCTTATTGTTTCTTTGCATTTTCTGTGAATGCCTGCAACAAAATGGATCTCAGGACAGTAAAATGTGATTATATATGTACTTTGATAATAAATTACTTTGAACTTCGATGTCATTTGGGAGAATTTAATAGTGGGTGGAAAAAGGACAGAGGAGAGCAAAGTTTTTGTTTGGTGAACAATGAAATGACTTTCCTGACATCCAAATTTAAATCTTTTCTGCGATCAAGTTTGTCTGATATGGCATTATTAATTGCTGCCGTAAGCAGCCTCATAAAACATTGCATGAAAACATTAAACACAGAGCTACATCCTTTATAATGTCACTAGCTACGTGCTACTTAATGCAAATTTAGTGCTGAACATTTCAGCAGTTAATGATCCATTTAATATTTCAGTGCTTTATTCATCTTGCTCTATTTTTGTCTCAAAGTTTCGGGTATTTAATGTGGATGAAGTTTGTAATAACAAATTGATATCACAGAGAGCAGCTGTTTGCCAGGTGTGGTCCACAGGTCCTAACTGCCTTGCCCCAAGTTCTCAACAGCAAGTACTAATGTCCTGTTCCAAGCCTACATCAGTATTGCTCCCCAACTTTTCCTACACTACATTGACAATTGGTGCCTCCTGCACCCGTGCAGAACTTGTCCATTTCATCAACTTTGCCTCCAACTTCCACCCTGCCTTCAAGTTTACCTGGTCATTTTCCTACACCTCCCTTCCCTTTCTCAATCTCCCTGTCCCTATCTCTCGAGACAGTTTATCTCGTGATACCTTTTATAAACCACTGATTCTCACAGCTGCCTGGACTATACCTCTTTCCACCCTGTCACTTGTAAAATACTATCCCCTTCTCTGAATTCCTCTGTCTCTGCTGCATCAGCTCTCAGGATGAGGCTTTTCATTTCGGAACTAATGAGATGATGTCATCCTCCTCCTTCGAAGAAAGGGGCATTCCTTCCTCCACCGTCAACGGTGCCCTCACCTGCCTCTTCCTTTTTATGCACATATGCCCTTGCCCCATCCACCCACAATCCCACCAGAGATAGGGTTCCTCTTGTCCTCACCTACCACTCCACTAGCCTCCACATTCAGCACATAATTCTGTGTAACTTCTGCCATCTCCAACAGGATCCCACCACCAAGCACATCTCCCCCCCCCCCCCCACTTTCTGCTTTCAGCGGGGATCGTTCCCTACGTGATTCCCTTGCACATTTGTTCCTCCCCAGTGATCTCCCTCATGCCA
The DNA here is from genome assembly GCF_048418815.1 of Hemitrygon akajei. Taxonomy (NCBI): domain Eukaryota; kingdom Metazoa; phylum Chordata; class Chondrichthyes; order Myliobatiformes; family Dasyatidae; genus Hemitrygon; species Hemitrygon akajei. Next base: position 112,736,489 of record NC_133131.1, read on the forward strand.
CTTACCTTTGTAAGTGGAACACCTGCCCCTACACCTCCTCCCTCACTACCATTCAGAGACCTAAACACTCCTTCCAGGTGAGGTGACTCTTCACCTGTGAGTCTGTCAGGGTCACCTCCAGTGCTCCCAGTGTGGCCTCCAAAGTAGATTGGGAAACCACTTCTCCGAGCACCTTTGTTCCGTCCACCAGGAAAAGTGAGATCTCCTAGTGGCCATCCACTTCAATTCTACTTTCCATTCCTATTCTGACATGTCAGCCCCTGACCTTCTCTACTTGCCGCGATAAGGCTACACTCGGGTTGGAGGAGCATTGCCTTATACTCCATCTGGGTAGCCTCCAATCAGATGACATGAACATCGATTTCTTGAACTTCTGGTAACTGCCCAACCCCTCTCCTTCACCATTCCCCATTCCCATTTCGCTGACCTCATTGCCTTGTGTGCCCATCAGTTCCCTCTGGTGCTCCTCCCCCTTCCCTTCTTCCATGGCCTTCTGTCCTTTCCTATCGGATTCCCTTTATCTTTTTCACCAATTTCCCTGCTTTTTACTTCACCCTCTCCCGGTTTCACCTGTCACCTTCTACCTTGTACTTCTTCCTCCTCTCCCCTCACGTTCTTACTCTGAATACTCATCTTTATTTAACAGTCCTGATGAAGGGTCTCGGCCCAAATTGTTGACGCTTTTCCACAGAGTCTGCCTGGCCTGCTGAGTTCCTCCAGCATTTTGTGTGTATTGCTTTGATTTCCAGCATCTGCAGGTTTTCTCTTGTTTGTACTGATTTGCTGCAGGGAACAAAGCTGTTCCATATTTCTCAATGTTAACAGCAAGGATCATTATTTTTAAATGTCTGGCCCCTTTAGTAAAGAATGGTACAATGAGCTGTGGGCCATGATAAACAATTAGGGAGACATATAGTCTGTTTAACTTGGTTACTCACTAGATAATCTTTGAGGAACCATGGCAGCATGACAAGATTGAAATGGAAAGGAACTTCTGCTGCAGAATTCTGGATCTTTGGAACCCTCCACTGCAGAGCATTGTGGGCACTAGGTCATTAAATTTAATCAAGGTCCAGATAGCTTTTTGAACTGCAGGGAAATTGAACATTATGTGGATCAGGGAGGAGAGAGGAATTAAAGCCAAAGTTCAAACCAAGCATGATGTTGCTAAATGGCAGAGTAGACCCAAGGGATCTTTTAGTTATTTCTATTCCTATTAATCTGAAAATACATTTCGAACGGTTTTATTTAATGTGCCATGATTTTGCTTATAGCAAAATTAAAAATCTATTTCAAAAGCTTTTCTACAAAGTAATTCTGTATTGATAATATTGACTTGTATACAACTATAGCTATAACTTCAAACCTAGAATCTCAGCTGCATTCTAGAGTTGCTCATGTAAACAAAGGAATTGGAGTAAATAATTTTATTGATGCTTTTCCCATACCCTATCTATCTCTCCTTTTTGTGCCTCATTTATTTCTCCACTTGCAGCCAATTTTACAATGCTTCTCAGCAATTTTCTATGCTAACCTTCATTAGACCCTGGCTTCATAATGCACTATCTTGTTATTGAAGCTTGGATATTATTCATAATTCTAGGCCTTTTGTAAAGAAAATACAATGAGTTGGAGCATCAGTGTTGAGCTCTTGCTTGCACCAGTCATCATATGACTGCCAACTCAATCATTTTTTTAATCTTAGTTTTTATTTTCCTTCTTTGACTCTAGGTTATTTTCCGGTAACATCCGATGGCATCTAATCTTGTGCAAGTGCTTTGTTTACTTCTCTCCTTTTTGGCAAGTAAGCCTTCATAGGAAATTTAGGTTGGTTGTACTCGTATATACATGCACATCGACTGTTATTTGTGATTGCAGTCCAGAGATGCAAGAACTGTCAGAGTATATTATTTAAAATAAAAAATAAAAACTTCATTCTTATTACAGAACATGTATAGAAGGACAAGGTGGGTTGCTGTGGTGAGAACTAGCTTGGATGTGACCTTTTGTAATTTTTTACTGTTCGATACATGAGCAGATGACTTTGGTTACTTGGGGAATGATTATGATATGATAATCATCCAATGGCCTTGAAGCTAAACTGATGCTTTCCCAGTTGGCTTTATAAAAGTTAGCTCATATAGTGTTAACTGACTTTTGCAAGGTCTGAATATTGAATTGTGGCAATGAATCCATGCAGATTTTCCTCTTTCATTTCTGTTCAGCTAAACATTGGGAACATCAACTTTAATAAGATGTTTGATTGGCAAATGTATAATTTAAGGCTTTGTTCATCTTCTGTGAACATTGAATAGTGCTTGTTTTAGTGATTTCCTCTGGTGAAAGAGAATAGCTCTCCAAAGTAAACATGAACCCTGAATATGCAGTTTATGATGAAGGAATGGTCCTTTCTGTGATCCTTGAAGGAGGCTCACCATTAGGATCTAGAGATCACTGTGTTAGGAGCTTAACCTTTCCTGATGCAAGTTGAAGAATACTCATAGATAGCAAGGCTTGACTCTTCATTACCTTTTACAATATTTTAAGGAACTTAATATGGATTTTGAAAAATATATTTTCACATTATAATACTTCTACATGAATTATGGCATTCATTAATGTATAAAATTTGATACTTTAGTATCAGATGGTTGAGTTGGCACACATTTAAAACTCAACTGAGACCTCAAGTGACTTAAACCTCATGTATTAAATTATAGGTTTTCAGCATGTTTTACGCTAGTTTTTTATGGCTTAGACTCATGTCAATTCTACAGATTATTTGTGGAATCCAATAGTGAAGGAATGGTGAGGTGTATGGTAATATGTTTTTTTTTTATTGAACTACATGTGCTGAAACCTTGAAGTTGCATGTAGTTACTGCATCAGAATCAGATTGTATAACACTGACTTGTATTTTATTTTTTAAAATAAACAATAACTTGTTCATTATTTTACTGCAGCAGTACAGTTAAAAGATAGAAAGTTACTATAAATTACAATCGATAAATAGTGTAAGAAGAAGGAATAATATGATGGTGTTCATGGGTTCACAGACCATTCAAAAATCTGATGGAGGAGAAGCTGTTATGTACCACTCTCCTATGGTAGAAATGAGAAGAGGGCCTTTTCCAGATGGTGAGGGTCCTTCGTAATGGATGCTGCCTTCTTGAGGCAACGCCTCTTGAGGATATCCCTGTTGATAGGGTAGTTTGTGCCCGTGATGGAGCTGCTCAGTCTGTAACCCTTTTGCTGCCTCTTGCAACCCTGTGCATATCGGGTGGTGATGCAACCAGTAAAAATGATCTCCATAGGTAACAATCATGGTGCAACTCTAGCAAGCGCGAAATTTGGTCATCATTACTGCTGCAAAATCAAGTTAATAATTTTGTGCTAATTTTTCATCTGTAGTTTTCCTTTTACTTTCATAGATTCTTAAATTGACCATTTGATAGAGGTTCAAAATATGTGACAAAACAAATTATCATTGTCTGCAATGCGAGCTAAGTTGTCTTCATTTGAACTAATGGTGTGACATAAAACAATGTGAGACCCTCGATCCTCATTATTTATGATTAACCACCTCCTAGTTCTATAGCCTGACTCTGGTGAAGAATGCGCTTCAGTTTAATTTGGTACGGCAGAGTTGACATGAGCAAAAAAACCTTCGTGTTGCAGAGAAGTACATTAGAGATTCTAAGGCGGGAAGTGAGGTTGCATGTTTGGCTAATTCAACTGGTTTTCCTGTAATGGTATCATTTTGCAGTCTCTCCTTAGAACTATAGCAAAAGAGAATGCCAGAAATCCTTTCATGGGAACTAAATGTTTCTTGTTTTTTTTTAATCTGGATCTTTTCCTGCATAATTAATTATCATTTTTTTCTATAAATGTTTTCTTGGCACAATTTTCAGATACAATATCTGGATTAACTAGCAAAGTTTGTGATTTTGGTATTGAAACATGGTCCTCATTTTTGACATGTAAGGTTCAAAGGTAAAGCATTGTATGCTATTTGATGCAGTTTCTATATTGTACTCAGATGAATTATGATACCAGCAGATTTTTTTTTAACCCTTGATTTGCATTGTCAGGGAAGCTTAAATCAAAAAACTAAAGTTTAAATTCTTAGCTTTCTGCTCATGGGGGGTGGGGGTGGAGGGAAAGGGTGAATGGGAGGAGATTAAGGCAAAATACCCTGTACAGTAGAATAAGAATGTGTATCTCACATTTTCTCATTGTGATGATTCACAAGTTGAGCTGCTTTTGTTGGTATTGGTTCAGGGAAATTAATATAGTATTGGAAAACTACCTGCCTTCCAGTATTTAATGTCTGTTGGGGAATGCCTGCAACACCTGACCCCTGTTAATTGCCAAGCAGCTTTCCTCTATCACAGGAGTATAGAAGCACCGATTTTAAAGGAATGAAGACACTTGCATATTTGTGGTAAATTGTAAGGAAAATTGCTGTTTTCTAGCAAAAGAACTGTTTTGATCTTTTCAAAATTCTAATATGGTCAAATACAGCAGATGATGTGCATTATGATGCCACAACAGAACAATTTACCACCTTATCCGCTTGAACTCCGAGTTCCTCCAATATCTATTGCCTTGCAAGTTGTTTTATTTATTTTGGTGGAGAATTATTGGCTAGGCTCTGGTTGAGTATGTGTTCTGTTTGGAATAATGTTTGTGGAATCTCTTGCATCCAAAAGAAGATAGGCAAGGCTTCTCTTCGATCACAGATTTGTGAGACAGCTCCTCCAACAAAGTTTTACCCCCTCTCGAAGCTGGTATGTCTTCCAGGATAAAGTACTTGGCTCTTTGGGTTGAAGCTTAAAGTTTTGATGCATGACTGTGTCATGGCCTGAGAAAATGCGGAGAAGGGTTTTTCCTTTTCTGATGTGTATCTATCTAGCCATGATCTTCTACAGTTACTTAATTGTCATGCAAGTGACTGATGTTTAAATTGAACATAATTCTTCCTCGGATTGAAAGGTTAAATGGCTTCTCTAATTCTTTTGTCACTTAAATTCTTTTAGAGTAGTTGGAGTGTGTGTGCATTTCAGGGATACAGGGAAATTGAGAGGAGTAAATGGGATTGCTATTGGGAACCAACAAGGGTTCAATGGACTAAATTACCTCTGCATAATATGTAAGCAATTAAGATCTGTCAGGTGGAGAGGAGAAATAATGAAAGAATTGCTTGCAATTATGGTTCAGCTGCTTCTTAAGGCCTGGTGTTGGTGCACCATACCTGCTGGAAGTATGGCAGACTTCCATTAATCAGAACAATGCATAAATGGATCAACAAACGATTCAGTCAGGGAACTTTTTTTTTAATGTTGGCTCATAATCACATTCACTTTGGGTAAACTACAAATGTTATTTGCATAATCAGTGAGCATGTGAAATCCTCACAGTAAAGCAAGCTTCTGTCTCTAAGCTATAGGACACTTGTGAAAGCATAATTAAATTGTAATCGCAATCAGTTGCAGCGTGGAAGGGGGCCATTTGGTCCATTAAGGTTACTTTAGTTCTATGCAAAAGGATGCCAACTAATCCCAGTCCTCTCACCATAGTTCTGCACACTTTTCTCTGCAATCATTTATCCAGTTTTGTTTTGAACATCACTTGACTCCAGTTCTACCTCTACAACTCACTTGGAATGACTATAAAGCCTAATGATGCATTGTCTAGGTGGAGGGTTGGGTGATTTTCTTCACATCAGTTTTGATTCTTTAGCTGATCACTTTAATCTTGGTCTTTCAGCCTATGGGGAGCAGCTACTGTCTTTAAAGGTGATATCATTTTGCTAAATCCCTCCTGCACCCTAAGCCATTATCTCGCTCATAAAGGTGTTGTGTCAAATGCCTCAACTGAAAATAACTCATAGCTTATAAAGGTTCACCATGGTTTTGAAACTCTTGTACCTGCAAACAAAGTATCTACCTGGGATATTTTGCTTTTTTCTAACCACTTTCAGCAATTTATACTAAACTTAAATGAACTCTTTCTCTATTCACAGTAGGATCCACATCACTTTTATTCAGGTTGAGGCTTTTTCATCAGATTTGAGCAAAGTTGTGATGACATCCATGCTTTATGACCAAAGGTTAATTAGACTCCATTTATCAATGGATCGTAACTGCATCACAAAAGAATGGGCTGGTTTTCACTGGGCAAGCTTAGATAGATAGATAGATAGATACTTTATTCATCCCCATGGGGAAATTCAACTTTTTTCCAATGTCCCATACACTTGTTGTAGCAAAACTAATTACATACAATACTTAACTCAGTAAAAAATATGATATGCATCTAAATCACTATCTCAAAAAGCATTAATAATAGCTTTTAAAAAGTTCTTGAGTCCTGGCGGTTGAATTGTAAAGCCTAATGGCATTGGGGAGTATTGACCTCTTCATCCTGTCTGAGGAGCATTGCATCGATAGTAACCTGTCGCTGAAACTGCTTCTCTGTCTCTGGATGGTGCTATGTAGAGGATGTTCAGAGTTTTCCATAATTGACCGTAGCCTACTCAGCGCCCTTCGCTCAGCTACCGATGTTAAACTCTCCAGTACTTTGCCCACGACAGAGCCCGCCTTCCTTACCAGCTTATTAAGACGTGAGGCGTCCCTCTTCTTAATGCTTCCTCCCCAACACGCCACCACAAAGAAGAGGGCGCTCTCCACAACTGACCTATAGAACATCTTCAGCATCTCACTACAGACATTGAATGACGCCAACCTTCTAAGGAAGTACAGTCGACTCTGTGCCTTCCTGCACAAGGCATCTGTGTTGGCAGTCCAGTCTAGCTTCTCGTCTAACTGTACTCCCAGATACTTGTAGGTCTTAACCTGCTCCACACATTCTCCATTAATGATCACTGGCTCCATATGAGGCCTAGATCTCCTAAAGTCCACCACCATCTCCTTGGTCTTGGTGATATTGAGACGCAGGTAGTTTGAGTTGCACCATATCACAAAGTCCTGTATCAGTTTCCTATACTCCTCCTCCTGTCCATTCCTGACACACCCCACTATGGCCGTGTCATCAGCGAACTTCTGCACATGGCAGGACTCCGAGTTATATTGGAAGTCTGATGTGTACAGGGTGAACAGGACCGGAGAGAGTACGGTTCCCTGCGGCGCTCCTGTGCTGCTGACCACCGTGTCAGACCTACAGTCTCCCAACCGCACATATTTCATCAAAGATTACAAAAATAGTTAATTGAGTCTCCCAGTGAATTGCATTTGGATCTGTCTTGTGCAAAGTAAACAGATCACAACAATTTATAATTGTATTTGCTAATGCTGTCCCTTTGCAAACGTAGGGGATTGCACTTCATACAGTAATCCAACACAGAAGCAAACCCTTTATCCCACCATTTGCACTGCTTCCAGTTAATTCATCCCAAATTCCAGTCAACTATCTGGAAATTCCAACACACACCTGTATTGTAGTGGCAATTTACAGTGACCAATTGACCATAGGTCTTTGGGATGTGAGCAGAAGCCAGGGCACAGAAGAAAATGAAAAATCCACACAAATGGCACCAGAGGTATGATGTGTTGATATTTGTTACAACTGGACTCAAGCTTCTCACTAGTACCATTTTTTCAGAATTGTCACTCGGGCATGGGATGTTATGGTGATTAAGTTACATGACCAATGATACAGAGACGTGAATTAAAGACCCACCATGGGGAATTAAAATTTAAATTGTATTTTGAAATTTAAAAATGAATCATTAGCAGTAACAAATTATGGAACTGATCCCATATGATGTTTTGGTAAGGAAATTTGCTGTCTTCACTTCGTCTGCCCTAAATTTGGCTCCAGACCTACCAATGTGGTTGAAATTTAAATGGCTTCTCTGGAATAGACAAATGGGGATCAAATAAATACAAAAACGTGCAATCCTGCTAAAATTGTCTGGTGAGGGAGATTGCTGGTTAGTGAAGTATATGGAGGAGAAAATTAGCAATGTGCAGGAAGCAAATACTGTATATTGTTACTGAAATTGGATGTGGTTTGGGAAGAAGGTATTTCCATTTTTGTGGGAAGGAGGGGAGCAAAACAAATTTGTAGCTGCTGGATGCCCTGACATAAACCCAGAAAATGTTGGAAGCATTTAACAGTTCAAGCAGCATCTGTAGAAGGAAGAATGTGCCTGAGCTCGGGAAGTGGCGTTTGCTGTGTGTTTCAGTTGTATGCATGTTGTTTGGCCACACAGAGGTTGACTTTGAGAAGGAAGACAACAGTCAAAGCTGAAGTGGTCAGCCCAGACTCCTTAACAGGAATCCTTTTCCTTCTCTGCTCCAAGCTAGTTTGATGGGTTCTGTGCCAGATGGCTTAATGTCATTTATAACTATTGCGATCCCAAAGTTCACATTCCTATCATAAGAACAAAGTTCTTATTCCTATCACCTTCCCATGGGTTCCCCTCCCCTCCTTTTCCTCTCTCCTCTTCTATCAGACTCCTTCTCCAGCCCTTTATCTTTCTAGCCCACCTGGCTTCACATTCTAGCTATCTCCTTCCTGCCCACCCCCCACTCCCACCTTTTTATTCTGGCATCTTCTCTCCTCCTTTTGAGTTCTGAAGAAGGGTCTCGGCCTGAAACTAGACTGTATTGATTTCCATTGATGCGGCCTAACAGGAGTTTATCCACCAATTTGTGTGTGTTGCTTCAATTTCCAGCATCTGCAGACTTTCTTGTGTTTATCAGTTCTTACTGTATACTTCTGACTTTCATGAGTGAGCAGATTATTTTTTTACTTCAGGGGAAATTGAACATTAATCAATGACTGTCCTTTTAAAATTACCTGTTTATAAATCCAAGCTGTGCCTCACTAATGATTTCAATAATCCAAATGATAGAATACCTCAGTAGCTCACATTTAGTTGTTCTTAATAGCTTCAAGGAAACTTTACTCTCTTTGCTTTAAACGAGGCTTATTTATTAGCAATATTTCATTAGTGAATTTGCTTTCTTTTTTGGGAATATAATAGACTTAAACTAATAGAATTGCTGGAATTCATTTTACTGGCTCTCAGTATAGGTGTTTGGAATGAGTACCTAGCTGAGCCTTTCCGACATGCCTCTCAGAACAGTGGAGGAAAGAACTGGGCTTGAGTTCAGCAATGATTGCAAGAAACTAATGATGTTGGCATAACTTACGTCTGAAACGCTCTCCTTTGTATGAGCAAACATTTTGTTCACTGGTGTTCAATGTAACGACTGAATGTGACCTTTGCAGTGCTTCACCTTGTCTTGAAGTTATTTGAATACCTGGGATTTACTTGCCAGAATTATCCATTTAAACGAGTCCATGTAGCCCTTGATTCTGATTTCAATTCAGTTTCAACATGCATATTTTTTTCTTTTTGAATATGAGTACTTTTCTATTACACATCGAAGAGTTCAGATTCTAAGCATGGGCAATAATTGCTTGTTCAGAAAGGAATGCAACAGGCAAGTTGCTAACTGAACTGCTTTGGTGACATTTTACAGTTACTAACAAATCCTGGGATGTATTGGCAAAATCAGAGTCCGAAAGTGTAACATAATGCATTTGAAAACATTCATCCAAGAGATTTTGAATCCACTTTTTGATCGTACAATTCCTTTAAGATGATAAAATTTTTGAAATAGCCTCATTCTCTCCTTAAAATATATTTATTTTGTTTAGCCACAGTTTTTTCCTGATTTTATATTTTTATATTTTAACATGGTGTCCAGTCAATAGTTAACTAACAAATGGGATGATCCTGGCAAAGCATGGTTTTGGTTCTGCTTTGAAATTTTCCCTATTTCTCCAGAGTTGTATATAGTAGGTTTCCAAATCATTGTATGTTGGTGCTTTCTTTATACAATTTGCTTTAAATGCATGTGCTATCTATAATGATGTTTCTCATAATTTCAAGTTGTGTAGGTGTTAAAGTATAGGCATGATAAACGATATTAGAAGACAGTGGTTAAGTGGTCCTGGTGACTAGCTGTGAGAAGTTCTGACGTTGCTTAATGTACTTCAGATACAGGTACTGAAAATTCTGTATTTTAGTTAAGAATGTTAAAGCAGGGGCCTGTGCAATCAGCCAAACAATATTGACTTCAGACTAAATTGGGAAAGTTCATGCATTTCCTTTGTTTGAGTGGTTGGTTTAAAATTATTTATGTGAACTTCCACATCTTAGAAAGCCAACAAATGTAACTTTTAAGATATGACAGGTAAGTTAGATAACAGTAATTAACCACCTTTTCAAAAATCCCTGTTTCAAACATGTCTGACTATTCTTGTCAGTTTTAAATTTAGTAGAACTATCTGCTGGCAGCTGCTTAAATAGGTTGCATTTGCCAAATGGTTGCCAATTGTAAAATTAATATTGAGCCATGAAATAAAATAAGGTGATTTGAAGCCTACTGCACCCAACTGTGAAGAATTAGGGTAAAAAGGATTCTGTATCTTTGTTTATCTGATGTTTCAAAATAATTGACTGACTACTATCACTGATCCGTTTAAAAAGTGCTGCCCGAGTCCTGTCTATGCACATCTACATACTTAAAACACTCATTTTGTTTTTAATGGCTCTCTGCCCAAGGTCTTGGGTAGACTATTGATGTCACTGGTTTGGGATCAGTAAAATGTAACAGTTCGTATTTACAGGTTCATTTTGTGATGTTTAATGATTTTACAAGGGGACCTTTGTGGACAGGGCTGTTATTAACCATTCCCATCCTTGGCAACAGGCAGAATAGATGTGATGGGTTAAAAATTAAAGATGTACTAACCAGCTGCAGGTCACAGTTCCAATCTCTGGTACACTGCTCATTACATTTTTCCAAACAGGAAAAAAAAAGTGCATTTATGCCTTCTCTTGGTTTCCTGTCGGTTTCCATCAATGCCACTATTACCTCCTGCACCAAGACCTTTAATTTTCCACACTGACCTTCGATGCCATACTTATCGAGTGCTTTCTGTGACTGAATACAGAGTGCATCCACCAGTTTCCCTTTATCCACTGCAAATGTTCCTCCTTCAAACAGCTTCAATAAATAAGTCAAGGTTTATTTCCCTTTCCAAAAAGCCACATTGGCGTTGCTTTGTTTTTTTCCTAAGCATCTTGCTATACCACTTCTAATAATAACTTTGAATATTTTGCCTATGGTGATCTAACTGGCTTGCATTTTCCTGCTTTTTGCCTCCCTCTCTCTTCCAGATTAATGGAACCTTCTCAGCCATGGTCATTTTGGGTTCTGGGGTGTAAGATCATCAAACATAAACTCTATTTTCACATTCCAGAGATTATTCTGAGCATTTTGAGCATTCTCTGCTCTAATTATGTCGATCTGGATTTGGAAAGATAACAAGAATTTTGAAAATGAGCTTCTCTACCGATGAGTCTGTTGTGGCCAGGATTTGTTTTCTCCTTGCTTTGAATTGTATTTCTTGCTTCCTCTCAGCTGCTTATAAAAATTAGCGACCAACCCTTATGTATTATGTATTATGTGATAAAGCTGCATTTTGCAGAATTTGTGATACCTGTATGAAAGGTTTAATGTACATGGCACTTGGTGTTATTATGATCCCTATTAACACGAAATGAATTCCATATTACCTTATTCTGGGTATCTCTTTCCTTTTGAATTCCTGATTTTGATTACAACATCCACAAAGGTTCTCCTCCTGTCAGCGGGGTATTCTTCCAAGTCAAGCTGGCTACTAACACTCATTACAGGAGCTAAGTGAACTATGTCATTGGAGGAACAATCCTGCCCCCACATGTTTTGTTTCCAGTATGATTCTGGAGAATGATCAATAGAAGTAGTGTGCTCAATCTTGTGTTAACGTTGGGCAGGTCTGCCCAGGCCAGCCACAACTGCTGCTCTAGTGTGAACGGACTGAATGTAGCCAAGGATTTAACCTCGGGCTCCATGGCCTGTGTGGGGCTTGCTTTTGTTATTGCCCTTGTTGTTCTATGTTAGTGGCTGAGTTTTGTATTTCTTCCCTCAAGTTTACAATAAAATGATAATGTTTGCTTTCTGAATATAACCTGTAAATACCAGTAGCAGGTGTGATACTGAACATAATGCAGACCTTAATGAGGTGGAATAGTACAAGAAGTGAGAATTTAGGCTGGATCAAAAATACTGTAGTTCATTTCTAAAGATTTGGAGTAATAAAATCTTAGTGCACCAATGCCATAACTGAATTATTACACCACTTGTTACATATGTAATTAGGTTGGATCAGAGGACGAGATCAGTGCTGTGGACGAGGTGGCCTCTAGTGCGTAATGCAATCTGCACACTGCAGTTTTTCAGCTTGAAATTGTGGGAAGAGATTGTAATGTCTGAGAGATGGTCTGTGGACTAAGATGATGAGTTTCCAAAATGACAAGTGCTAAGTTACTTTCTAATTCCTGAGAAATGTTTGTCCTCATTTTGCTCTTGTGATCCGCAAATATAGTTGCTAACCAGATAATTATTTTGATTTTGCTATCTTCAAACACTTGTGGTCTGTACATTTTGTTAAGAAAACACAGAACTCAAAACATCAGGCTATTCAGCTCATCAAGCCTATTCTACCAGTAAGTTAGACAAAGAGCTAAATGTACCTAACAAAGCTTAATCTGGACAAGTGCGAAGTGTTGCAGTTGTAAGATCACAATTAAAGGGAAAGTATACAGTTAATGGCAAGACTGTTAACAGTGATGTGCAGAGGGATATTGGGCTACAAGCCCATAGTCCCTTGAAAGTGGTTACACACACTGTAGGGTGGTAAAGAAGGCATATAGCATGCTTGCCTGTGTTAGTTGAGGCAATGAGTTTAAGAGCCATGAGGTTATGTTGCAATTTAACAAAGCTCTGGTTTGGCCCCAGCTGCAAAATTCCATACACTTCTGGCCTTCCCTTTATAAGAAGGGTGTGGATGCTTCAGAGAAGATGCAGAAGAGGTTTACCTAGATTTTGCTTAGATTAGGGGGCATTGTTATAATAAGAGTTTGGTCAAACTTGTGTTGTTTCCTTTGGAGCAGTGCAGGTGATCTGATAGAAGTTTATCAGATTATGACGGGTGTAGATATATACCCATTATATTTTTCCCCAGAATTCAAATGTCTATTATTAAATGGCAAGTATTTAATGTGAGGGGGGCTAAATTCAGGGCAGGTTTTTGTTTACATAGATTGATGGGTCCCTGGATTGTGCTGCTCGGTGTGGTGGTGAAAGCAGAAATGGTAGAGGCATTTAAAAGGTTCAGAATTTGAATTGGGTTTCATATCACTGGCATATGTCATGAAATTTGTTCTTTTGCGAAAGCAGTAGAATAAAATACAAAACAATAAAAAACTATAAATTACAATAATTATATATACAGTGGGTTCTAGTTAATTGGGATACATTGGGACTAGTATATTTTGGCCCAATTAAGCCGCTGCCACAATTAGCTGAAGTTTCATGGAAATAGTTTAAAAAGGTATAAAAAAAGACTACAGTTTAACTGAGTAACATATTGTGTATTTAAATGAAATACAGGAAAAACAGAACACTAGCAATACTACTACAGTACTGTAAAACTGTATTAGTTCCTAAAATTTATCGATGGAGGAATTCATCCAGTGTAGGGAAATTGCTGGAGGTAATGCTTAGGGATAGGATGCATGAGCATTTGAAAAGCTATGGCCTGATAAGGGAGAGCCAGCATGGCTGCGCATGGCAGGTCAGGCCTTGCCAAATTAAGTGAATTATTTGAAAAGGTAACGAATGATTGATGGTAGGGCAGTGGATGTGGTCTGCATGGATTTTAGTAAGGTGTTTGGCAAGTCACTCATGGGAGGCTAATATAGAAGATTATGATGCATGGGATCCACGGCAAATTGGCTGGATTCAGAATTGGCCTGTACATAGCAGACAGTAGTGGTTGAATGGAGTTATTTCAGCTGGAGGTCTGTAATTAGTGGAGTTCCACAGGGATCTGTGCTGGGAGCTCTGCTGTTTCTGATAAAATTGTCGATGGTGGTTCAGTAAATTTGCAGATGATACCAAGGTTGGTGGAGTTGTAGAGAGTATAGAAGACTGCAATGAATACAGTGGGATACATTCGGCCCTCCTTATCCGCAGGAGATTGATCCCGGGCCCCCCTCCCACCCCCGGCGAATACCAAAAACATAGATGCTCAAGTCCCTTATTTAACCTGGCTCAGTGTGGTGGTCTTTAGGACGCAGCGGAACCCCGGACTTCATTTAACATGTCTCAGTGCAGTGGACATTAGGACCTGGCAGCGCAGCTCTGAATCTGCAGTGTTTCTGTTCACGAAAATAATCTCGATCACGACTGAAAATAAGGTGGAAGTAATAAAGTGATCAGAAAGAGGTGAAACGCCATCGGTCATCAGAAAAGTGTTAGGCTACAGTCGGTCAACAATCGGAACAATTTTAATGGAGCATGTGAAAGGCCCTGCCCCGATGAAAGCTACAGTTATTACTAAGCTACGCAGTGGTTTAATTATTGAAATACTTAAGTTCTTAGTGTTTTATATGCATAGAAAGGTAAAATATGTACTATATACTAAGAAAAACTTTTGACTAACTGACACTAAATAATACCGGATGTACCTGTTCCAACTCCAAATCTGACTTAAAGACTGACTCAGGAACGGAACTCGTTCATAACCCGGGGACTGCCTGTACTTTTAAGTCATTTCTAGATTACTTATAATACCTAATACAATGTAAATGCTATGTTGTAAATGCTATGTAAACAGTTGTTATACTGTATTGTTTAGGGAATAATGACAAGAAAAAATTAGTCTGTACATGCTCAAACAATGAGTGCTGGAGAGAGAACTTCCGGGTTTTCCCGATCCGCCGTTGGTTGAATCCGCGGATAAGGAGGGCCGACTGTATACATACATCAGTTGTAGGTATGGGCTGAGAACCCATACAGATGGAGTTTAACCCAGATAAATGTGAGGTGTTGCTCCTTCGTGGGATAAATGCAAAGAGACAGTAGAAGATCCTTAGCAAGGTTGCTGAGCAGAGAGATCTTGGGACCAAATTTATAGCTGCTTAAAAGTGGCTACACAGGTTGATAAGGTGGTTAAGAAGGCATATGGAATGCTTGCTTTTATTAGTCTAGGCATTGGGTTCAACTTTATAAAACTCAGGTCACATGTGGAGTATTGCATACAGTTCTGGTCGTCCCATTATAAACACTGGAGAGGGTGCAGAAGTGATTTACCAGGATGCTGCCTGGTTTAGAGGACATGTGCTCTCATGAGAATCTGGATAAATCTGGGTTGTTTTCTCTGGAGTGCCGGAGGCTGAGAGTTTTGTCGTGGCTTCTCGTGCCCCACAAACGACCAGGAGACGCAGAAGATTCTTCAAGAATTATTAAACTTTAATTTGCAAATCAAAGCTGAGACAGTCATTGAGCGAGTCGCTGATTGCCCACCAATCCTTGGACAAAGCATTTTTTATAGCAATCTCCTGGTTTAGTTGCATTAGCATATCCAATCGGTCTATAGTTGCGTATCACAAGTACATCCGCCACTATTGTTTCTACCCATTGACTTAATCATGTTCTAATCTACATCTCTTAGCTACCTCTCATTAACACACCATTGTCTTCTACATTCTTAAGATTTCATTCTCTAGCAAATAGCAAGTTCAAAGCTGACTACATAGTTTTGGTTACACAGCAAACAATTTCAACTTTTATACTCCAATAAGAGGAGACCTGATAAGAGATGTACAAGATTATGAGAGGCATAGATAGAATTTTAAAAGAGTATCTGTTGCCCAGAGGCACGCATTGCAGGTGAGCGGGGTTAGGTTCAAGGGGGATGTGAGAGGCAAGTTCTTTTTTACTCAGTCATGGGTGGCTGGAATGTGCTGTCTGGTATGCTGGTAGGGGCAATTACAATGACTTTTTAAAAAGGTGTTTGGATAGGCACATGGATGTAAGGAAGATGGAGGGAGATGGACATGGTGTGGGTAAGATGGATTAGTGTCTGGGTGTTTTTGATTTGCTTTTTAGCTGGTTCAGCACAACATTGTGGGCTGGAGGGCCCACAATGAGATCTATAGCTTTCTTTGAACCTGATAGTGTTGAGTGTTTATTGCCAAGGGAACTGATTGGCATGGCATGATTGTTTTTTTTAAAAAGGGCCTGTTTCATCGGCATTGTATACATCACTGCAGAAATTTTCTGAAACTAGTTGGGAGTTTTGTAAATTTCCTTGTTTCTGCATGAGCACTATATTTCTTGTTGTTTACATTCTTGAATTTAATGTGGTGCCAATATTTCCATCGGGGCAAACAACTATCCGTTGCTTTAAAATTTTAATGTCCAGCTGCTTAGCTAGCTCCTCTGACTTGTTTTTATAAACACTGGCCCTGCGGATACGCGTACCATGTCCAGTTACAATGGAAAACAGTAGCACGAGGGTCTCTTCAACATATGGATCCTTCCCTACATGCTTTCATTTTTGAGATGTTCCCTGTTGTCCCTCACATAATGCCCATTCTCACAGTCTGTCTTGTAGATGTGCAAAGAGTGCAGTTGTTGATTTTGGCAGTCCAGTCATCTCAGCCAGGTGACAATAAGTGGTATTGGGTTTATGGCTTTTAATTTGGTCCAGTAGGGTAATTCTTTTTTCAGCTAGTGTCAAATCTTCTCATGGCATCTTTGCAAGGCTCTGAACTGTTTTTCAAGCCAAATCTTAAAAAAAACAAGAATGATCAAAAATCACTTTTTTTTGAATCAACATCCATTGCCCAAAATGATAACATAACACAAGCCGATGCAACTGATGCTATTTTAAGAATTGTTTGCTCTAAGCACTGTATAATGTCTACCAGCCACACAAGTGCACACAACTGATGCTAGTCAGAAACTTTGCGGCAATAGTTTCCCGAACCAATTCATCGACGTGGTGTCCCAGATGAATGAAGGGAATCCTGGTTATTTTCTCGATTTAAATTTTGTTCATTAAGAGTTGTTTAAAATAAGCGGCTGCCAAATTAACCAATGGTCTAATTAACTGGAATCTAGTGTATTTTTATTTTTTTAAAAAAGATAATTAAATAAGTAGTGCAAAGAAGGAGCAAAAAAATTGTCATTCAGAAACCTAATAATCAAGGAGAAGAAGCTGTTCCTGAAATGCTGAATGTGTGTCTGCAGGCTCCTTGATGGTAGCAATGAGAAGAGGGCATGTACTAGATGATGGGACTTCTTAATGATGGATGCCGCCTTTTGAAGGTGTCTTGGATGCTGGGTCATGAGTGCTTATGAAGGAGCTGGCTAAGTCTGCACTAACTGTGGTTTCATGATGAAGAAATCAAAGATCCGGTTGTAGAGGGAGGAACAGAGGCCCAGGGTTTGGAGCTTGTTCATTAGAACTGAAGGTATGATTGTGTTGAACACTGAGCTGTCATCAGTAAACTTTAGCCTGATGTAGGTATTGCTATTGTCCAGGTGATCTAAAGCCAAATGGAGAACCAGTGAGATTGCATCCACTGTGGAATGATTGTGGCAATAGGCAAATTGCAGCAGCTCCGGGAGCTGTGCTTAGGCAAGAGTGGATTCTGGCCGTGACCAACCTCTCAGGGCACCTTATCACAGTAGGTGTGAGTGTGACTAGGTAATAGTCGTTGAGACACTTGCTCTGCTCTCGGGCATTGGCGCCCTTTTGAAGCAGGTCAGAACCTCCTACTGCAGCAGTGAGAGAATGAAGATGTCCTTGAACATTGCCACTAGTTGGTTGGCCCGGGTTTTCAGTGCCTTGCCAGTACACCATTGGGGCCTGACGCCTTGTGAGGTTCACCCTCTTGACATCGGTCTCAGCGACAGATCACGGTGTCACCAAATACTGCAGGGATTCACACAGGTGTACTTTTATTCTCCATTTCAAAGTGTGCATTAAAGTGCTGAGCTCATCTGGGAGTGAAGCACCACAACCATTCATGATGTTCGGGTCTGCTTTGTAGGAAGTGATGCCCTGCAAACCATGACAGAGCTGATGTGCATCCAATTCCGTCTTGAAAATCAATAGATAAGCACTTGAAAATACAGAGAATGGAGAGATGTGGACCATGATGTTGAGCCGGAAAGGATTAGTTTAATTAGGTATAATCAGTTTCATTAGTTTGGCACAGAATTGTGGACCAGACAACTTGTATCTGCGCCATAATGTCAATCACAGCAGCCTTTGTCTGGTTTTTATGTAAGAAAGATAAAGATTTTAGCTGCTATTTGTAGAAGAGTGTATTTCTCATCTCTAAATCTATCTGAAGTTTAAATTCTTATTTTAATAAGTATATGCATTTTTAGTCTTAAAGCAATCAGTTCTTTAAAAATATTTTTAACACATCATTGATTTTTGAATTGACTTTTACAAATGTTTGCTCTAAGTTATAACATTGACAGTTGCTCCTGGGAGAGGAGTCTCACTGGGTGTAAAAAGCCTTTCTGATAATGCAGCCTGCCACTTACATGGGGATAAGCTCTCAGGGTTTTGCATTTTATCAATGGCTAGACACCATCCTTCAGAGGAAAATTGTGTCCTAAACCACATTTCAAGGACAGTTAATGGAAGTCTGCCCCCTATAAATAGATTCCAGTGACATTTCCTTTTTACTCTGTTGATTCCCCTATCATTAAAATATTCAATTTGTTTGTTAGAAAGGGTTTACCCTATTCTGTTGGTTTTTCTCTCCCTTTGCCCATAAAGCCAATACTAGGAGCCTCATAAACAACTGAAAAGCTACTAACTTTTAGTGTCAGAGAGGTTGCTTAAGTGTAATGAAGGAAATTCATGATAATTGAAAGGTAGTGTTCCAACCTTGTTCACTTCCCATGAACATCCGACACAATCAGTCCAAATTGTTACCCTTCCTTTTGTTTGAATATTGAGTTTCTCACTGAATTTGCATTGATGGAAAATACAGATCAGACACAGATTTTTCAGTTTACAGTTGTAGGTGTGATTTGTCTGTAATAGTGTACTTTACGATAAATGTGAAATTTGAGCCAATCTCAACTTGCAGCTGCATGCAGCCTGGTGCTGTTCCTGCTAATAATTGCCTGCAGTTCTTGCCTTGCCCCTATCATCACAGAAGGAAAGAACTGACCGTCCTAGGAATCACTCAGGAGTGGAAAACAGTTTCTGGAAGCTCCTACTTCCAGTTTCATTCAACTTTTACTAGGGTATATAATTCAGACACCTATGGCAGGTTACATTCAATTTCTTGCGTGGCACCCTAAGGGGTTGTGGAAAATTAATTGTTTTGAGTCACATTTTTAAAAATTTGGCTCATTAATCATTTTGTGATTCTAATTGGTGTACATGAGGGCAAGAGGATTAGTAACCAGTGCAACGGTTTTCTGAAGAATGCTAAATGCTATTATTCAGCTTGTGCAAATCTCTCCACGTACTTCTACTTAGATATAAACGCCTATGTTCTGTGCTGAATTACTGCTTTTGAATTATAAAGAGATACTGAGATATGACAAATACTGAGAAATTTCTGAAGATAATTAGTTAAAAAGAATAGCTTGGAAATATAGTTTCAAATTTGTTGATACTGCTATCTGAAATTAGATCTATTAATGCCAATTTGCATCCCTAACATGAACATGAAAACAATTTAACCAGAATTTGATACCACTGACAATCATATTTGGGTGAATTTGACCCCTTAGGAAATTAGCCCAGGCATATCTGTGCACATTTCCACACAGCATGCATAACATTTTTCCAGCATCAGCTTTCAAGAAGCCAGTGTTTAATATTTACTGGCAAATCACCATCAACACGTACCACACTGGTCCTGATGAAGGGTCTCAGCCCAAAACAGCTACTGTTTACTCTTTTCTGTAGACGCTGCCTGGCCTGCTAAGTTCCTCCAGCATTTTGTGTGTGTTGCTTTGAATTTCCAGCATCTGCAGATTTCCTCATGCTTGTCCATACCACACCAGGAGTGGAAATTTAGTGCCGTAGTTGTGCTATTTGCTTTTCTTGTGTGAACTGTAAGGCCAATTGCATGTATGCAGTGATTTGAAAGTTTCATCAATTGCCTCTGGCAAATGGTTTTGTTTAATAATTTGATCGTAGTGTTCTTAGTTTCTTCTCTCACTCCTTCCAGCTTGGGTCTTGGGGAAGCAGCTTACCTCATTAAGAAACATCCTCAAGGCAGGACAAGAAGAGAATCAAAGCTACTGTAGGTTGTCTTGGGTCTATCTTTTGGTGCTCTCTTGGTAAAGAAACGACTTGAGTATTTGATAATTAGGCAAACTTTCAAAGAAAGGGATTATTCATTATAGATTTTGGTATTTTCTATTGGCTAGAACATGCTATCACAATTACATTCAAATTTACCCATTTATATACTGAATCAGGTAATATTTATTCCACACTTTTAAGTTAATTCAGGAACATCATTAAAGTTTGGGTTAATAGGTAATTTGAATTATTATTTAGTATATGAGAGTAAAGTTTATTAGTTTTATAAGACTTCCATAGAATAATGAATTGGGAGGTGAAGCATTTATAATGAGATTGTATACACAAAAGTGTTATCAAGGTGTGACCTTAATTCTGTTTGTGTTTGTGACACTGTCTGTGTGGCTTCCATTTTCTGCCCCTGCTCCCCTCCCCCCCCCCCCAATATACAAAGTCACTGTTTGTAATCTTGTCGTTTTCTTAAATCTTAATACCTTTTAGAAAGGGTTTAAACAGTGTAAATGTAACAAGTGGCAGATCATAAACATTAAAACTTTGTATGAAAGCTGTAGTTTTCTGTAAATTAATTTAGGTTTGTACTGTATAATTAGCATTGATTGAATCAGTATTTTACCAGGTGAGTCAGCTGAAGCCAGCATGATTCGGTGCCGTATACCCACTACACAGATGTTCTCTAACATTCAAGCGTAACCTGACACAGTTTACTGTGGCACTTACCACCCATCTGAAATAAGAGTTTAAATTAATTAAGCAAAGGTTTAGGAGTCAAGATTAAGGTTATGTGCTAGATTATTAGGATTTCTGTAGTTTAATGCAGTTAGTTATTTGATGTGTTGCAAAGAATTACGGCATTCAGTTTGCTCGCAGTGACATTTCACAAACCATAAGCAAATTCAAAGATTTTTTAATGATGATTTTGAGGAGGTATTTGCTTAAATTCCTAGTTCAATTTCCCTTATTTTTTTTTAAAAAAAAGTAGTGCTCTGGGATCTTGTATTCAGATCTGAAGATTTCATTTAAATGGAGCAGCTGAAAGGCATATCCATCAGAGGCAGCGATTTCTTCTTGATCTCATGTAGTGAATATGCAATAGTAGTTACGGACCATTACTTTCTGCTTCTGAAATTCAGCTCCTTTAAAATAATTTCAGACTTCTTTTTTGAGTTGGCATTTGAGTATAATGTGCAGGTAGCTCAAGAGACTGAGGACAAATGTCCACTCCATGAATGAATATTACAATCGTATTTCAGTAAAGTGCTTGAATATTGTCTGAAATTATAAGCAAGAATGGGGAGGGTGGTTTTAAAGCCACTTTTTTGCCACCAAATAAAAATTCTACATGCCTGTCTCAACTGGCACACTTAAATTTAACATTTATGCAAAATATGATAGTGCATTTAATGAGAAGTTAGTGCATTTCATCAACATTTAATCCTTAATGCAAATAATCCAATTAAAAGAATGTTCCATTTATTGTATATTTTCCAATTAAATAGATAATTTTTAGAAAAATCATACTGAACATTACATGTAGCCTGCAGGCATCTTGCTGCATATAAGATTTCTATTTTATCATCTCTCCTCTGTTTATAAGCAAGTAGAATTTCATTCTTACTAAGAAGCTTTACCCCAGACCGTCTACAGCTGCCTTGCCATTGGTGAAGTAGGCATAAGCACCTCTTAGCATTCACAAATTGTTTTTGTACACTAATACCATCCCTTACTGTGTCATAAAGTGGCTGTATTCTGTGCATATTAGATAACTTGAACTGCTTTTTTTTTGGATGTTGTCTGTGTATTGAATTGCCTGAAAGCAGTCTGAATTGAGGGGGGAAAACATATCGACTGAGCTTGTCACCCAGTAATTTAACTAGCACATTCACTTTTATTTTCCTTTTCCAGTAGCAGCGCAAAAGGCCTGGTATAGTCACATTGGCAGGGTTGCATTCGTTCCTGCTGTGTTGTGAAAGACCATTTTTTTCCTAACTGATTGCAGTGAGGCAAGCAGCCACTTCAATTCACTTCATAAGAAACTTCAGTTGCCGTAGTAACAAAGAAGTTATTGTGCAAGACCAATACTATTAACGGGACACTGTGAATAGTTTGATTTCGTGAAAGTTGACTGTAGCTTGGAGTTACCATCATCTTTTGTGACCCCTGGGTTATTTACACAAAATTCAGGGTTTTGGTTTCAGAAACCGTTAACTCTCTCCCACCGCTACCAATAGCGCAGCTGCAGTTGGTGATGGTAGTACAAATTAATGTAGCATTTGCTAATGCAGAAACATTGAGTGATTAATAGAAGATAAGCATTTACAGGTGAATTAATAAAAAAAATTGGCAGTGTCACTCTGAAACCAATCTGGAATATAATGGGGGCAGTTAACAGCAGAAATTATTGCCTGCTATTCTCAGCTGCTTCACAGAAAGGGGTATGCTTCAACTGTTTCCAGAAATCTCTAATCTTTATACATTCAAGTATTTGCTACTTATTGAAAGAAATCTATGTTATGCCTGTGTTTCCTTAAGTGCATACATTTAATGGTATATTAAAACACAATTAATGGTCAGTGTCGCTTTAAAAATATCTTTTGGAATTGTAATTCCCTCAGATAAATATTTCAATATATAAAGGTTTAGAAAATAATGGCCTGAATTTTGTGGACAAATGTAACCGTTCCATGAGCTATTGCTGGCTTTTTACCACAGAATTGCCACAAGGTTAGGGATGACTGCATATTCACATGCAAATCTGGAAGTTCTAAACCTGGCAGAAGTTCATCAGAGTTAGTCTGGTTGCAGTCCAAACGGTGGAACACAAAGTTCACCAGAATTCATTGGGGAATCTTCCTGAACATAGATCTCTTGATTTCGAACTCAATGAATAGAGAATATTGGCTGCAAAGACCTAAGATTAGATGCAGTTAACTTTCTTTTTAATTGTTCTGGTTCTTTTAAACATTCCAATTGTTTATAAATGCTTCCATGTTATTGAAGTACTTGTTTTTGATTTTTAAAAGCAGTTTAATAATCCACATATTTGTAATAGTTCTGAAATGTTTTCAAATGTCTCTGAATATCAGACATTCAGTAATGTGACTTAGTTCAGTGTCTGTTTCTCTAGGCATTTTTTTTAGGCATGACTTCATCTGTCAAAATGCAGGTATTCCAGTAAGTGATCACTGGGAATGTCTCAGACAAGTGGTAAAGATATGAAAGATAGGATGATTGCCTATTAGATGAGATTGCTTTTTCCATTAACTAAATTTCTTCGGAAGCTGACACACGGAGATATCCAAATTGAAAGCGGGTCACCAGCCATTGTTAAGTTTTGTATCTGCAAAACATTAGCCAACTTAAAAAGAAGACATAGGAGTCCGAAATGTGAGTCTAACCGTGCCCTTGATTAAAATGTCAGTCAGTGATTGATTTGCATTCTTTTACTGTGCAGTCAGATTCAGATAGGTATACAGTATATTGCATTCAATGCGCACTCTCAGTTTGGCAGTATCTGTTGTTTTAGAGCAACTTCCATTTATGCTTGCTATGTTGAGAGTCATGGAGGTCTGCGATATCTCAACAAAAGACAAATATTTAGTGATAGGTGTTGGAGTGATCTGCTAGATGCATGTATCCGTTTGTAGTTTAGGAAGTTTTCAGGCCAGATGTTCCAGAAATTGTACTTCTAGAGCAGCTGTCTCGGTTTAATTGAAACGGTGCCATGTCAGTTGCTAGGAAACAATTGTGCCTCATTAACTACCATTTGTTACATAATTTAAGATAAATTGTGCTTTGCTAGTGTGTTAATTTGAAAAGCTATGAGGATGGTGGGGTGGAGAAGGTTATACATCTGCTGGTTGGTCAAAACTTCACCCAAAGATGAGGGGCAGCATGCGCAAGCATGTTCTACACACTCCGTACCCGTCTCGGCCAAAAATCCGGACGCCACACCTATCCCTTCCTCCACAAGCTTTCCCATTTCCAGTATGTGCCATGCTTGCAAGGTGAATGCTGTTGTCATCAGGCCCCCTAACACTTTCTGAGCCTCATCAGCTCCCAGATTTTCCCTTCTCCACCCACTTGGGTGGAAGTCTTGCATCTGGTTTGATTGCAAGCTGAGCCTTCTCACGGCAGGGGAGAAAAGCTTTGGCAGGAAATTCATCCCCAGTCAGCAGAATAGGCTGCAATATATATTGATATCAATAGAACTGATATTGGAGACTGAATACATTGAACTGTGGTGTGTTTGTCCTATTTTGTAGCATGTTTATCACTGCATACCAGGAATTATCAGACATGCATCCTTCAAATGCAACTCTTAGCCATGCGTTTGTCACCTCTTAGACTTGAGTGTCATATGCTCTTTGGATCAGCCTGTTAACATCCAGGCTCCTATAAACATCAGCTCTTCTAAATTCTGTTGTTCATGTGCTCCTTCCTAAAATTGCCATCATTCCAATCATTCTGGATGACATTTTGTCTCTGATGATTTACTGACTGGATCTTAAAATCTCATCTCCATATCTGTATGTCTTCATGTCCTCCACGCCACTGGCCGCACAGTCCTCAGAACTCCCTCTTTTTTTAATGCTTGTTTCTCATACCACTGGTTTCAGTCCTGCAGCTGCAAGTCTGTGGAACTTTCTCCTTGGTTAGGGTTATGCTTAGTCTTCTGTCATTTTTCCCCCAACCATTTCCTTTTTTTAAAAAAAAGTCACTTTTTTTTAAAAAAACTACTTTTTCTCCACACCTGAACATACAGCCAGCTCCCCAAATGTAAGGGTCTAAACAAATTTTTGTCTGATTTGTCCTTCTCTGGAGTACTGAAGGTGGGAGATCAAGGTGGGTTGGATTTCAATAATTTTCTGTATGTCCTTAAAATATTCAAAGGCACCTTAAGTCAAGCGATTATTTTATGCAATTATTGTGAATCTAATTAGGGCAGCTGTTTAGCGCACAGCACGAACATATTATAAACTGACTGAATGATCAGATAACTTTGATTTTGGTTGAGGTAGGAATCTTTGTCAGGCACTTCCAGCTTTTCAGCTAAATTTCCTCGTATTTTGAAGATGCACTTGACTAAGACGACTGTGTAATGGTTGTTCCAGCGAGCACTGCATCATTTCCCCTGTACTTTAATGTCAGTCTGTTATTTAACAGAATAGAATATAGAACAGGACACAGAGTGCGGGCTCTTTAGCCCACGACAATGTGCTGACCAATATAAACACACTCTGGGAGCAGGCCTACTGTTCCCTTCTACGTGGCCCAAAATGCTCAATTTCTCTAACATCCATCTGTCTGTCAGAGTCTCTTTGGTGTCCTTGTTGCTTGACTTCCTAATTCAGAAGTAATATAGCAAAGAAAGCTTGCACCTGATTTTAAGCTCACAGTTACTTAATGGAAATGGTTACAATTTTGTTTTGGCATACATGATCGAATCACTTGTTTGTGATCTTGCTGCAGAACATTAAAGACAAAAATTGGAGTAATAAATGTGCAGAAGCTGAATCACTGGACTTGATAAGATCAATTCTCACGCTGAAACGCTTGTCTAATTTGAGTAACAAATAGGGTGGATGTTGGTGCATTGAAATGGGCAATGGGCTGCCTTTGTGCAGGTCTTTCAGACAGACACTGTAGTGCTTTGATCTGTGAAACCCATGATGACAGTGCACTGTGTGTTATTCTTCAGTATTGATTAAACAATAACAGATGGTTGCTTAATGCCATGGGACAATCAATAATTCTTTATTTACCACAATTTAACACTGGAATTAGAAGGTAGCCTAAAGCCAAAGTGTCAAATAATTTTGCTTGGTGTCATAGAATTGTTCCATACACGCTGATGCAGATTTGTGGACAGTTTATATTTGGGGTAGCTGTTAAATTGAAAGCTACCATTGATTTTCCCCTCCCTTTATTTCACCAATAACTCAGAATAAAGTATTGTACTCAAAATGAAACATGAACAAAGACTATTTATACTTTCCTGTTATCTTTATCTTAAAGGCATCTCTTTTCTAAAAGATGCACACGTTTTTAAAAGATTTCCTCTCTTGTTTGTACCAGGTGATTTTAACAAAAAAAATATGCAAAACTTGTGTTTAGATACTGGGAAAGTTGAGCCAAAGATCTGAGAATATTGAAAAATATGGAATTACCTTGCAATATTTTGAATACTTGCCACAATCACTGCAAATCATGCTGTAGAAGAATGATAGTTTTTCTTTCCATGCGAATTGGCCAATTTATATTGGTTAGCTCTCATTACGTAAATGTTTGAAATTAGTTTCTGTTTCATCCAGCCTATCCTTGCCTCCCTCAAGTGCTGCACGAGAGGCCAAAGTGCCAGATGTACCATCACATCATTGAAGTCAAATCTTCAGTGTTTGATATTTGTATCCATCTTCTGAGTGACCCAGTCACAGTTTTTCAAAAAAATGCTACACCAACTAGTTCTGCTTTATAATTTGGATGTAACTGATCGACTTCATTTCCTGGGGACATTGTTTAAATATTCTAAAGCATCTGTAAAATTTACAATAATAGAATCATCTAAGGAAAGAGAAATAATGACTATCTCAGAACTGAAGCATTAATAATAACTATGATGATAGATAATTCATACAAGATCTAGTTTTATCAGTGGAGTTTTTATCTAATATAGAACATATGGATCAATTATGACAGAAATGTGACAATAATTTCCTATAATTGATTTACTATTATTGCTTTAAGGAATTAAACATTATCTGGTTTGGTTTGTTAAGTTTGTCATGCTTTTCAGCTACTCGTTGGTTACTATAAAAGTACTTGAGCTAAGAAGACAGATGCATATGGAAATGGTGATACTGGAAAAATTATGGCATAGTGACAAAGCAAGACTGAAATATCTTCAAGTTGTATGGTTTTTTAAAGAAAGATATGAAAGCAAGGTTTAATTATAGTGGATTTTGCAATTTCAAAGTTCCAAGTTCTTTCAAATTGTAGTCACTGATGTAAGGTGGAGCCAATTGTTGCCAATGCATCCTTGCAGCGAGCTAAATCCAGGTAGACTCTTGAAGACCTTTTTGCATGAGATGTTCCTCCAAATGTTAATTTCTAAAGGAAAAATGTATCCCTTCACTTGATTATTTATTGCTATAGGCTTGAATTAATTTTGCTAAAAATAATTTGGAAATGTTCTCACAAAATTTGTTTGTTCAAGTAGATAGAAATATTTTTACACAGTGCAAACTTTCTGAACTGTCTTTGCAGTTGTTTTTCCTCCTAGACTTGCAGAACATTTTAGCATACAGATCAGAAGTCAAAGTCCATTGTTTTTTTCAGTAGCTGATCATCTGAATGTTTGAAATCCTACATAATAGTGGATACGAGTAAAGCCCTCCCAACATCTACATGGAGTGTTGTCGCCGGAAAGCGGCATCCATCATTAGGGACTCCCACCGCCCAGGTCATGCTCTCATCACACTGCTGCCATCAGGAAGAAGATACAGGAGCCTGAGGATTCAACACCACCAGGTTCAGGAATAGTTATTATCCCTCAACCATCAAGCTCTTGAACTGAAGGTGATAACTTCACTCAGCTTCACTGCCCATCATTGAAATGTTCCCACAACCTATGGATTCACTTTCAAGGGCTCTTCATCTCATATTCTCAATATTTATTGCTTATTTATTTGTTATTTTTTTGTGTATATGCACAGTTTGTTTTTTGCACACTGGTAGAATGCCCAAGTTGGTGCGGTCGTTCATTGATTCTATTATGGGTTTATTAAGTATGCCCACTAGAAAATGAATTTCAGGGTTGTATTTGTGACGTGTATGTACTTTGATAATAAATTTACTTTGAGGTTTGATCTTTGAACTTTAGCTAACATAATGATATCAGTATATTTTGGTGCTGCCTATAGCAATACTAATTAACAGTACATGTTTTATTAAAGAACTTTAACTGCAGCGTGGTTAATAAATTTTCCTCATTATTTCCAGGGAAATTTAATAAAATTCTGATTAATTAGTCAAAGCACTAAGAATGTTCAGCTTCTGTTAACCAGAGTATCGAGCCAGTAGTACAGAGTATCTTCAGAATCGGATTTAATATCACCAGCATATGTCGTGAAACTTGTTAACTTTGTGGCAGCAGTACAAGCAATACATGATAAATATAGAAAAAATACATCAATTACACTAAATATATATGTATATTACTAAGTTATGTTAAAATAAGTAGTGCAAAGAGGGTTCAATGTCCATTTAGAAATCGGATGGCAGAGGGGAAGAAGCTGTATCACTGTGTGTGCCTTCAGGCTTCTGTACCTCCTTCCTGGTGGTAAAAATGAGAAGAGGGCAAGTCCTGGATGATGAGGGTCCATAATGGTCACCACCTTTCTGAGGCACCACTCCTTGAAGATGTCTTGAAGATATGGAGGCCAGTACCAATGATGGAGCTGACTAATTTTGCCACTCTCTTCAGCTTGCTTCGATCCTGTGCAGTAGCCCTCCAGTGCCAGACGGAGATGCAGCCAATCAGAATGTTCTCCATGGTACATCTGTAGAAGTTTGGGAGTTTTAGGTGATAAACCAAATCTCCTCAAACTCCAATTGATATCTCGCTGCTGTCTTGCCGCCTTTTATATTGTAGCTGTTGGGACCAGGTTAGATCCTCAGAGATATCCTCACTCTCTCCTCTTCTGAACCCTCTGAGCAGTGGTTCGAGTTCCCTTGTCTTATCCTTTCTGAAGGATTATTGAATTTAATAATAATATAATAGGTATGCTTTAATCTTCTGAAAGTTTGTTTATTCCCTTGAGTGTTCCAGGAAAACAATTGAAATCAGACGTAGACTTGAGTTAGCTGCTCATTTATCATTTTATGCTTCCATTGTTGCAGTCTTCCAATCTTGGCAGTGCTGCCTTGCCTGTGAGGGCATGAATCTCTGAATGCTCTCCATTTTTTTGGTATGCAGTTTGCATTCCTAACTTTGATTTGTTTATAATTTGAGGCTAGACATTTGTTTATCTTCACTTTCTATTCTTACATTGGCTTTGCTCAGAAAAGTACCTAATCTCCATAGAAAAAGGAAGACCATTCAGTCCTTTGAACCTATTCTGAGGTGGGAAGTCTGATTGAGGCTACATCCACACTAGACCGAATAATTTTGAAAACGCCGGTTTCATGTAAAAACGATAGGCGTCCACACTATGCATTTTTGAAAGTATCTCTATCCACACTGAAACAGAGATTTCGGCAAATCTCCTCCTGCTGCGCATGTGCAGGACACATCTACCGAAAACAAGCGACATGTTTGGTGTCGAATCTCACTGTAAAAGTGCACGTTTGTGTAGTTACAGACTAGAGAAACTTAAAACGACGGACAGCTGTTGGCTCTCGCACAGGAAAACTTAAAACTAAAAAAAAACAAATACTGGAGCGTACGGAGGCAACCGACAGGGAGTTCATGGACAGATTGACCCGGCTGACGACGAACATTGAAAAACTGACGAACTCTGTTGCATTAATAAAGCACCTTGTTAAATGTATAAAACATGTCTGCATCAGTGTTATCTTGTATCTCCATACAATGTTACATTCGGCTGTTACACATCTATTGTCAGAGAAGTACTTGCATAAATAGGTAAACCACCTTCATACAAGCAAGGACAGAAAACAGGGTAAAGTGAGTACAGTATACTTATTTGTTCAGTAAGTTATGGGTTGAAGTATTTGGTGAGTACATTTCTAACTCTTCTGGCTTCAGTCTCGTTGCCGTCTGTTCTGAAATTGTTAGGTTGCGTTCAAGAAAACAATGAAATAGCACTCTGCCATCTGCCAGCGTTTTCAAAAGTCTCCGGTTACCCCGTCCACACTGATCTGCCCGAGCAGCGTTTTCAAAAATACATACTCTGAAAAGCGTTTCTGAAAAGTTCTGGTTTTGGGGGATGAAAACGCCGTTTTAGTGTGGACGGAGGGTAAAAGCGAAGAGAAAAAGCTTCGGTTACGGATTTATCCGGCATAGTGTGGATGTAGCCTTACTGAGATCACTGTTGATCACTGCATTTCAGAGTCAAGATTGAGTTTATTGTGATGCGTGCACTGGTGCAGTGGCCTCATACACATCATTAACAAGTAGGGAAAAAAACAGGTTTTGCAAGAAAGAACACAATTTGGAACAAAAAAAATGTAAATTTTAGTGGGCATAATGTTGCAAAACTCTTGTGATTAGGGTTTTTATTCCATTCATTTGAGAGAAGCAGATAATATGATTTCATTCTAATATTTAAAACCATTAGTTATCCTGGATGCGTTACTTTTTGTGGGAGAAATTTCTTGAGTTCATTCACCGCTCTCTCTTTCAGCAGGATGCTAAAACGAGGGGACCCAAGCTGATAAATTGGAATGAGGCCACACTCCAATCGGAGGTTTCCCTTTTTATCATACTGATTCCTTGAAATCATCATAATACCTTTTTAACCTTTTTTTCCCAGGGAACGCAATGATTGTTAACGTAGTCTAGCATAAGCTCATACCTTGTATTTTGATAATCATTTTGCTGGCCAGTTCAGAGAAGACCTTGCTGGCCTTCTAAATCTTTAAGAACTAGACGGAGCCCACTTAAAAATATTGCATTTCAACTTGAAATCATTTGCCTACAAGTATAACAACTAACAACCATGCCCCTTTTTTTAAAAAAATCACCAGTTCTTGCCATCCTATTTATGTCAAAGTTGTTGCCTTTAACTTGTAATCTAAACACACTATCCTGTTCCAATATATTCCTTCAGACCCCAACTGTTCCACAAAGTTTCCTTCTCAGCTGCCCAGCATCTCCCTTTCTTTTGTAATTTATATTGATGTTCCATTTCTCCCTAGGCAGTGTTTAATTTAAGCTCCTCGTCTTTTGTCCAAGCAATGCTCTTGTGCAGCATTTACCCTCCTTGACCCTATCCTCTGAGTCCATTGGTCCACTGCCAATGTGTATTTACATGCTCCCTTTTCATCTGAACCAGATTAAAGATTAGCTTTATTTGTCACATCAAAGCACACAGTGATGTGCGTCATCTGTATCATTGATCAACGCAGTCCAAAGATGTGCTGGGAGTAGCCCACAAGTGTCACCGTGCTTCCAGTGCAACATAGCACGCCCACACATTACTAACCCTGGCCTATACGTCTTTGGGATGTGGGAGGAAACCAGATCTCCCGAAGGAAACTTGCACAATTACTGGAAGAACATACTCAAGTCGAATCGTCGACTGTCCACTTCCCTCCATAGATATGCCTGATCCAGAATTCCTGAAGCATCTTGTGTGTTATTCCTTTGCAGTAGCATTGGATGAATTGTGTTCACTTAAATCGGTGTGCTGGTGTACACTTGTCTGATTGTGAAATAGTTATTATGAAACATTACATACACTCCAATCCAGTTTAATATTCTACTTAAAATGGGTGGATGAGTTTTGCAGTAAACCTGCAATAACTTCATTACATTGACGCATTCAGAATAAGCACAATAACTCTTCCTTTAATCTGTCAGAGGTGATTCCGTCACTACTGAACTCGTGCCTTTTGAGTCGGAAGTTTATGGGTTCAAGTCCCACTGTGGGGACTTGAAAACAATCTCAGCTGTTGCTCCAGCTGCAGTTTAAAGGAATACTGCTGCACTGTAGGAGGTGTTGTCTCTTTGATTTTGTGGGACTTTCGCAAGAGAGGAGTTCACTTGGCCTTTGGGCAAATGTTAGTGTTTCAACCAACATCGCCATAGGCTTTGATTATCTTATTGCAATTTGTGGGTTCTTGTATGCAGACTAGTGCTGACAGTGACTAGACTTAAGTTAACTTTGATGTAAAATATTTTCAGTTGTTGCGGAGGGGAGGTCAGAAACAAGTCATATTCATCAATAAACTCTTCTTGGACTTCCAGCCGGGTACAGATATCGATTACAACCAACATTTGGATGACAAACTCTGCCATCTTCATTGTTTTGTCATTGAAAAGTTGGTTAAAATTGATATCTGTACCTGGCCGGAAGCTCGAGAAGAGTTTATTCATCATATTCACCGGGAAAGCACTAGATCATAAATCGTGTTCCTGTTTCTTTTACTGTATTTGGTAAGCAGAATTAGATGATTATAATTTCCTGTAACACCCTGGACTTTGAGCCAGTTTTCTTCTATGATCAACATATGCTTGCATTTACAAAAAAAGCAGGAGAAAAGGAAAAGCTACTTTTTTTGTGATCCAAAACTTGTAACCCTGTGTGCCTCAAAGGAATTAGTAGTGGTACATTCTGCAATATTAACTGAGTTACTCACCGGATGGTCACTCCACTATGAAAGAAAGAAAATGCCACGTTATCAATCTGTTGTTCAGTATCAGACTCATAGTCATGACTACTCAAACTAAAGAATAGAGCAAGAGATCAGTAAAAATACTGCCTCTAAAGTGCTTAACAACAGCAAAGAACCAGTTTCCACAGGCAAAGAGCTTCTGTTACTTGATCAATAAGTATTTTTTTCAGTGGGGGGGAAGAAACATCAGCCCCTCATTTTAGCTGTTGGCTTCACAGTTTTGATATTTGACTTGCCTGTCAAAGAGTCTAGTACTGCAAAGTCTAGCCTGTCAAACAAACTTGTAAAGTTTTTCTGCCAAGTGGATATTTAAAAAGTGTAAAGAAATTATTGATGCCACTTAGAGTGTGTATTGACAATAAGTGAACAGTAGGAAACCAGCTAACTGACTCATTCTGCCCCATTTCTGAAACCAACAAGCAATGCCAGACAGTTGAGAACAGTGACTAACAGTGAGGTAATATTTTAAAGTTATAGTTTCAAAGGGAAATGGATTATGGTCTACTGTCTTTATGTCCATAGCTGAATAAAGTTGATGAATTTGACTTGGTTATCAGAGTGACAAGTGAATACGCCATTGCACCACAGATGCCCCATAGGTTTCATTAATACAACATCACTCGAATTACTCACTTCAAAGGTGAACAGGAATGCTTAAATTTAGTTGAACTCATGGTATTGTTAGTTTTATTTTCTTATGGATGATTTCAAGTGTGACCAGTGATGATGAAACTTTGTTATCATACAGGATATTCTAATTTCATGTGTTAAATTTCTTCCATATTCTGCATTAAAATGCCACACATTAAGTTTCTCCCTTATTCTGTATTAAAATGTTAATTTGTTTCTCTTCAAAATGAAATAATTATGCACGGTAGCATGCCAGTAAAAGTTCAAAGTAAATTAATTATCAAAGTACATATGTCACCATTAAATCCCTAAGATTTATTTTCTTGTGGGCATTCAGAGTAAGTACAAGAAACACAACAGAATCAATGAAAGACTGCACCCAACAGGACGGGCAAACAACCAATGTGCAAAATATAAAAGAAGAAAAAGAAATAATAAATAAGCAGTAAGTTTTGAGAACATGAGATGAAGAGTCTTTGAAAGTGAGTCCATAGGTTGTGGCACCAATTGAGTGATGGAGCAAATGAAATTTAGTGAACTTGTACCTTCTGTAGAGCTTGTTGGTGAGGGGTAATAACTTCCTGAACTTGGTGTTATGGATCCTGAGCCTCCTGGACAACCTTCCTGATGTCAGCATGGAGAAGACAGCAT
Organism: Hemitrygon akajei; assembly: GCF_048418815.1. Lineage (NCBI taxonomy): Eukaryota > Metazoa > Chordata > Chondrichthyes > Myliobatiformes > Dasyatidae > Hemitrygon > Hemitrygon akajei. The sequence continues at coordinate 112,770,374 of NC_133131.1, forward strand.
GGCCTGAATGATGGGGGCCCTTGATGATGGATACTGCTTTCTTATCACAGCGCTCCATGGAGATGTTCTCATTGGTGGGGAGGGCTTTACCAGTAATGGACTGGGACTTATCCACTACTTTTTGTAGGCCTTTCAGTTCAAGGGCATTGGTGTTTCCTTACTAGGCTATGATGCAACAAGTCCATATGCTTTAGATGACAAGTTTTAGATGATATGCCAAATCTATGCAAACTTCTAAGTAAGTAGAGGTGTTGCTGTGCTTTCTTAATGGCATTTATGCGCTGGACTCAGGACAGATCCTCTGAAATAATAACACCGAGGACTTTAAAGTGCTGACTCTCTCCAACGCTGATCCTCCAATAAGGACGAGCTCATGGACCTTCAGTTTCCTCCTCCTGAAGTCAATGATCAGCTCCTTGGTCTTGCTGACATTGACTAAGAGTCGTTGCTGTGGCACCACTCGGCCAGATTTTCAGTCTCCCTCTTGTATGCTGATTCATCACCACCTTAGATTCAGCAATAGTGGTGTCATCAGAAAACTTAAATCTGGCATTGGAGCTGTGATCAGCCTCACAGTCATGTGTGTAAAGTGAGTGGAGCAGGGGGCTAAGCACACAGCCTTGTGGTGCACCTGTGCTGATGGAGATTGTGGAGGAGATGTTCTTGCCGATCCAAGCTGACTGGGGTCTGCAAGTGGGGAAATCGAGGATCCAGTTGCACAAGGAGGTATTGGTTTTGGGGGGATGATACTATAGAATGCCGAGCTATAGTCAGTGAAGAACATCCTGATGTGTGCAGCCTCACTGCCCAAGATGTTCCAGGTTCAGTTAAGAGCCAATAAGGAGGCATCTGCTGTGGACCTGTTTCTCTGGCAGGCAAATTGGAGCGAATCCAAGCCACTTCTCAGGCTGGAGTTGATATGTTTCATCATCAGTCTCTGAAAGCAATTCATCACGGTGGATGTAAATGCTACTGGGTGATGGTCCTACGTTCTTCTTAGGCACCGGTATAATTGAAAGCTGCTTTTAAGCTGGTGGGCATCTCAGAATGCCGAAATCTGAGGTGAAAGATATTGGTGAACACTCCAGTTGATCAGCACTGGTCTTTGGTACTCTGCCAGGTACCCTGCTTTGAACCGCATGCTTTCCGTGAGTTTAGCTTCCTGAGGGACACTCTCACGTCAGCCTCAGAGACTGAAATCAGTCTCATTGTGGGCTGTTGGATTTCATGAAGATACCTCCAAGTTTTTATGGTCTATGTGAGCATAACAGGCATTGAGCTCACCTGGGAGCAAATTATTGTCACTCATGTCACTTTGTAGGAGGTGATGGCATTCAAGCCCTGTCACAGCTGTCTACCATCCTTCAGTGATTCAAGTTTGGTCCAGAATTGGCACTTTGCAGGTGAGATGGCTTTCCGGAGATCATACCTGGACCTCTTGTATTTTGTTTGGTCACCAGGCCACTGATCTGACCCTCAGTAGATTACAGGTCTAATGGTTCATTCAGTGCTTCTGGGTTTGGACACACTTGTCTACAACTGCTTTTATAAAGTTTGCTGTCTGGCCTGCTGAGTTCCTCCAGCATTTTGTGTGTGCAGCACAGGCTAACATTTCTTTTGATCATATCTAAATGAAACATAATTTTAAAGCTTGACCATCAAAGTGCTGACAGTTTGACTTACCAAGAGAATTCTCCTCCATGATCTTGACCACAGTTTACATACTGCCAAAGACCGATGGGGGGGTGGGGGGGGGGGGTGGTGAAAGAGTACAGTTGATATTTCGGGCCAAAACCCTTTGGCAGAACAGCATGTATAGCTTGTGCTGTATTGGTAGTTTTGATACAATTGCTATGTTATATGCTCACTGTGCTTTTTACAAGAAGAAAAAGAGAATAAACGAATTAATGTAGGGTTAATGTAAATGGTCAGTTGACAGTATGCATGGGCTAAATGGCCTGTTTCCTCGTTCTGTTTCCTTTGACTAATTCTAAATAAGCAACAACATTAGATGTGCTGGAAAATTGTTAATGCAGACAGAAAAGGAACTGGAGACATGAGAGACAGCTGATACTATATCTGAAGTAATTAACAGATTGCTCATAGAACTTGGAGCATCAGGACTCAATTTTGCTGGATGGATGTTCCTTTCATACTAACTCACTTAACATTTTATTAGTAAATTGCAAAGTTTTGAACTGACCAAAGGCATCTGATACTATACCCCTAAATTCCTTGCTGACAGTCAAAGAATCAATACTGTACCTTGAGAAGCAAATCCAACATTCTAAAACCTAGTGACTGCGGTCATCAGGATTTGGATCGTAGAGCAATGTGAGCTGAATATGTAGACTTCGCAGTACCTCAGAATTTCAGACATATGAATACTATTTGAAGAAGGATAGTGCAGGTCTGATTTAGAATGGAAAGCATAATTCCCATGACCAGACATTTCCATTTGCCTCAACCATTTACTTGTTTAAGTAATTTGCTAATTTTTCCAGAATTAGTGTGAAATTCCCATTTTTAAAACAATATTTCTGGCAAATATTTTAAACTTGTTCAAATAAAATTTTTTTATCCTTGATTTGAATCACATTTGCTGGAGATCTGGGAAAAAATGGTGCTGGAAATACTCATGTTCAGAGTAACATTAGCCTTTGAAGGTGATAATTGTTCATCAGAACTGACAAAGGTGAGGAATCAAAAACATGTTTTAAGTTGCAGTAGCAAGAAGGGTGGAGAGAAAAGAAGGAATGTCTGTGATAGTGTGAGAAAGAGACACTGGATTATGCAATTGGTGGGAACTTGGCGTACTGATGATAAGAGGACTTGTTAGATTACAGGTGATCTGTCTGAAGCTGTTAGTAGAAGATGAGTTAGTAAAAATGGTCTGGGACTAAGATATAAAAAAACTTAGTACCTGGAAATCTGAGGCTACATCCACACTACGCCAGATAAATCCATAACAGAAGCTTTTTCTCTTCGTTTTTACCCTTCGTCCACACTGAAACAGCATTTTCGTCCCCCGAAACCGGAGCTTTTCAGAAACACTTTCCAGGGTGGGTATTTTTGAAAACACTGCTCGGGCAGATCATTGTGGACGGGGTAACTGGAGACCTCTGAAAACGTTATCAGACGGCAGTGCGCTACTTCATTGTTTTCTTGAACGCAACCTAACAATCTCAGAACAGACGGCAACAAAGCTGATGCCAGAAGAGTTAGAAATGTACTCCCCAAATACTTTGACCCATAGCTTACTGAATAAATAAGTATACTCACTTTGCCCTGTTTTCTGTCCTTGCTCGTATGAAGGTGGTTTACCTATTTATGCAAGTACTTCTCTGACAATAGATGTGTAACAGCCTAATGTAACATTGTATGGAAATATAAGGTAACACTGTTGCAAACATGTTTTATACATTTAACAAGGTGCTTTATTAATGCAACAGAGTTAGTCAGTTTTTCAATGTTCGTCGTCAGCCGGTTCATACTGCCTGTGAACTCCCTGTCAGTTGCGTCCATACGCTCCAGTATTTGTTTTCCTTTTACTTTTAAGTTCTCCTGCGCGAGAGCCAACAGCTGTCCATCGTTTTAAATTTTTCTAGTCTGTAACTACACAAACGCGCACTTTCACACCGAGATTCGACACCAAACACGTCGCTTGTTTTCAGTAGATGTGTCCTGCGCACGCGCAGTGGGAGGAGATTCGCTAAAATCTCCATTTCAATGTAGACAGAGATACTTCTAAAAACACATAGTGTGGACGCCTATCGTTTCTAATGCAAACTGCCGTTTTCAAAATTATCCTGTCTACTGTGGATGTAGCCTGAAGTAAAGAAAAATATCAGGTGAAACGTTCTGGGAAGAGGTGGGGGGGGGGTGATAAGTTAATGTTGCATGTAGGCAATCTTGCATCAGAGCTTGTTGAATGAGACTGAATCCTTGGGTTGTGATATTCCTAGCTTGATGATGTGGGAATGCCGCTCAGGTTTGCATTGGGTTTTTATTGGGACACAATAAGCGTCTAGAGAGCAAGGTCATTATGGGTATGGGATGGAGAATTACAGAGGAGCAAATCAAAATTCAGGGTTTCCCTTGCTGATCTTAATGTAGATGTTCTGCAGGACAGACACATGGTCTGCATTTGATTTCGCCACACTGGGAGAGTTGAATACCTCACACCACAATGAAAGAAATGTAAGTAAACTGTAGCTTCATTTGGCAAGTTATACTTGGGTCTCTGCATAGTGAGACAGAGGAGGTAAAAGGAAAATTGTTCCATCTACAAAAGTTGCATGAGAAGATGCCAAGAGAAGAAGAGTGGTAGCTGGTGGATTTCAAAGTTCCAATTAAATTTATTATCAGAGTATACAACCCTGAGATTCATTTTCTTCCAGACGTACTCAGTAAATCCAATAACCACAATGGAATCAATGGAAGATCACACCAACAGGTGCAAAAGACAACAAACTGTGTGAATACAAAAAGAAAGTGATAATAAATAATAAATATCGAGAACATGAGGTGAAGAGTTCTTAGGTTGTGGGAACAGTTTAGTGGTGGGGCAAGTAAAGCTCATGAAGTTACCACTTTTTGTTGCAGAGCCTGATGGTTGAGGGGTAATAACTGTGCCTGAATCTGATGGTGTGAGTCCTGAGGCTGCGGTACCACCTTCCAGATGACAGCACTGAGAAGAGACCATGACCAGGGTGGCATGATGATGGAATGCTTTCCTACCACAGTGTTTCATGTAGATGTGCTTGATGATTGGAAGGGCTTTACCTGTGATGGATTGAGCTGTTACCCATTACTTTCTGTAGGATTTTCTGTTCAATGGCATTGGTACTTCCATACCAGGCTGTGATGCAGCCAGTAAATATACTCTCCATTTGTCAAAGTTGTAGGTGTCATGCTGAATCTTTGCAATTTCTTCTAGAAGTAGAGGTGCTGCCATGCTTTCTTGCAGAGTGATTCTTCAAAGAATCAGCCAGGAAGATGCAGTTTTAGAAAACTGAGGGGGGAGTGGAAGATGTCTAGTTATGGCATCAGCCTGTAGGTGGCAGAATTTGTGGAGCTGGTGGGCTGGACAAGTAGGACCCTGTTCTTTCTCTGGGTGAAAGATGTGTGGGAATTGGAACAGATGTTCTCAAGAGCCTTGACAACTATGGTAGAAGGGATTAAAGAAGATACTGCTATAGCGATTTGTTATCAGAGCAGATATGATGGAGCTGAAAAAAACCGGGAGAATAGAATTAACCCCTTGCAAGAAACTGAAGAGAGGTGTGTTTTTCTTTTTCCCCATGATAAAGGAGGCTGAGTGATAACCTGAAATAACAAAATGAGGTTACAAGAGACAATGACAGGATAGATGGTCATAAACTAAACAAGAAATAAGGAAAGGGAAGAAAGAGTATGAAAGTAAGTTAACAGAAAATATAAAAACATAGCAAAAGTTTTTATAAATATATCAAGCAGAAGAGGGTGACTAAAGTCAACTTAAGTCCCTTGGAAGACAAGAAGGGGAAATTAATATTGGGTGATTAGGAAATGGCTGAAGCATTGAATGACTATTTTGTGTTGGTCTTCATAGTGGAGAACATGTCTAATATGCCAAAGAAGGATATTATGGATGAATTGGGAGGTGAGGACCTCGATAAAATCACTGTCACTTAAGAGATGGTGATGAGCAAACTAGAGGGCCTGAAGGTAGATAAGTCCCCTGGTCCTGATGGGCTGCATCGCAGGGTGCTGAAGGAATTGACAGAGGTTATAGTAGAAGCGTTGGTAATCATTTATTAAAACTCTGTAGACTCTGGGCAGGTCCTGGCGGATTAGAAGACAGCAAGTGTCATGCCACTTTTTGAAAAAAGATGTAGGCAAAAGATGGGCAACGATAGGCGAGTTAGCTTAACGTCAGTAGACGGGAAAATGCCTGAAGCTGTCACTAAGGATGAAATAGCGAAACATTTAGAAAGGAGTGGTTCCATTAGACAGACGCAGCATGGATTCAGAAAGGGCAGGTCCTGTTTGACAAACTTACTGGAGTTCTTTGAGGACATAATGTGTACAGTGGATAGAGGGGAACAGGTGGATGTCGTATACTTGGATTTCCAGAAAGTGTTCGATAAGGTGCCACACAAGAGACTTATAAATAAAATACGGATGCATGGAGTCGGAGGAAGTGTATTGGCATGGATAGTGGATTGACTAACCGATAGAAGGCAGAGGGTTGGTATAAATGGGTGTTTCTCCGGTTGGCAGTCTGTGGTGAGTGGAATGCCGCAGGGGTCGGTGTTGGGCCCGCAGCTGTTTACCATTTACATCAATAATTTTGAAGAGGAGACTGAGTATTGTGTAGCAAAATTTGCTGATAACACTAAACTGAGTGGAAAAGCAAATTGTACAGAGGATGTGGAGAGTCTGCAGAGAGATATAGATAGGTTAAGTGAGTGGGCCAAGATCGGGCAGATGGAATACAATGTTGGTAAATGCGAGATCATCTACTTTGGAAGGAATAATGGAAGAGCAGATTATTATTTAAATGGTGAAAGATTGCAACATGCTGTTGTGAAGAGGGACTTGGGAACGCTTGTTCATGAATCGCAAAAAGTTGGCTTGCAGGTACAACAGGTTATTAAGAAGGCAAACGGAATGTTGGCTTTCATTGCTAGGGAAATTGAATTCAAGAGCAGGGAGGTCATGCCGCAACTATACAAGGTAATGGTGGGGCCACATCTGGAGTACTGTGTGCAGTTCTGGTCTTCATACTTGAGGAAGAATATACTGGCTTTGGAGGCAGTGCAGAGGAGGTTCACCAGGTTGATTCCAGGGATGAAGGGGTTAACCTATAAGGAGAGATTGTGTCGCCTGGGACTATACTCTCTGGAGTTCAGAAGAATGAGAGGGGATCTTATAGAAACATACAAAATTTTGAAAGGGTTAGATAAGATAGAAGCAGGAAAGTTGTTTCCATTGGTAGGTGAGACTAGAACTAGGGGACATTGCCTCAAGATTCAGGGGAGAAGATTTAGGACGGAGATGAGGAGAAACTGTTTTTCCCAGAGAGTGGTGAATCTGTGGAATTCTCTGCCCAGGGAAGCAGTTGATGTTTCCTCACTAAATATATTTAAGAAACGGTTAGATAGGTTTCTACATAGTAAGGGAATTGAGGGTTATGGGGAAAAGGCAGGTCGATGGAGCATACACCATAAGAACATAAGAAATAGGAGCAGGAGGAGGCCATCGGACCCATCAAGCCAGCTCCACCATTCAATATGATCATGGCTGATCTGGCCATGGACTCAGCTCCACCTACCTGCCTTTTCCCCAAAACCTTTAATTCCCCTACTATGCAAAAATCTATCCAACCTTGTCTTAAAGATATTTACTGAGGTAGCCTCCACTGCTTCATTAGGCAGAGAATTCCACAGATTCACCACTCTCTGGGAAAAGCAGTTCCTCCTCATCTCTGTCCTAAATCTACACCCCCAGGCTTTGCCCCCCTAGTTCTAGTCTTACCTATCAGTGGAAACAACTTTTCTGCCTCTATCTTATCTATCCCTTTCATATTTTTGTTTCTATAAGATCTCTCATTTTTCTGAATTCCAGAGAATACAGTCCCAGGTGACTCAATCGCTCTCATTTGACACAACTACCACTTGTCTCATTCAATCTCTCTTGGTCTTCCTGTTGCAGATGTTCCCTTTCTCTTAAAGTCGTTTGCTTTCTAACTTTTTACAATTCTAATGAAATGTCATCAACTTGAAATGTGAATATTGTTTCCACAAAGCATCCTGAATTCAGTACTTTCAGCATTTTCTACATTTTATTCCTTTTTTCCCTTAAATTTGGTTGAATACAATTATTTAGTAGGGCTTGCAAGGATTTTGGAAACCTTTTGCATTTTGCATGAGTGCATTTTTGTCTTGAGAACTCAGCTATTCAATGCTTTGTGATACTTGGAAATGAGGAGTGTCATTATCAACCAATTTTAGTTTTGTCCACGCCCACATTTAAAGCAGACGATCATCCTGTTTAAACCCCTCACATTGCCTTTTGTTTCTTTCTCACCAACCGATATGCAATCTGAAAAATGCTCTTTCCTGATTTACGTTAAGCAGTGAATAGTCTTGCAGTTCCACACTTTGAGTGTTTCTACATTATCAATGCAGCCTTAACCAAATAGGTTGAAAAATGTTCTCACTTCCAGTTACCAGTCCTTTGATTCTTCTGATACTGTAGTACTCTCCTTGATGCTGTATGGTAACTGGTGCAGATTTCTTGTCTGGGCAAGAAGCACTGACCGAGCTTTTGCTGAAGTAAGGTGAGGTAACGAAACTTAATTGGTAAATTAATTTGTTTGCAAGTCATTCTTTGCAGAAGATGTGACACAAGAACACTGTACACAATAAAATAACCATGATCTAAGCATGATCCTGATTGCGTAGTTAGCCAGACCCTGCTACTTCAACTATAGTAACAGAAGGAACTATTGGTTTGGACTTTGCTTCATATGCTTGAAGTATTGGCTTTCTTTGGCCAAGCTTTCGGCAACACCCTGCTGCAATAATCTACTTGTCGTGAGTAACTGACAGTAGGTTTCTCAGTGAAGTAATGTTGAATTGTTTAGCGAATGAGGTGGCGTAGGAAGGGAGGAACACTTTACTGTGCTAGAGTGGAAGCTGAGTGATGGCTGCGTCTCTCTAGGTGGGGAGTGCTACTGAAATGACATTGAAGGGCAAGGATAGAATCTCCAGCTATTATATCTCCAGGAGGGCGAGAAGGGAAAGAAAACTGAAGAAAAAGATAGTGGTGAATTTGTGTAAATCTTAATTTCTGGATGGTGTGATGAGAACTAATGCAACCACAAGCATTGCATTTTGTTGTTGTATTACCATTTTCAGATTTTCTAAATTATGATTTGTTTTTCCAAAACTGCAAGACATATTTCAGGTTCAAGCCTGTTTATTGAGTGCCTAGTAACAGTTGTGGTCCAAGCATAATTGCTTTGGAAAGGTGACAAAGAGCTGCTTTCCTGGATATTCGAATTAGGAATGATATACTGTTAAAATGTTCCTTGTGGCAAGTTGTAGCCTAACCTCTCAGGAAGAGGAAGAGAGACTCCCTTCACTCGAGAAGTGGCAGGTGGGGTACGGTGAGTTAGTCCAGTATGTGTCAGCAGACAGTTGCTTCTTTGGGACTTTAATCAGCTAAACGTCTTCTCATCAGAGGTCCATTGATTTTCAGCAGAGTTCACTGACTAGCCAGCAGGAGTTTAGGCATCATCATACCCCCACTACCAGATGGATGAGGCTATATCTAATATCGCTCCTGCTGCTGTGACTGAGTTTGTCTAGCCAGAATAGAATCTAGGAATTTCAAGGCATGTATACTCATGTGAAGACACACATGGTTGTGATTTTGTTTTTCTGTGCACTCTAAATCAAGACTGATAAAGCAACGCTTTGAAGAAAATGGTTATATATGTAGGGGCGTTAAGTGGCGGGTAAATGTTTGAAGTTTCTGAACAAGATACTGCTGTCACAAAGCAACTAGCATCACGTTACCTTAGTGATGATAAATTTGATTCCGATAAAGTACTGAAGAGTGTAGAAGAAAAAAATCTCCATTGTGAACTTGGGGAAGCTGCTCTTTAAAGCAGCCATGTATCATAAACAGAATAATTCAGTATTGAGACAAGCCTTTCAGCCCATCGTCCCTAGTGACTACCAATCTAATACCATGTTCCAATATTTGGTCTATGGCTTTGTATGCTATGGAGCATCAAGTACTTGTATAAATAGTTAAATTTTATGAGAGTACCTACTTCTGCCCGTCAGGAAGTGAGAACTAGTTTCAGCCACTCTTGAGGCTAAAAAATTCTCCCTCAGATACCTTCCAAATCTTTTATCACATACTTAAATCCGTTGCTGTTAATATTATTCAAATATTTTAATTTTAACCTCTATTAATAGAGTTAATAGAAAATGCTGAAGAATGGCATGACCTGGTCGACGTAAAATCTACTTCAGAAAAGATCAGATTGGAACGCACAAGCGACTATGTCCGATCTCAAATAGACTGGAAGATTCGTTCTTCCTCTCCATACTTATTTGCTAACGTCCCATTTCATGAGTAGTCTCAGAAAGGCCCGATTGCATCACATCCATCCGAGGAAGACAATTTACTTTTGCAACTCTGCGATGAATTCAAGAATGAAAGGGCTGATGACAAATACTTCTCGACACCAAACTTACCAGATTTGGCAAGAAGAGAGGCAAAGACCGAATTCAGAACAGCAAATTCCATAACAGATGTACGCCCTCAGTCATATACCCGCCGACATATTTCCCCAGCCAGCAAGCCACTTGCGGTTGAACCCATGGCACAGTATTTAGCACAACGAGATCTCGTCACTTCAGGACTATACCAGTTTGACGATAAACCTGAAAATTACCGTGCATGGTACTCCACATTCACCAACGCTATCGACGGAGTCCAGCTCAGAGCAACCCAAGAGTTGGATCTTATGGCGAAATGGCTGGGAAAAGAATCATGCGAACAGGTGAGACGCATACGTTCAGTGTACATCAACAACCCCAAGCTAGCCTTACGCAAAGCATGGGAGAAACTTCAGGAGGGCTATGCGGCCCCCGAAATTATTGAAGCGGCGCTATACCGACATCTGGAAAATTTTCCTAAGGTGTCAGCCAAGGACCACACTAAGTTAAGAGAGCTCGGAGATTTACTCATGGAGATTCAAGGCACCAAAGAAGATGGCTACTCAACTGGTCTAGTATACCTAGATACTCCACACAGGATTAGACCAATCGTGGACAAACTTCCATTTGAATTGCAGGAAAGGTGGGTGTCTGTTGCCTCAGAGTACAAGGAAGACCACAATGGTCGATTTCCTCCCTTTGAGTATTTCACTAGGTTTGTGTGCAAGGAGGCAAAGAAGCGAAATGACCCTAGCCTCATGGGTCCAGGAAGCAGTACAATTTACACCAAGCCAGATAAATCCACTTCGAATAATTTCAGCATTAATAAACCTGTCTCAGTGTTTAAGACTGAAGCCTTTACAACTAACAATGACCCTAGCAAGAATTGTCCATTGCATAACAAACTCCACCCCCTCAAAAAATGCAGAACGTTTAGGGAAAAACCCCTTGAAGAGAGGTTGACCCTTTTCAAGGAGAAAAAAATGTTTTAAATGCTGTTCCTCTACCTCTCACCTTGCTAGAGAGTGTACCATTGCTGTGAAGTGCCCGGAATGTAACAGCACTAATCACGATGGGGCCATGCATCCCGGCCCGTTACCACAAACCGACAAAGCTCCTTCACCCCCACAACAGGACGGCGGGGAGGGAGATGCTCACTCCAGGACAACTGTTGTCAGCTCGAGCTGCACAGAAGTTTGCGGTCAAGCTCAGGCAAGCCGTTCTTGTTCAAAGACCTGCCTCACTAAGGTATACCCTAAGGGAGCCAAAGACAAGGCCATCAAAGCCTACGTAATTCTGGACGATCAGAGCAATCGCTCACTAGTCAGTCCAGAGTTCTTTAACTTGTTCCACATCGAGAGTAATCAGTTCCCATACTACCTTAGAACTTGCTCAGGCAGCTTGGAAACTTATGGAAGGAAGGCAGAAGGCTTCCAGCTCGAGTCCCTAGATGGTAAAGTCGTCATCTGTCTCCCTCCACTCTTAGAGTGCAATGAAATCTTGAATAACCGCACTGAGATCCTGACGCCAAGTGCAGTGCTACACCAGCCACATCTCCACCACATTGCCAAGCACATCCCAGAACTGGATCCAAAAGCAGAAATACTCCTGCTATTAGGAAGAGATGTTCTCCGGGTGCACAAGGTTAGGCAGCAGGTCAATGGACCACACAACGCCCCCTTTGCGCAACACCTGGATCTGGGCTGGGTGGTGATAGGAGAGGTGTGCCCTGGCAATGTACACAAACCGACGGTTAACACATTCAAGACCAATGTGCTAGAGAGTGGCCGCCATTCAATTTTTCAACCCCGCACAAGTGTCATGTGTATTAAGGAAGCACGACAAGGCTTTAACAAATGTAAAGTAACCGACGAGAGGCTGGGTCAGTCAGTCTTCGCTCAAACTGAGCATGATAATAAACTTGCTCCATCAGCTCAAGATGCCATTTTCTTAAAAATAATGGACACCAAGGTCTTCAGAGATGAAGCAAATAATTGGGTTGCCCCACTACCTTTCAGAGAACCACGCCAGTGCTTGCCAAACAACAAAGAGCAGGCAGTCAAGCGGTTCACGTCCTTGCAAAAAACCTGAAAAGGAAACCTGAGATGCAGCAACGCACCCGATTGACCCACGAGGTACTGTGCACACTAATGGCAGAGGTCACAGCCATTATAAATGCACGACCACTCCTACCCATGTCTTCTGACCCGGAAAACCCCTTCATACTCTCGCCATCAATGCTCCTTACGCAGAAGGCAGGAGGCCCCCCTCCACCAGGGGACTTCTCTGATAAGGATTTGTACTCAAAGCAATGGAGACAGGTCCAGGCTCTGGCAAATCGGTTCTGGTCTCGTTGGAGACAGGAATATCTACCTTTGTTGCAACACAGACAAAAGTGGACAGAACCCTGCAGGAATCTTCAAGTTGGAGATTTAGTTCTGCTCAGGGACAAGCAAAGCGCCCGCAACAGCTGGCCAATGGCCAGAATCACTGCCACATTCCCTAGTAGGGATGGACATGTCAGGAAGGTTGAGTTGAAAACTACCGACCAAGGTGATGTGAAAATTTACCAAAGGCCAGCTACAGAAGTCATTCTACTTCTACCTAAGGACTGATTTAGAGACTGAAGTTTTGTATTATGTTCTTTGTGACCTTACGAAGGTCAAGCGGGGAGTGTGTTGCCTTTATGGCATTTGTTTAGTTTATAATATTTTCGCTTTAGTAATTCGTTTGTTAGCATTTTTTAGTTAAAGTTAGGATTGTTTAAAGTAAATTCGTTGTCTGTGATATATCACGGCATGCGATGACGTCACACCCGGTTTCGCCGTGTCTTGTGGGAAAATACCGGTTTGGAGAAACGGGAAGGAGGGGGCTCACATGTGCGGGATCAGCGCAAGAAAAGTTTTCTTTCTACGCATTAGAAACATAGTGAAGCAACGCCGTAAGTTCATGAGATAATCGATATGTTGAATTAAAATGTTAACGCTGATTCTGTTAAAAGTAACGACGGTCGATAAGATTTATGTTTTCGTTAGTTAAAGAGTTGTGGATAGTTTGTGTTGAAGTGTATTTAAAGCAGTCAATGGCGTAGGTTGATTCTGACTGTATGCTGCATTTTAATGTAATGTAGTTGTTGTAGTTTACTTTTGCAAGTATTTACGATGTAAATGTGATATCAAGAAGGAAACAAATACTGTACAAATTTTGTGTTGTTTTTTCAACAGTTTTCACCATACGTTAATGTGGAAGAGTGAACAGTAAACGGTTAATCTTACTGCGATCCTGTTTTCATTGACTACGGTTTACTTTGGTGTTTAGTTCAGCGTTCTCTTACACCTGAGCGAGAACACTACACCGTTATTACCATGGTTAACCCTTTCTTCACTGAACCAAGTCCATCTGACCCACAAGGACTGCATTCCTTTTCAACTGAATCAAATACCTCAGACTTTTTCTGAGCTCCATTACTAGGTTCAGTACCACGTGCATCCACATCTTGGACACACTCAAACGGGACATTTGCCTCTTCCAAGCTTTCAATACCCGTACCCTTTTCAAATTCTAAATTCCCCTGATCCTCCCAGCTACTCTCTGGGCAACTCCCTTCCGGAGTAAACTCAACCCCGCGGGTTGAAACAACCTCATCTGCCAACCCAGCAGACTTCTTCAAGGTAAGGGCACCCTTTTCATCTAGGACTGCCCTCATTTCATTATCGGGAACACCTTTAGAATTTTCAACTTCTTCAAACAGTTCTGCCAAACCAGACAGATTATCCATGTCCAACTCTGGACATTTTAACAGCTTTATCTGTTTCTCATCTTTACTTCGTTCCTCTATAAATTTTCTCCTGGCTAAGGGCAGGACTACCCCCTCGTCCTTACTCTCTTTCACTTTACTACTCTCCGTTTTACCCCCCTCTAAACCCTCGTGGTACAGGGTCGGTAAAAACGTCTCGGCCAAATTGATACTGGCCGGATTTAAACTGCTCTCTGTCTCAGCTGCCTTTCTCGACATGCTGCGAGTGATCGCGCATGCGGGATAGATCTTGGAATCTAGGGGCGGGACCTCAACACTCACAGGCTGGCTCGTCAGCTTCATTGCTGACCAAACCTTACCACCGGCAAAATCGTTACCAAGAAGGACGTCCGCGTCAGTTCTCGGGAATTCTGATCGCACCCCTATTTCAACTGGTCCAGATACCAGCTCACAATTTATAATGATCCTATGCAAGGGCACCTTTTCTGTCCCTTTTCCTATTCCTTTCAAAGCCACCATTCCCGTCTTGCGACCAAAATCCAGTACCTTACTGCTAATCAATGACAGTTCAGCTTCCGTGTCTCTCTAGATCCGCACGGGAACTGGGGGTCTCCCTCTCTCACAGACACGGTTCCGTTTGACATACATGTCTCAGACCCTTCTTGTACTCTGTCTACCCGGGGCTCTCTTGTCGATTTACTGATCACCACAGCACATCCTCTAGGAACTGCTGCTTTCCATTTTCCTGTCTCCTTCCTCGGAGCAAGGCACCGAGATGCAGTATGTCCCCCCTTTCCACAAGTAAAACAGGTCAAGCCAGGAAATCTCCTGCCGTCTTGCCTCTCCTCCTCAGTCTTACCACTAGCTCCCGGCGGGATCTCTGCCTCAGCCGGCGGGCTTTCTCTATCGTTCCCACGGTCTCTCTGTTAACTTTTATTCGAGGAAAACTTTGTCTTGTGGGTTAGGGCATATTCATCTGCGAACCTAGCAAATTCGGAGATGGACTTATTCGGCTTCTCATTCAAATACATCCGGATATCCTCCGAAACACAACCTTTAAATTCCTAAATCAGAATTAACTCTCTGAGATGCCAAAAATCCTCTTCCACTATTTCTGCTGTACACTAACGATCCAAGAGTACACCCTTCTCATAGGCAAACTCGGTATACGTCTGATTCCACCCTTTCTTTAAATTTCTGAACTTTTGTCTATACGCTTCAGGTACCAATCCGTAGGTCCGGAGAATGGCCGCCTTTACTTTGTCATAATTCTCCGCCTCTTCCTCCTCCATGGACAACGCCGCATATGCCCGTTGTGCCTTCCCTTTTAACACACTTTGTAACAACGCCACCCACTGCTCTTTGGGCCACTTCTGATTCACTGCCACCTTTTCAAAAAGCAAGAAATAACTATCAACATCCGTCTCCTCGAACGGAGGTACTACCCTCAACTCCCAACTAACATCAAACCGCTCCTCTCGGTCTGACCCTTGAACTCTTCACTCTTGCCTTAGCTTCTCCATATCCAAGTCATGTTGCCTCTGTTTCTCTGCCTCCCTCTCCTTCTCGGCTCTCTCCCTCTCTTTTTCAGCTGCTTCCAGCTGTTTTAACTGAATTTCATGCTCTCTTTGTTTCTCAGCTCTTTCCTGCTCCCTTTTCACCTCTAACTCCTTTAGCTGGAGCTCATGCTCCCGTTGCTTCTCGGCCCTTTCTTTCTCTTTCTCGGTTCTTTCCTTTTCTTTTTCGGCCCTGTCTTTTTCTTTCTCAGCTGCTTTAATTTAATTTCATGTGCCAACCTTAATTTCTCCAACTCTAACTGAGCCGTCCCACTAGCTGGTACCTTTTCAGGGATATTTTCCAATACCTCAGCAGAAAACACATTCTTCACAATATAATACTGAGTTATGGACCTCTGCACCTCCCACTTTTTCATCGACAACCTCACCTCTGCGAGGTTTAGTCCTTTCGCAATATTTATTAATTCTGACGTTGTGGCCGCCTCTAGCGCCTCCAGAGTCAGGTTTTCTATAAATTCACCCACGTCCATCTTTGCTGGTTTCCGGTCTGGCTACCCGCGTAACCAGATCCAAGTTTGGACTTACAAGTCCGATTCACTGGCCCCCCAATTTGGTATCAAATCCTGAGACGAGAACCCCAAGTTGTTACGAACCCCGTAACTGGATCACTTACCAGCAAAGTTAGAGAGGTCCGTTGAAGTCTGATGGTACTATTTTTAACAGTATTTATTGGTAAAAATACACAAAAATAATATCAGTGTAAACATACAGATAATATACGGTGTCAATACTAACTCTAAAAGTGCGGGTATAATAATAATCAATAAAAAATAAGCTCTATCGTTGTCTAGGGGATAATGTATTGTCCGATGGAAATATAAAAGTCATTCAGCTCATGCAGGCTGCAGCCTTTGGTTGCAGTCAAGAGAGGGATTTTTGAAACTTGCCAGCTTTTCCTTTTTATGATGTCGATCCTTCGAAATTTCGTTGGTGGTGGCCTCTTCTTTAGCTAAGCCGTCTTCCGTGGTAAGGCCCGCCAATTCCGAGGCAAATGGAAAAGGACGCACGTGGGCCCCCCACCGGCTGTCGCTATTAAGCGCTGTCACGGGATTCCTAGCGTTTCTCCTGGTGCGTCTAAGGGGTGATCCCCTGACCCGTCTTTTATCCTTACTCATGGGGTCTCAGATGTCAATCAGGTTGGGATGATGCAATCCCTCAACCAGCCCACTCTGGTCATTCCCTGAATAGTACAGTACTCAATACACAATTCCGTCTCCAAGAGACAATGGCCGATATCCGTGGCTTTGTCTCGCTGAGGGCAGGACACACATTCCAAACCCTTGAGGATTCTCTCTCATTTCCTGGGTCCCAGACCCGAATTAATAGCGATCTTGCAATTCTCAAAAAGGAGGGGGCTACTTTGTACCCTTCGGCCCCTCAGAGTTGTGGCACATTCGTAACATCCCCTTTCTTCAAAGCGTTTTTACCATCGGTGAAAACGAAGTAATACAGAGTCTTACAGGATTTTAGAATCTAACACAATACAAAAGTTTTTTTTTCACTACAGAGTAATACGGTTATACATTCAATTCAGCATCTAAACAGTTAATGATTACATTGTCACTTCCTTTAATATCTTAACATCTTGTACCTTACTAAAGTCTTGTAGCATCAGATTCCAATTTAATAACCACCTATTTTTATTTCTTTCCTTCAGCAAACAAAAACTAAAGAGTTGTGATCTTAGCTTACGTGTATACTACAAAAGTTCATGCAAATACTAATCTTTATGTTACTTTCAAACTTAACAGTCAGTCTTCCATGGGGGTTGTCTTTATTATTCACATGCTTTGTCAAAATCCCTTAAAACCGACTTCTGCTATTTAAAAATGGCATCCCATCAACCCTTGCCCCTTTTCCAGTTAACTCCCACGTGGTGAGCTTGTGCCCCATGGTGAAATAGGCTTTCGCCCACTCCTTTCATAGGAGTTATTTTATCAACAATGTGTTCCAAACTTAGACCATTTTCCGAATTTCCACACAATTCTTTAATTTTAAGCAAGTTGCTAGTTTTCTCTTCAGGACCCTTCATGCGATTAATTCTCAATTTAAAATCTGAAAGCGATCCCTCTTTGTTCAAACAGCATTTCAAATTCTGCTTTTTCACACCACACTCTTGAATAACAATAGCGTGTGGGGCACCTTTACATTCCAAATCAAACGGTAATTGATTCGCAGGCACCGTGTTAACAAGCCATTGTCCCTTCAGCCTGGTTACTGCTTCTGACACCAGTCCAGACTTTAAATTTTCTTCATTCAATTTAGGAACTACACTTTTCCCTTTTCCTTCAATAATAAGATTCACATCACCACCTTTTATCTCCTCACTAACTTTTAACACACCTTCGAACACAAACAACTGGGAATTCTCACTTCCCACTTGTGTTGCCTTTATGGCATTTGTTTAGTTTATAATATTTTCGCTTTAGTAATTCATTTGTTAGCATTTTTTAGTTAAAGTTAGGATTGTTTAAAGTAAATTCGTTGTCTGTGATATATCGCGGCATGCGATGACGTCACACCCGGTTTCGCCGCATCTTGTGGGAAAATACCGGTTTGGAGAAATGGGAAGGAGGGGGCTCTCATGTGCAGGATCAGCGCAAGAAAAGTTGTCTTTCTACGCACTAGAAACATAGTGAAGCAACGCCGTAAGTTCATGAGATAATCGATATGTTGAATTAAAATGTTAACACTGATTCTGTTAAAAGTAATGACGGTTGATAAGGTTTATGTTTTTGTTAGTTAAAGAGTTGTGGATAGTTTGTGTTGAAGTGTATTTAAAGCAGTCACTGGCGTAGGTAGATTCTGACTGTATGCTGCATTTTAATGTAATGTAGTTGTAGTTTACTTTTGCAAGTATTTACGATGTAAATGTGATATCAAGAAGGAAACAAATACTGTACAAATTTTGTATTGTTTTATCAACAGTTTTCACCATACGTTAATGTGGAAGAGTGAACAGTAAACGGTTAATCTTACTGCGATCCTGTTTTAATTGACTACAGTTTACCTCGGTGTTTAGTTCAGAGTTCTCTTACACCTGAGCGACAACACTACAGTGAAAAAGCGGCATTATCAGGTGTTTCAAGTGCTGCAATGACAACTCGATCCAGCATCAAGTCGTTGCCATCCAGCGACAGGGGCAGTAGGGCATCATCAAGTAAGGCCACCCATGCAAGAGCTAAAGCAGAATCCGCCAAGGTGCGAGCGCTCTATGCTGAACAAGAAGCAAAATTGAAGATGGAAGCGGCTGCCAGAGAAGCTGAAAACCAGAAGGAAGCGGCTGCCAGAGAAACCGAAAACCAGTTGGAAAGGGCAAGGATAGCGTCAGTGTTAGAAGTGCTGACACTACACTGAGAAGCAGAAGCTGCCAGGGTGGAAGTTAATAGAGTTTACACATTCGTAACAAACCAAATAATGATTTAAATTGTTGATAAAATAATTGAAAACCAGCCCTGGCAAAATTTAGCAAGCCTGTATTAAGAGAGAATGGCACCTTAAATCCAATC
Source organism: Hemitrygon akajei (assembly GCF_048418815.1). Classification (NCBI taxonomy): domain Eukaryota; kingdom Metazoa; phylum Chordata; class Chondrichthyes; order Myliobatiformes; family Dasyatidae; genus Hemitrygon; species Hemitrygon akajei. The sequence goes on from NC_133131.1 coordinate 112,789,440, forward strand.
TCACAAGAAGCTTTCATTCCTCAGAAGTGTAGTAATATTCTAACGATATTCACATAACTTTAATGAAATGTTATGAAGTTCGCTCTATTAAGATGGGCCCTGCTACAAGTATGCTTCTTATTTCAAGCTGCAGAAACATTTTAATCTTTTTCTGAACATGTGAGGGCTTTAAATGATTATAAAAGAGCAACTTAGAATAATCTTTTGTATGAACCCTGGCTGGACATTTTTTAGTGAAATCAGATGAGTCAGCCTTAAGTAAAATAAGAATTTTGCTGCACAGAATTGCCGTTACATTATTATTAGAACATAGAACAGTACAGCACAGGAACAGGCCCTTTGCCCACATACTGTGCTGAACCAGTAAATTAAAAGCCCTCAAAAATGAATCCCTCCTACTTGCACAATGCCGATATCCTCCATATCCCTCATATTTATGTGCCTATCTATATTGGTCTGATCCATACAATTTTGAGTATGAAGAAGCAAACACTTGTACTGAAGTTATTAAGTTTGGAATGAAAGTGCACTGTTGAGTTGGATGAGGAGTTTGTGATCAATTTCCCATGCTCAGTTGAGGCTGTCCTGTGTTTTCCAGCGGTGGCTTGAGGGCAGAGGTCTGGCAAATAGGTGGCCACTTCTAACACAGAAGGTTCTCAGCTTGACAAGATTACAAAAGTGGAAAAAGCCTGAAAATCTAAATAGAGTTATCCTCAAATATTAGCTGTCTGCACGTAGATCACACATTTCCATGTGTGGTTTTATTAATGCTGTAATTTCTAACCTTGTATTTCCCAACCAAAGTTGCTATGCATGAGCAATATTCGTTGCCAACAGCCATGTATTTAGTGTGGAAGCGGTTGCCTAGCCACAGAATCAGTGACTATATAAATAAGGTATAAACCTAGATATAAAACAATTATTTATGGTTTAGTTCTTCACCATACCTTTATTGCTTGTAAACTGTAAAGGATTTTGCTGGTCAGCTTTGGTGAGCAGGAATTTTTCATCATTGGAGGCACAACCAGTCACTCTTTTGTGCACTGGTCAACAGGTACACACCAGTACTGAAGGTCCATTCTGTTCTATCTTCATCAGATATGTCAATATGAGATCTGTTCATTGGTGGGGAAAGGTCGACGAGAGGTGGGGCATGGTCGTTTGTGTTTTGGGACCTCTTAAAGTTAATTCCAGACCTAATGAAGTCTGATAGTTTTTAGCTTAATCTTGGGTTGCTGACACTACACTCCAGCTAAATTGGTACCACTACATGAAGAAAATTGAGAATAGTAAGGATATAAAATATATTCTAGGTTGGTATTTAAGTATCCGTTAAAATAATGTTTGTATGGTTGAACCACTGACCAAGTTAGCCGAACCCCAAGATTATATTGGGCTTGTACCAGGTCGTAAAGTCAGAGAACTATGTGTCATAGAAACAGGCCCACCAGCTTATTGCAGACATACCACCAATCATACATATCTAAGCTCAGTGGTCACTTTATTGGTACACGGAGTATCTGATCAGCCAATCATGTGGCAGCAACTCAATGCATGCAAATATGGTCAAGAGGTTCAGATATTGAGACCAAGCATCCAAATGGGGAATAAATGTGGACTAAGTGACTTTGACCATAGAATGGTGCCAAGTGGCGTGGTTTGCCATTTCCTTGCTCACTTTTGCATTTGGTTGATCTCCTGATTTAAGCAAAGGCAGTCTTTGTCACTATCCCCTCTACCTTTATTTAAGTGTCAACTGCAGACTTACTAATCATGCCATTTCCATTCTCATCCAAATCATTAATGTATATAGCAAGCAACAGGGGACCCAGCACCAGTCGGTCCCTGTAGTAAACAGCTAGTCACAGGCAAATGGGGTGAGATGAAAAACATATCTAGCGTCCGTGAGGTCCTGTAGGACATGGGCAACACCAGACAGTCTCACCTGGTCCATCTCTTGTAGCGCCCAATGGTGGTTCAATATGAAAATCTGGAAGCAGGTACGAAAGGGCACCAGGTGTCTCTGTAATGTTAAAGTCATTATGTGAAAGGTAAAAATTCGTTTTCTAAATCTACCTTGGATAAAAATGCTGAGCAGATAATTTGTTTCTGCCACCTTGTAAGATTCCAAGCATCACAGAAGCGAATTTCTGGCCATATTAATTCCCAAAAGATAACCGGCACACTGGATTTGAGACCAAGTGTTCCCGATCCGTTGTTTTTGAGTGCAAAAGTCAAGAGGTTATGTTTATAAAACTCTGGTTTTAGAGTTACATCTGGAGTATTGCATGCAGTTCTGGTTGCCGCACTATAGGAAGGATGTGAGGCTTTGGAAAGGGTGCAGATGAGGTTTCTCAGGATGCTGCCTGGTTTAGAGGGCACGTGCTATCAGGAGAGGCTGGATAAACTTGGATTGTTTTTTCTGGAATGGCAGAGGCCGAGGGTAAATCTGGGAGAGGTTTATAAAATTGAGAGCCATAGATAGAGTAGATGGAGTATTTGATTCCTGGGATTGACATTACCAGAGGGCATGCCTTGAAGGTGAGATGGGAAGGTTCAGAGGGAAAAGGGTAGCTAAGTTTTTTTAAAAAACTCAGTGGTGGATGCCTTGAAACGCTGCCTGGTATGGTGGTAGAGGCAAATATATACATTAGAGGCTCTTAAGATTAGATAGCCACATGGATGTAAAGAAGGTGAATGGACACTGTATAAGTAGAAGGAATTAGGGTTTTGGATGTTTTTGATTTGGTTTTTTTTTTAGCTTGTTTGGCACGACATTTGGGCCAAAGGGCCCGTTCTTGTGTTATGATCAGTGCTCTGGACTTGTTTTCCACTCCTAACCACGTCTCTGGCCAAGTACAGAAACAGGCAATCTACCGGTAAGACTTTGGAGAATGCACGCCCGAAGCAAGACAGGTATAAGCTTTATCAGTCTCGTGCTGAAAGTAATAATCAATTATTCTATTCCAAGAAACCTAATGAGACCCTGGCAAGTAAATGATGTGGCTACCAGAATGTGGTACAGGTTGTGTATTCATAGATGAAAGATTCAGCATCACTTACAAGGCGCTAGCTGCTTGTGCTGTGGAAAATTCTGAACTTCAGAACTGAGTTGACAAGACTGTAGATGCCTGCTCCATGCACGACAAAACCAACAAGCTTTGGTTTTTACTACTTCCAGTGATGATGCCCTATAAGATTACTTTTGTGGCCTTGATGGTGTGGCAAATCTTGGTTTCTTCGGAATCACCTCTTAAAGTTTGCATTTGTGGTTCTGTGGGTGATTGCTACTTCCCTGAAGTTCCCATACACGTCACCCAGAATAGACAAATGTTTCTGGCCTCAGAATTTCCCCTCTAACATCACAGTAGATGTACTTGGGCTACAGTGCTTGAAGATTGATCACTCATTTAAAAGAATGGCCTTAGTTATTGACTAAATATGTTGCGAGGAAGAAGATAGATTCTTGCATGAAACTGCAATGCACAATCCCCGAAAACATGATGTTCAGAGTGCAGGTTAGACTTTTACCCAAACAACGAGTTGGCTGTGCCCTTGTGGTGGTGAATGATTGTTCTGTTAAAGTACTTGTGTACCAGTTGAAGAAGGTGGAAGATTCCAAGAAAGTGGTGTTTTTGGCTTCTGTGTGCTTCTTGCTGAGCAACTTGATGTTAAGACTGCAGTGACTTGCTTTGATTTCATGCGATTGGAATGTGACTTGATCTGAAATTTACACTGTACCTACTGTTTTGTTTTTGGCAATCTTGTGCTTCTTTCTAAATATTTAATCTATCTTTGGCTAAATTGCATTCAAATTCCTTTGTTGACTCCATTGACCTAGTTCTGCAGATTTCTTCCTTAAAAGTATTACAAAATGAAGGATGGCACTGACTGTGATAAATGTTCTCCTGTTTAATTTATATTGTAAATGATTCCTGCTTCATTCGTAAAATCATGGAAATTTACATTGTGCATTAATTGTACTGGAATTGAGAGTGCCCTGTAAGGCTAGTGCTTATTTTCTGCCTGGTATAAATCCAGATCTTGATTTTTCGTAGGATAAAAATAAACATGCTTTATTAATACCTTGGGCAATATACCAATGTGCAAATGGTTGCAAAACGACCTTCTTTTCAAAGTTTTGCCATTAGGGAATGGGCCGCTGTTGCTACTAACTTCATATACTTCCATTCAAATCCCTCCACAGCTGTATCCCAGTGCATCTCCATGAGCATCAAGTATTCCATATTCCCTTCCTTACCTTTTGGGATTCTAATGTTAATGCATTAAACACTAGACTCTATTTTCACTTTACCATTGATAAGGAAACCTTCACATAACCTTCACGGTCTACTCTTTTTATTGTTTACTCTCCACTTATTTTGAAGCCTTTTCTGAGAAACAAACATTTTCCAATATACCTTATTAGTCATGTTTTTATTGCTTAATTATTTCACCATTATTTTTTCCCCACTCTGAAAGCTTTAAGAGTTTTCTGTATTACCGTAGATTCCGGATTATAAGCCGCTACTTTTTTCCCACATTTTGAACAGCTTTGAACTCTGCGGCCTTTAATCCAGAGCGGCTAATACATGGTTTTTTTTCATGCCGCCTCGTAACATTTTGCCTCGTAACAGTAGACCAATAAAATTGATGAGTAGTTCACAGAGGTCCAATGAAATTGTACGATAAATCAAGTGCACTTTCACAATTAAATTATTGTAAATCAGTCATTTGTACTCACCCTCATCAACATGGAAAACACTCGAAGAAAAGCATTGTGCTGCCTTTATGGCAGTTACTTAGTTTATAATATTTTCGCTTAGTAATTCATTTGTTAGTTAAAGTTAGAAGTGTTTTAACTATATTTGTTTTCTGTACTACATCCCGGGATGCTATGACGTCACACCCGGTTTCGCCGCGTCTTGTGGGAAACGGGAAGGTGGGGGCATTACGCGAGCTCATCAGACCCGAGCACATTAGACCCGATCGCGTTACGCGAGCTCATCAGACCCGAGCACATCAGACCCGATCGCGTTACGCGAGCTCATCAGACCCGAGCACATCAGACCCGATCGCGTTACGCGAGCTCATCAGACCCGAGCACATTAGACCCGATTAGACCCGATCGCGTTACGCGAGCTCATCAGACCCAAGCACATCAGACCCGATTAGACCCGATCGCGTTACGCGAGCTCATCAGACCCGAGCACATCAGACCCGATCGCGTTACGCGAGCTCATCAGACCCGAGCACATCAGACCCGATCGCGTTACGCGAGCTCATCAGACCCGAGCACATCAGACCCGAGCGAAAACGCTGCTTTTAAGTTAAAGGCGATCAATAACTTTTCCTGGTAGGCTGCAGTATATATATTTTTACCAGTCGCTAAGAGATATTGGAATGTTGTTCGTGCTGTTCAGTAAAAAAGTATATGCAACGTAATTTGTGTTACCGATACGTATGTATATTTAAAAGTAGCCGTATTACAGGCACGGTTCGAAAAAAAGCATTTGCAATATATATTTGTTTGTTACCATATGGATTTAATTAAAAGTTAAAAAATCCTCACGTGTAATATCTTTCTGTGTAAATATCTCATATTACAACGTGGGACACCTGCGGCCGAAAATCCGGTGCGGCCTAAAATCCGGTGCGGCCTGTACAAGTAAAAAATTGATTTTATTTCTAAAATTAGAGCCAGCGGCTTTTAATCAGGTGCGCTCTGTAGTCCGGAATCTACGGTAAATGGTTTTTCACTAACAGTAGTCTGTTTTCCACTCATTTTCAGTATGCCCTTTATTACTGTCCACTTTATTAGGTACAACTGGATATCTTAATGCAAATATAGCAATTCAATGCACAAAAGCATTCAGACATGGTCAAGAGGCTCAGTGGTTCAAACCAAACATCCAAATGGGGAAGAAATGTGGTCAAAGTAACTTTGAGGATAGAATGAGTGTTGGTGCTAGACAGGGTAGTTTGAGCATCTCGGAACTGCTGATTATCCTGGGATTTTCAAGTGCAGCAATCCTTTAAGTTTATAGAAACTAGTGTGGAAAAACAAAAAACCCAGTGAGTGACAGTTCAATGGGTAAGAATGCCTTGTTAATGAAAGAGGTCAGAGTAGATCAAGCTGATAGGAGGGCAACAGTAACTCAAATAATAATTACGCTTTGCAACAGTGCTGTGCAGAAGGTCATCTCTGAACGCACAGTATGTCGATCCTTGAAGTGGATTGGCTACTGCAGCGGAAAAGCACATCGGCCTTCACTCTTAAAGTTGCTCTATGTGTGTGGGAAGAGTTCACAAGTTATCAGCTGTATCAATACGAAATCTAACATTCTGGAAAAGAGTGAAATGTTAAAATGCAGTTTTAAAATTATGTAAGAGAAACCAACTTCTATCGAGATTTCAGCAAAATCTTTTCAGTTCCATACTTGCAATTAATTTCTCTTATTTTTCACTTTGAACAGAATAACCCTGAACACCTCGTAACTCCCTGCCCTCGAGCAAAGTTGCAAGGAGTGTCTCCGTGTTTTATTGAAGCTAATTGTGCAACTACATCCACAAAGATGTGATTTGAAAATCTCTCATTGTTTTGTTCAACCTGTCAAACATTTGGTTTCAAATTGACATGGCATGTGAAAAAATTCACTTCTTACACATAATCTGTTAGAAATTCTACAATTAATAACTCATATGGCTGTGATCTGTATACACTTTAAGCCTTAAGTAGCTTAGAATAAATATTTGTATAATTTAAATTTTAACATAGTTCCTAGGCATATGTAATAGATGTTACTTAACAGATTTTTAAAAATTTCATTTCTTAAGTAAATGCTAGTGAATTTTAGTAGACTAAACACTTTCAAATGTGGTAACTTAATGGATTTCCAACCAATTATTCAATTGGGACTAATTCTACAGAGCATGCACTCTAAAGATGGCCTCTGCTGTTTTTTTTTGTATTTTTTAAAAAATTGCTGTTAAATTATGGATTAAACAGACACTCGCTCGCCAAAGATGTCATCAAATTTTAAAGTTTTTTTGATTGAGTTTCAATATATCTGACCCAGGTTATGTGGCTGTTGCTCCTTACTCTGACCGGTTCTTCAATCTATCCAATCCTGTATGTAAGGAGGAGCACAGAAAGAGGCTGGATGGGGCAGTCTGGCCATCTCTGCATTAGGAACTGGAGCATGTGCAATAACAGTGACTGCAATATCTATTCCCTTTCATCAGTGGTCCTGAACTTACTTTCATTCTGTCACTGATTATCAACTGGGCAAAATAAGTTGCCACAAAATATACAATTGGGCTTAGACTGCTTAAATTATGCCTCGTACTCCTCATACTCATTGGCTGTCCATCGATTTTCGATGATGACTGAGGCCTGGGCAAGGTTGTATGGAAGACCTGCAGTTGCCCATGCTGGGGGCCTTACCCTCTCCACACCACCGATGTGTCCAAGGGCATTAGGACCCATACAGCTTGGTACCGGTGTCATCGCAGAGCAATGTGTGCCTTGCTTAAGGACACAACACGCTGCCTCAGCTAAGGCTCAAACTAGCGACCCTCAGATCACTAGACCAACGCCTTAACCATTTGGCCACGCACCACACACATGCCTCATACTATATGAGGTTCAACTATTCAACCTTGTGTAGTCCGTCCTTACCTGTCTGTTTTGTTCCTTTACCTCTCCCAGTGCTACAAAATAGTGTTACTCTGGTGTCCACAGCGTAACTACTAGGGAGCTGCTGCCTTCCGGTGTGGGGTGGGGGGATTGCAGGTGGCTTTGGAGAGGGAGTTGCCTCAAGAAGGGTTGACTGTGCGCCACAGTTCTGCATGGCAGCCGGAGTTCAGGCCGGCTGATGGTCACATGAAAGAGGGACGTGGTAGCCCAGAGATTAATGTTAGAGAAATAATATTCCAGAGGTGAAAAACAGTGCTTTGGAAGTAGAGCAACTTGGGTATTTACAAACCTAGTGTCAGTAATGATGGTCATTCAACTATCAGATTGTCATCACTAATTCATTTAGTTCACCGATACTCTGCCAGTGATGGAAATATGTCTGTACTCACAGACTTTTTGACGGTTGAGACCATAAGGTATAGGAGCAGAATTAGGCTCCAGCATTTCATTGTGGCTGATCCAATTTTCCCCTCAGCCCCAGTCTCATGCCTTCTCTCCATATCTCTTTGTACCACGAGCAATCAAGAATCTATCAACCTCTGGCTTAAATATCCATAGCTGCCTGTGGCAACCAATTCCACAGATTCCCCACTCTCTGGCTAAAGAAATTCCTCATCATCTCTGTTCTAAAAGGATGCCTCTCTATTCTGAGCCTGTCCCCTCTGGTCTTAAACTCTTCCACCATAGGAAATATCCTCTCCACATCCACTTTATCAAGGCCTTTCACCATTCGATAAGTTTCAATGAGGTCACCCCCTTATTCTTCTGAATCCTAGTCAATACAGGACCAGAGCCATCAGACGATCTGCATATGACAAGTCGTTCAAATGTGGAATCATTTTTGTGAACCTCTTTTGGACCCTCTCTAGTCTCTTAACATCTTTTGTAAGATGGTAGTAGACAGCCGTCAATCCCGGGGATCATGGGTTTGCACCTTGGGTGGACTGTGCCTTCTCCAGGACACAAACCTGGGCGGGTTTTGAAGAACTGGCTGTTGGTCATGCAGCAGGTTCCCACTCTCCACATCACTGATGCAGTCCAAGGGGAGGGCAAGCGCCGATACAGCTTGGCACCAGTGTTGTCGCAGAGGTTGCCAGAGTGAAGTTGTAAACAACATCAAACTGCCTTAGTGACCCCGGCTTTGGGTTCTTTTCCATGGATGGGTATGGCCGCAAGGCAGTGGAAGTTTGAAATCAGAGTTTTCCTTCTCCCAGTTGGGTTGCCGTCCAAGGCTGACGAGCTCCACCTGCCTGAAGCCACTGGTTTTGAGGCACCAGTGGTCCGCCTTTGCCCTTTCTCTTGTCTGTAGACACAATTCTACCGAGTCAAGAGGGTAAGCCACACATGAAGGCCAAGAGTTGGACTGGGTTGTCAGAGGCTGTTAGAGACGCACGCCATTTGGAGCACTTTATAGGTAGTGAAAGCTTATCCCCACTACCACCCCTGGCTATGACAACCTTTGGAACCCTTTCTAAGATAAGGGGCCCAAAACTGCACACAATGCTCTGGGTGAGGCCTCACCAGTGCTTTATAAAGTTTGAACATTACATCCTTGTTTTTATATTCTCGGTCCTCTTGAAATGAATGCTAACATTGCATTTGTCGTCCTTACCACAGACTTGCCCTGCAAATTAACCTTTCGAGAATTCTGCACAAGGACTCCCAAGTCCCTTTGCACCTCAGTTTTTTTTGTATTTTCTCTCCATTTAGAAAATGGTCAATCCTTTCATTTCTTCTACCAAAGTGCATGACCATACACTTCCTGACACTGTATTCCATCTGCCATGTTTGTCCATTCTCCAAACCCAAGTCCTCTTGTAGCCTCTCTACTTCCTCCTCCCTCAGAACTACTTGCCCCTCCACCTATCTTTGTCATCTGCAAGCTTTCCAACAAAGTCATGAATTCCATCATCCATCCACTGAAGTAGCTTAACAATCTGTTCTGTTCAAAGGTAAGTGCTTCTGCCAACGATGCCGTGCCCTGAGAACAGGAAAAGGAAACATTAAGGGCGTTAGCAGGGGGGCAGCAGTGGAGGCTGTCTTTGTGTATGGGTGCCTCAGATTTCTGCTGCATAGTGCTGTTGCCTCTTCCTCAAGCTGCTGTCTCGGAGTGCAGGCCGTGTAACACTGCCACAGTATGCTGCGTGTGGTAATGCTGGTCCTCCACAATAGCGCTCTGCAGTTCAATCGGCCGAGCTCCCAGCACAGCAGTGGGAGTGGCAGCTGCTTGTCACATTCCTCTTGTCCGCATCTGATTTTGCTTCAGCCCTTTATAGCCCTCCCAAGATTCTCCTACTCACTTTATGGGCACTTTACAGTATTCATTAACCTACCAACCCACATGTCACTAGCATGTAGTAAGAAGCCAGAGCACCTAGAGAAAGCCCAAACAGTCATAGGGAGACTACAATCTCTACACAGATGACACCCAAAGTTGGGAAGGGTAAGATTCTTTGTGGAGAAGGTTAAACGATCAGCTCAACATTCTATGAACATGAGTCTCTGTCACCGGGATGCAGTGACCTCTACTACCTGTACCACTGAGCCGTCGTAAATTATCCATCAGTCACTCTGCGTTGATGAGATTTCCAAATAAGTGCTATTTTGAACTAATCTGTTTTCATGTCATCCTTGTACAACCTTATCAGTAGATATTTATTGGTATCTGAACTGAAAACGGACAGAGTGAGTTGAGATGAGGAGGGGAGATTGGATGGGTGGGTAGGGGCAGAGTTGGGATGTAGTGAGGGATAGGGTGAGAATCATTGTCAGCTCCACTTGGTTCAGCCCTGCCTTTGGAATTGCTAAGACAGGCCAAAGGTATCCTACATTGGAACTCAGGCAAATGGATGTGCCTAAATCGTGTTGGCATATGCTACTAGCTCCTATCCCTTTCTGTAAGGGAGCGGGAGTAGTGTCAGTGATTCTGTGCCTGGTAATGTGACGATTGTGGTTCAATTCCTGTGAGTTTTTACAAGGTTTGGGATGTAGATTTTAAGGTTTTCAATAGTGCCAGGTGTGCAAAGGTAAATTGCTTTATTTAATAGCAGTGAGCGTTGGTTTATAGAGTGAGTGGGATGCAATCAGTCAAGCACCTTCTGAATCTTTCTGCTAGGTCGCAGCATGTGAACACACGTTTACTGGTCAAGCACCCATTTGAGGACACTTCAGCTTTAGTGTGCTTTGCGACTGTAACACTCGTAGCAACTTAAAATTTCGTCATGGGGAGCTGTGAAAAGAGCTTTATGTGGTCTGGGTAGATAGATGGAAAGTGAAATCTAGTGCTGAGAAATGTGAAGTGCTACATTTTGGCAGGAAGAACAAGAAGCAGCATTTCAAATTAGATGACACGATTCTGAAGAGGATATAGGAGCAGAAACCTCGAGGTAAATTTAAAGTAACGGAGAGGAAAAATGGCTTTTTTTAAAAAAGTCATGATGAACCTTAAACTAGCTTTAGCCACACCTGGAAAAATGTCCAGTTCCCAATCCGACATTTTGGGAAAGATGCAGAAGAGATTTACTAAAATTATTCTGGGGATGGTAGTCTTCATTAGAGATGATGAGGTTGCTGTCGTTGGCACAAATAATGTTGCAAGGAGATCCAGTGGTGATATTTATAACGAACAGTATCGGCAGAGTTGATAACGTAAAAATGTTCCCTTTGAAAGTGTTAAAGACCTGAGTACATAGAATGAAGATAATTACTGGCAAAAGAGCCAAAAGCAACATGAGCAAAAATATTTTTTACACACTACAGTTAGGGTGTAGAAGGCACCGAGGTGTGTGGTGGGGAAGAGAGATTGAACTGCAGCAGTTAGACAAGGATCTGATGAGAGAAAATTGGCAGAGTTATAGAGAATGGGCAGGGTAGTGGAACTAGGTGGATTAATCTTGCATCAAGCCAGTGAGAATTCTACAGGCCAAATGTCAGCTTCCTGTGCTGTAACTATTGTACAATTATGTGAAGCTCGTGCACCGAGAAGATGCCTTGAACAGAAATGTCTCTGAATTTTAAGAGACTTGTGTACATGAATGAAAGGAAAATGAAGGGCTACATGGGGTCGGGGGGAGCAAGCAACGATTTCTGTTTATCTAACTGAGACATTGGACAACATCAGGATTATTCAGGTTAATTCCTGGATAGATAATACAGGAAAACTCCACTACAATTATAATCTGCTGACTCTCTCCCCATCATTGATGCAAAATAACCTTGACAACCCATTTATCCTTGTTGAACAAAGAAAGCGTTTCCATCTTTCATTCTATCACTAGCATCATCCTGGTCTGCTGCCTTTCCTAATGTGTTTTCCGACTTCTGTTTTCTTCCATCCTTCCCTCACAATTTCACTTACTTGCTGCCACATGCTTTTCCCCACCATTTGACACCCCCCCCCCCTTGAATTCTGGCCATTTCTGTGCCAATAGATGACATAAAAATCCTAAAGGCCTTCAACTGACAGATCACTGTCTTTCTTCACTGTTGTAACATAAGGAGCCATGTTGTCGTCAATGTGCAGGTTAACTGACTTGTTCTTCAAATCTGCGATCGACTGTACCGCACCGCCCACGTTTCAAGATCCGGGAATTTTATTGTGTGGTCTGGTCTTCAGGAATCAGTGAATATTGAAGAACTGCACACAAAGCAATGGCATCATTGGAACTCTTCTCCAGAGACGAGCTGTCCATTCTTTGCCCAGCAGTGACGGGAAGAAATTTTGAATCTGCATAGAAGTCAGAAAACTCTTTTGTCTGTTTGGCAGGGAGGAAATTTGGAGAACACCGAGATGGAAGTTTTCCATAATTTTACCAGAGCATTCACCGTTCAGTGTGCCCTTCAGGGAGCCTTTAAATACAGAACAGCTCAGCACAGTATAGGCCCTGTGGCCCACAATGTTGTTCCAGCCTTTAACCTATTCCAAGATCAATCATCGCTTGCTCCCCATGTACCCTTCCATTTCCTTTCGTTCATGTGCAGAAGTCTCCTAAGTACAACTATCTGTGGTAATACATTTCACGCATTCTGTACTCTCTGTTTGTACATAAAGTACCTCTGATATCTCCTTTGTACTTTCCTCAATCACCTTAAAATTATGCCCCCTCTGGATTTTGTACCCTGGGAAAATCCAGAGGAATATCCTCCAAAGAATAAAAAGAAGCCAGGGCTTAATTTTGCTCTAATCACAAACATAGTGTAACCCCAAGACCTGCACTGGCCACCAAATAACATCTTTAGCACTGACTGCAGGCATGGGTCACTTGCTTTCTGGTAATGACATTGTGGTAATGCTTTAACCGATTTGCAGGATATGCCCAACATTTTCATTACTTGCTAGGAAGGAAACTCGCAAGATAGATGAAAGCCAGCTGGTTGTCCGAGTGAACCCAGTTCTGGAATGAAGAGAAAATATTTTAATTTTCTTTGAGTTGTGTAACCACATAGTAGTTGAAAAATTCCCTACTGGTTGTATTGACGTAGGACATTCATGCAGAGCTCTGTAGAGTATTTATTCTAGTTACAATGTCTGACGATATAGCAACAGAGCAAATATTAGGGAACCAGAATGTCCTAATGTAGTCATACCAACATCACTTAGTAAGTGCAGTTATTTCAAGCGATTTATCTGAACAGAAGCCTGAATTGATTTGAAATGGAGCTTTGTAATTGCTGTTTACTGCAAATGGTATTGTGTTCAGCTGCTACTTTTGTCCAGCTAAAGTGGCCCTTAGAGAGTTAACATAGGCACTTGGTTCATGTATGGGATGAAGTATTTAAGCTATGTTTTTTGCATTTCATAACACTTTGAGTACATGCACATGTTTGTATTAATTTTCTCCTGACAGTCTGGGAGCTGGCTTCAGTGGTAACAATAATTTTGGTGCCAAATGGCTGTGAATTCAAATTCCATCGGAGATGTTAGAGCACATAATTTGATGTTGGAGTCCTGGCCTGATGCCATGCTGCACCATCAGAGGTATCCCTTCCCATGCAGGACGGTGAACTGAATCCCATCTGCTTACTGAGCTGGACATACTGAGCCTATTTGCATTGAACAAAAGATGCACTGCATTTAAACTTTTCAAATTTGTGTTGGCCACTGACTTCTACTGGAGAGGCGGCCTGTCTTCTGTTAACAATCCAACCAAAATGGTTGTGTTTAGCTGTCAGTTATCTACCCTGCTTCATAGTTTCTTAACCCTTTCTTCAACAACCTAGTCATCATAAATTTGAACTTGATGTTCAAGCCTGTTTGCAGGCATTGATCTGCCATGGATAAGAGCCAGTTGTGGTTCTGTTACCTTTCTCTGTATGTGAATAGTTGTAGATGTCATCTTACTGCCGGTTACCCCTCTGGCATTTAGGGCAGCACTGAAGGACCTCCATCTCTGACAGTGTTCAGGGACACTGCAATATGCCAGTAGCTTCTCGGTTTTCACTGCTGTCAGTCATGCAAGTCCCGGGTGGAGAATCAGGAATACCTTCACACTCAGATGTAGAAGGATTCTTCACTGCCGTTTCTGTAAAAAAAAATTGCTTTACCTGTCAGGGTTGTTAGCCCTGAGCTGAACCCTCAAACCTGGAGGTCTGGTGAATCACTGTAGTCTGGCCTCTACCCTTTGACCTATTTGGCATGGGTGACCCTACCAAGAGCCAAAGCATAAAGCCCTGACTCCAGCCAACTTGGCTGTCCTGGTCATTGAGGCACACAAGCCTCTAAACCACAAGAAGGTTGTGGTCCTCTTGGAGGTGGTGTAGATGTGACTCATTGTTGTTTCTATGATTCTCAGTGTATGATGTATTCATCTAACCAGTTAAGCTTTATGACTGATGCATTTTCATCTTTCACTTAATCCTCTCAAATTAAACCATGTGTTCCTGTAGCAATCACTGCTACCCTAATACTGTAGTTCCATTTTAAACTAGTACAAAATTGAGGTGTGTGCATTTACTGTTTTCTCTGCTGAATTCCATTGAAATGTAGCGAGAACAAAATGTGGTTTGGTGTTACATTGATAACATGCATTATGTTTTTATTTTCAAAATACTTCAATCTCATAGTTCAGTTATGCTTGTGAACACTATATTTTAAGTTGATCTGGTTCAGATGTCTAGTTAGCTTTTAATATGGACTTCCTAAGTAAACTGGAAATGGTTTGGATTAAGTATCATTGAGATATAGCCTCCAAAGTGAACATGAGGAGTGGTTTTATTTCAGGTTGGAAATAGACGAGGAAACACACTTGTTATGCACATCTTGCGGTTATTTAATTTGAATGTTTGTATTTGTCCCATTTGAATCATGATTAGCAGGTGAAACAGCTTTGTGAAGAACAGTGGAAAGACAATTAATCTCTTACAATGCACACTTCAGTTTTCACTACATGTGGTTACTGTAATCATTCTCAAGTGAATGTGACTTTGCCTGCAATTCCTTGAGTGATTTTTATATAGATTAAAGGTGCATTAATTTCAGATCTTGTCAGTGAAATCTGCTTTAGTAGCTTGTGCATAAGAAGCATGATATTTAACTCCTTTATCTACACAGATAAATGTTTGCTTAAACCCAGAAGAGATTTATTTTGGTTCTAAATCTGATTATGTATAAACCAGTTATTATAGCAGCTGCATGCTTCCATATTAATCCCAAAATTCATTGCAAGAACATCGCTGCCTTTCAAAAACTTAATTATATTGTAAATGCAAAATTTTTATCAAAATGTAGATTTTATAACAATTTTTCATGGAAAAAGCAACTTCAAGCTTTTTGTGACAATTGAAATAATAACATTCCTTATATCTAGTCCATCCATTCAAACCATAAATAGTATTAAATGGCATTTTGAATCCAACAATTTAGTGAATAAGTTAAATTATTAAGGGGTGTGTGATCAACCCCAATGACGCTAAAGGGCCTGTTTCCGAGCCCTGACTGATTAATCCATGATGCGACCTGTAGGAACAAATAACAACTGATTCATGTAAAAAAAACTGCAAAAAGTTCACAGTACATGTATTAAAGTATGTATACAACCATGAGATTCATCTCCTCACAGGCAGCCACAAAACAAAGAAATCCATTTCAAAAAAGACCATCAAACACCCAATGTGCAGGAAATTAAAACAAAATCATGCAGACAATAAAAATAAGTAAACAATATTCAGAACTGGAGTTCACAAAAGTGGGACCACAGCCACAAAGCCAGTCATCACTGCAGCTGATCCAGGAGCCTGTTAGTTGCAGGTCACAGCTTCAGTTCAGCACAGAGATGAGGCAAACCTCGCAAGCAGCAAGCTGAATACAGTCTCATCCCTCTCTTCCAGCCCCGACACTTTGACTTTCTCAATCTAGCCCAGCACTTTAATCGCCCAAACAGGGTTTGATCCTGTTCTCGGACCCAGACCCTGCCATTTTGATACGCTCTGAGGCCTGGGACCCGCCACCTTGATTCGGCCCATACCCAGCCTTTCCAGTCTGGCCCAGCACTAAAATTAGGCAAACCGTTCTGTGCTCTCAGGCCCGGGCCCTGCCGCACTGGCTCGCCTCACCTTAGTTCTGCCACTTTGACTTCCTCTGCAGTAAGTCCACTCCAGCGGTGGGCGAACATTGGCTTGTTCCCTGCTGTCGGGTCCCGGCCCCACCACCTCGATTCAGCCTCACGCTGCACCTTTTGAGGCTTCGGTTCACTCCGCAAAAATGCCAGTTTGTACCGGTGGTTCAGAAACTCAGTTCTGAAAGGGAGGTTACAAGCTATTGATTGCAGTGATTGTCTTCCAGGAAAAAAAAGTGCGAGTAATAAAGTGGTTAGTAATTTTGTTTGCTGCCAGGAAGTCGTCACTGTGTTTCGCCTGCATCATCTTAAACTGGAAGGTTAAAATGAAAATGATTCCCACCACACCAGAATTAGGATATGAAGTTCAAATAAGGTTATACAACAGCGCATTGCTACTGAGAGTGAATTAGCTGATGACCTCTTGTTAGACAGCTCACCCCTATGACATCCTGGATCCACAGATGAGTATTACTAAACGTCAAGAAGTTAATTACCTATTGCTTCCAATTTGCTTCTGTAATGGATGCTACTGAATTCCAGCTTTTCCCATCACTTTCCTGGCACTCTGCTCTTCGTGAATTGTTCTCTTCCCTTTCTAATCACAAATCATCAATACTTCCTTGAGCCTTTTGCCCTCTTAAACATCATTTCTTTTCAAAAGTTCTGGAAGT